>NC_087307.1:983879-1285389 GCF_015220805.1 Pogoniulus pusillus
CCCAGAAGGGTGATTAATGATTAATACTTAAGAACAGCACACATAAGTAAGCTTTAATTCCCTTGTAATATAAGTTGTCTCTTTTTGAAGAGCACACACAGTTTCAGCCCTTGCTGGGCAAACACTAAAGGTGCTAAGAGGCATTAAGCCTAAGAAAATTTTCTCTCTGTCCATAATTGTTAATAATTTGATATTTCCATTTAATAATCAATCCCTGTAAATATATCCCAAACTATTTTCATAAACTTGCAAACGAACCCTGGATTTCATAGTGGTTGGGGGTGGTGTAAATTTGTAAATATTAATTTTAATAAATAATTTTATAAAAAATCAAAACCACCTCAGATTAATTTCTCACCTCCCCCTAATGGGAGGAACAGAGAAAAGCCCTCCATGACACTAAACAAAGCAATTCTAATTCAGTGACATTAACTAAAGTAACCCAAACATTAGTTTTTGACAACAAAAGAAACTAACACCTAACCCAACCTCCCATATTCCCAAGATCACAATAACTGCAACTTTCATCCTGGAGTCAAGGCCGTTGCATTGTCCTTGTTTGTCTGATCTTCTTGAATCGATCCTGTGTAAGGACGAACATATTTTGCTGGTATCCACCTACGACCTGACTCTGTGGAGACACAAGCATATCCTTTTCCCCATGTTATTAAAGGATAAGGACCTTTGACTTTACCTGATTCTGGGTCATGAATTAAAACTGGTGGCTTCTCCTGAAGCTCAAAAAGGCGATTGTTTCCAAAATGTCGCACTGCTGGCGGAGCATCATCCGTGCCTGTGCAATGCAAAGAGTTACAGACACAGAGTGCCTTTGGTCATCTTTCTTCAGGTGTCACTGAAATCCTGCCTCCCCCTTTTTGTTTTTGCAAAGGAGATTTCAAAGTCTGGTGAGATAGATCAATGATGGATTGCCCTGTAGGGGAGTGTGGGATCCCAGGAACATGTCGAATTCCCCATGCTGAAAGAAAGCTTTGTGAGAATTGAGCAATATAGGCAGGGCATTATCAGTTTTAACAGCTGGAGGCACTCCTGACATGGCAAAGGCCCTAAGAAAATGCTTTTTTGCATCCTTTGCTTTCTCTCCTTTGTGACAGGAGGCATAGAATGCTCCAGAAAAGGTATCAATGGAAGAATGTACATATTTAAATGATCCAAAATCAGGAACATGAGTCACATCTGATTGCCAAATTTCTAAGCTGTTTAGCCCATGAGGGTTAACACCTTCGCTACCTGTAGGCACAATGGTACGCTGGCAATCTGGGCAGGATGCAATGATATCTGCTGCCTGTTGAGCAGACAATTCAAATTGCCTTCTTAAGCCCTTTGCATTTTGATGGAAAAACATGTGACTGAGCTTGGCCTGAGCCATTCGATCAGGTAAAGTCAAAACTGGCACAGTTAGTAAGTCTGCTTGGTGATTCCCTTCTGCAAGAAATCCTGGGAGGTCAGTATCAGATCTGATGTGCACAATAAAAAGTGAAGGTTGTCTGTTATTTAAAAGAAAAATCAATTTCTGCAACAAATCAAAAGGATGAGGGTTGGAAACATCTTTAAGCGCAGCAGCTTCAGCATGCATAACAATCCCTGCCACATAGGCAGAATCAGTGACTAAATTGAAAGGCTTAGCATGATGTAATTGGAACACACGTGTTACTGTCATGGAGGGGATTTCTCTTATTCCTTCTCTGTTAGGGGGAGGTGAGAAATTAATTTGAGGTGGGTTTGATTTTTTATAAAATTATTTATTAAAATTAATATTTACAAATCTGTACCACCCCCAACCACTGTGTAATTAAGTTTGTTGTGCAAGTTTATGAAAACAGTTGGGATATATTTACAGGGATTGGATTATTAAATGGGAATATCAAATTATCAACAACTATAGACAGAGAGAAATTCCCTTAGGCTTAATGCCTCTTAACAACTCTACTGTCTGCCCAGCAAGGGCTGAAACTGTGTCTGCTCTTAAGACAGAGGTAACTTATTTTGCAGAGGAATTAAAGCTTGCTTAAATGTGTTGCCCTTAAGTATTAATCATTAATCACCCTCCCGGGATTGTGTCACAGCATGTGCCCAGTATTCGGGTCTTGGTGAAGCTGGAATCTGTCCTGGTTTGCAGGAGAATGATAAGTGTTCCCAGTCTCTGGGGTAAACAGGATTTGTCTGACCTTCTCTCCTGGTGTGAAATGGTCTCTGCCTCGGTGCTGCTGCTTCTGGATGCCGTGTGGGTCCAGGGATGATCAGCTGGCAGGATTTCCAGGTGCAGGAGAAGGATTTATCCATGCAACTTCTAGCACAGTCGCTTCACAGCTAGCAGGCTGTGTTTGTAGGTTGGCAGACAGGTCTGCTGGGCCTGGATCTTTCCAGACTTACAGGTCAGCTGGCAAGCAGTGTGCCGGGCTGCAGGGAGGCTTGAACTCTGTAGCTAAATGCAGGACAGCAAGCCAGTGTGTGCGGCTGCTCTAGGCTTAAGCAGGGGGCTCTCGGCTCCCCATATATGTATGAAGTGCAGGCGTGGAGGCGCTCTGTTTCTCAAAGGGTTCGCAGACAGGATAACTGTGCCTTGAGATCAATTCGAGAGGGCTGAGCCTCAGTAATGTTTGCAAGTGAGTAAGGGCCTGACTCTGTGTCTAGGCCATGCAAGCAAGTCTGTGCTGCTATGTGGATCAGAGAGCTGAGCTTGAACCTCTAAGTCTGAACCTCTGAATACTCTGACCACATGGTGCTCCTTTGCACCCCTCTTTACAGACTCTGAGCCGAGATTTGTGGCTCATTTGGCCATCTAAAGTGACCAATCAGGCTGGCAGTAAGCCCAAACCTTACCTTAATAGGCAGTAGATATTTGCCTGGACCCTCCCAATAGGGAATCACCTGGGCGGATCCCAGGGGTACACGGACTGGGTGTGTGTGTGTGTTACACAACCTGTTTACTGCCATAGGTCCTGGCAGAAAAACATGTCCAGGCATGTAAAGGCCCCTCCACTGCAGTTACTGCTGCTAGTTCCACTGTTTGAGGAGAACTTGGGTGTAGAGAAAAATCTGAATTCCAGCATTGCATATTGACATCCCACCAAACTATGGCTGACTTCTGTGATGTTCCTGACCTGTCTGTAAAAAAGGTAATTGCATCCAATGGTTGGAAGCTTCTCTTAGGTTTCTCTGCCAGAGCAAAAGATAAATGAAACAATTTGTGGGGTGGCAGGTGATTTGAAAACTGACCCACATACCCCTGGACTGCCACTTGAAATGGTAAAGAATTCTGCATCAGCCAGATAAAATAAGCATCTGTAAGCGGGGTGTAAATAACTGAAAATTGTCTGCCCGTTAGGGTGACTCCCCTGTTCCTGGCTTTCAGGATAGTATGAGCAAACATTTCTGGCTGGGAATAAATAGTTTTTGAAGACTGATGAGGTAAAAAGACCCACTCAAGAAGTAGCAATGGATCTTTCAGGCTCAGATCCCATTGAAAGATGAGACCCAAAGGTTTAACATCATCCCACAAAATGATCAGAAACAGTGGCAGGTCAGGGTCCCAACGATGAGCCTGTCGTGATTGTGTAGCTTCACAAATTCTTTTAAGGGCTTCCTTTGCTCCTGGAGTCAGAGAGCTGGGGGCAGACAAATGAATGTCACCTTTTAGGAGTTCAAATAGTGGGGTCAAATCAGAATTAGAAATACCCAGAAGAGGCCGTAGCCAATTTATAGAACCTAGTAGTTTTTGAACACCATGCAAATTGCTCACTTGAGTTTGCAGCTGAACCTTCTGAGGTATTATTGCTTGAGCTCTTATTCTCCATCCCAAGTATTGCCAAGGTTCAATTCTCTGTATCTTTTCTTTAGAGATACAAAGGCTTCTTCAATGGCTGCACAAACCTCTTGTACCTCCCTTTCCATGTCAAGTGGATCTTTGGCAGCAATAAGCAAATCATCCATGTAATGATACAGCAATACCTGAGGAAATTGCTCACGTACTGGAGACAATGCTTTAGCCACATACCACTGGCAAATTGTGGAGCAATTTTTCATCCCCTGTGGTAATACAGTCCATTGATAATGCTTCAGAGGTGCTCACATATTAACACTTGGGATGGAAAAGGCAAACCGAGGAGCATCTTCAGGGTGAAGAGGAATTGTTGTGAAGGGGTTTTGTCTGTGCTTGGGGTAAGATAAGAGGCTGAATTTAAAAGGGTTTTAAATAATTCAATAATATATACAAAAGGAATTCCCCCCCCCCCCCAAACTTATAGACAATTAACCTACACAAGTTCTTTGCATGCGGTTGTGAAATTACTTTACAGAATGTCTATTTACAGCAGGATTCAGGAATTTGGTAGAGGTTTGGAAAGGTTTTGGATAGAGAGTCTGGTGGCAGAAAAGTGCCACTGGTAAAGTCACTGAAATTCTTGGCTGCTCAAATCGAGATTGTTCAGTTACTCACTAGTTGGAGTCACAGTCTCTGTGGGCCCGAATATGTGTAGCAAAAGCCACGTGGTTGATCCTTGTGGACCTGAATAGTTCAGTTCAGGTATTGGGACATGCTGTCTGAGAAGGCTGCATGGGCTGCATGGGCACGATCGGGCTGGGAATGGCGAGCTGGAGTGGCGGCTGGCTGGGAGCGCCTTGGTCGATTGTTCCTCTGGATCGGTGCAAAACCTGCCAGATATCTGCTGGGAACTTAATTCAGCAGAGAGGAGGCAGTCCAGGAGATTTCTGGAGTGCATGGAGGACAGCTTCATGACCCAGCTGTTAAGTGAGCCTACTAGGGGTCAAGCTCAGCTTGACCTGCTGCTGTCCAACAGAGAAGGGCTGGTAGGAGATGTGATAGTGGGAGGCTGCCTGGGGTGTAGTGATCACGAGTTAGTGAAGTTTTCAATATACAGGGAGGTAGGGAGGCACTGCAACAAAACCTACACCTTGGACTTTTGGAGGGCAAACTTCAATTTGCTTAAGAAACTTATTTGCAAAGTCCCCTGGGCAGCAGTCCTTGAGAACAAAGGGGTCCAGGACCTACTTTAAAAAGGAGCTCTTGAAGGCACAGGAGCTGGCAGTTCCCATGTGCCGAAAGATGAGCCGGCAGGGAAGGCAACCAGCCTGGATGAGCAAACAGCTCCCGAAGGAAGTGGGGGAGAAAAAGAGGGTGTATCACCTCTGGAAGGAGGGGAAGGCTTCTCCTGATGTGTTTAAGGAGGTAGCCAGACTACGTAGGAGAAAAATTAGAGAGGCTAAGGCCCAGCTAGAACTTAGGCTGGCCACTTCCGTGACAGATAATAAAAAACACTTTTATAAATTTATCAATGCTAAAAGGAAGGGCAAGAAAAGCCTCCACTGCTTACTGGACCAGGAGGGGAACACTATAACTGATGACAAAGAAAAGGCTGAGGTCCTGAATGCCTTCTTCGCCTCAGTTTTCAACAGCAAGGAGGGAGGAGGAGGCAAGTGGCCTCTTGAACTGGGGGATGGGGTTGGGGAGCAGTGTGTTCCCCTGGTAATTCATGAAGAATTAGTTCAGGACCTGCTGAGCCACCTGGACACCCACAAGTCCATGGGACCAGAGGGGATCCATCCCAGGGTGCTGAGAGAGCTGGCAGCTGAGCTGGCCAAGCTGCTCTCCATCATTTTCCAGCAGTCCTGGCTCACCGGAGAGGTCCCAGGAGACTGGAAACTGCCAATGTGATCCCCATCCACAAGAAGGGTCAGATGGAGGAACCTGGGAACTACAGACCTGTCAGCCTGACCTCAGTGCCAGGGAAACTGATGGAGCAGGTTATCCTGGGGGCAATAACTGCGCACCTAAGGGATGGCAAAGGGCTCAGGTCCAGCCAGCATGGGTTCAGGAAGGGCAGATCCTGCCTTTCTAACCTGATCTCCTTCTGTGATCAGGTGACTGCTTGGTGGATGTGGGGAGGCCTGTGGATGTGGTCTATCTGGATTTCAGCAAGGCCTTTGACACTGTCCCCCACAGCACACTGCTGGCTAAGCTGTCAGCCCATGGCTTGGATGGCAACACTCTGTGCTGGGTTAGGAACTGGCTGGAGGGCCGGACCCAGAGAGTGGTGGTGAATGGTGCCACATCCAGCTGGCGGCCAGTCACTAGTGGTGTCCCTCAGGGATCTGTGCTGGGCCCCATCCTCTTTAACATCTTCACAGATGATCTGGATGAGGGCATCGAGTCAGTCATCAGCAAGTTTGCAGATGACACTAAGCTGGGGGCAGATGTGACTGAGTTGGAGGGCAGAAGGGCTCTGCAGCGGGACCTTGACCACCTGGACAGATGGGCAGAGTCCAAGGGGATGGCATTCAATAGCTCCAAGTGCAGGGTGCTGCACTTTGGTCACAATAACCCCATGCAGAGATACAGGCTGGGGTTGGAGTGGCTGGAGAGCAGCCAAACAGAGAGGGATCTGGGGGTACTGATTGATACCCGCCTGAACATGAGCCAGCAGTGTGCCCAGGTGGCCAAGAGAGCCAATGGCATCCTGGCCTGCATCAGGAATGGTGTGGTCATCAGGAGCAGGGAGGTCATTCTGCCCCTGTACTCTGCACTGGTTAGACCATACCTCGAGTCCTGTGTTCAGTTCTGGGCCCCCCAGTTTAGGAAGGACAGTGAGATGCTCGAGCATGTCCAGAGAAGGGCGACGAGGCTGGTGAGAGGCCTCGAGCACAAGCCCTACGAGGAGAGGCTGAGGGAGCTGGGGTTGTTTAGCCTGGAGAAGAGGAGGCTCAGGGGTGACCTTATTGCGGTCTACAACTACCTGAAGGGTGGTTGTGGCCAGGGGGAGGTTGCTCTCTTCTCTCAGGTGGCCAGCACCAGAACCAGAGGACACAGCCTCAGGCTGCACCAGGGGAAATTTAGGCTGGAGGTGAGGAGAAAGTTCTTCCCTGAGAGAGTCATTGGACACTGGAATGGGCTGCCCGGGGAGGTGGTGGAGTCGCCGTCCCTGGAGCTGTTCAAGGCAAGGTTGGACGTGGCACTTAGTGCCATGGTCTAGCCTTGAGCTCTGTGCTAAAGGGTTGGACTTGATGATCTGTGAGGTCTCTTCCAACCTTGGTGATATTGTGATACTGTGAAAATACTGTGGAATGGAGTCATACAGCAGTAGTGGCCCCAGGCGACGAAGAGGCTAGCAGAAGTGGGTGGGGGAGGGTGGCAGGAGCACTGAATTGCCCTATTTATGAGATGTGGGCCGAGATTGATGGTTCTTTGGCCACAATACTGTCCAATAAGCATCTGGCAGCAGGCCAAAACATGCCAAATAAGGTAGAGTCCACAGGTCCGGTACCCCCAAATATGGAGAGAGCACAGGTGGGCCCACACGCTAAGCACGTGAGCTTATGCAAGTTGTTTACATCAACCTTACAAGCAGGGCAAGCCAGACTTGAAGGCACCAGGCTTGTTGTGCTCCTTTGTTTGCTTAATTTGTTTTCCCCTGGTTTGGACAGAAAAACACCTTTCGGAGGGAAAACATGTCCAGGCAAGCATAGACTTGCAAACAAGGCTATTTGGGCCTATGTGGCCCTCCACCACTGGGTGTAACTAGAAAAGAAACTTGTAACCACTTACAACTATTGTACAATTATTACACAATTATTATACAATCATTATACAACTATGGTACAAGATACATAGAACCAACTCTGAGATTAGTCTGCAGCAGGGCAGACTGAGCAGGACCAGCTCTGTTGACTGATCCCCTGCTGTTCACCAGCCAAGTGGCTTCTGCAAGGTGTCTCTCCCAGTTTTTAAAAGCTCCACCCCCCAGAGCTTTCAGGGTGGTTTTCAGCAGGCCATTGTGATGTTCAATCTTCCCTGCAGCTGGTGGGTAGTAGGGGATGTGGTAAACCCATTTTATCCCATGCTCTTTTGCCCAGTTGCTTATGAGGTTGTCCTTGAAATGGGTCCCATTGTCTGAATAGATTCCCTCTGGGGTGCCAGGTCTGCACAGGATGTGACTCTGCAGGCCCAGAATGGTGTTGCAGGCAGGAGCATGAGGTACTGGGTAGGTTTCCAGCCACCCAGTGCTTCCCTCTACCATGGTTAACACATACTGCTTGCCACTGCGAAACCGAGGCAGAGTGATGTAATCCATCTGCCAGGCCTCCCCATACCTGTACTTTGACCACCATCCCCCATACCACAAAGGCTTCATGCCCTTAGCTTGCTTTATGGCAGCACAGATGTCACAGCCATGGTCAACCTGAGCTATAGCATCCATGGGTATGTCCACGGACCTGTCATGGGCCCATTGGTATGTGGCATCTTTTCCTTGTTGGCCAGAAGAGTCATGAGCCACCGAGCTAGGAACAGTTCACCTTTGTGTTTCCAGTCCAGGTCTATGTGGGAGATGTGGGTAGCCAAGTCAGTTTGGTGCTTGTGCTGTTGTCCTTCAGTGGCTCTGCTCTTGGGGATGTGAGCACTGATGTGTCTGATTTTAACTGGTACTTTGTCCAGGCATGCAGAGATGTCTTGCCAGAGGTCAGCAGCCCAAATAGGCTTCCCTTTTCTCTGCCAGTCATTTCTCTTCCACTCCTTCAGCCACCCCCATAAGGCATTTGCTACCATCCATGAGTCGGTGTAGATGTATAGCATTGGCCACTGTTCTCACTCTGCAATGTCCAGGGCCAGCTGGATGGCTTTTACCTCAGCATATTGGCTGGATTCACCTTCTCCATCTTTTGCCTCTACAACTCTGCGTGTAGGGTTCCAGACAGCAGCTTCCATCTCTGCTTGCTGCCTACAAGAGGGCAGGATCCATCTGTGAACAGAGCATATGCCTTTTCCTCCTCAGGGAGGTCACCGTATGGGGGGGAGGCTTCCTCGGCACGGGTCACTGCCTTCTCTTTTGCTGGTGCTACAAAGTCAGTGCCCTCTGGCCAGTTGGTGATGACCTCCACAGTGCCTGGGTGCTCGAAAGTCCCCATTCTAGCCCTCTGAATTATCAGAGCCATCCACTTACTCCAAGTGGCATCTGTGGCATGGTGTGGAGTTGAACCTTTCCCTTTAAACATCCAAGTCAGGACTGGAAGCCTTGGAGCTAAAAGGAGTGGTGACTCCATCAGAGTGCATTGGGCACCAGTGTCTACCAAAGCTCAGTACTCAGAAGTGCCAGACCATTTCACAAACACATCCCAATACATTCTGTTGTCCCTTTTCTCCACCTGGCTGGAGACAGAGCACCTCTAATGCTGAGCAGTGTGACCACATGAGGCACATGGACCTGAATTACTGGCAGTACCACTCCTTGGGTGAGAGGGTTGCCTGCGGGACACTGAAGCAACCCCTCTTCTGGAGGAGTTATTGCCTGTGTTTTCACCCTGCAGTTCCCTCACTCTGGTCCATAGGGCTGAGGTGGGCTGGCCATGCCATTTGTCCATGTTCTCCCTGTGTTCACAGTGTTCTCCACAGTGAGCCCCTAGGTGTCCCCTGTCTGGCTTGGACTGGTCTCCTATGGGGAGGAGGAAGGGGAGTACAGCAGTGTGTGTTCCTAACAGCTGAGACCTGTACCCATTCAGAAGGTGAAGAGTAATCATCCTCTGCCTTCTGCAGGTCAGAGACAGAGGCCTTCAGCTCATTCATCTCCTGGGTAAGGGTTTCCACAGCTGAGATCAAGCTCTTTCTGGAGACACTGTCTTCAAACTGTTTCCATCATTAACAAATTCCTGGACAGTTGGAAGATTGTTCAGGTCTCTGCCCAAGAGCAGCCCTCCCAGTGCGTGTACCTATGTGGAAGGGGCACACTGGGTCAAGTTGATTTAAGAGGGCTGACTTCATGTGGACATCATTAGGGTCCAGAAGCAGTTTGCCATTTCCACAGATTATTTCTTGTACAGCCATTTGCCTCAGGTACATGATCCCCACTTCCATATTAGCCCACTTAAGAGGATGGAAGATGATGTCATCCTTGGAAGGGTATCTGTGTCTCACAGCTGTGAGAAGTCTGGCCCAAAGTGTGTGGGTGCCATCCAGCCTCCCCAGCTCTTTATTCACACCCCCGTCACTCAACAAGGACCCCAACTGCTTAGCTTCCCTCTGATCTAAATCCCTGCTGGTTTCTGCTCCTCCATCCCAGCAGCTCAAGAGCCAGGCTAAAAGGGACTGTCCATTGGCTCTGGCATACTCCTGTTGCGTTTGCCTGACTTCCTTTCTGGGCATAGATGTGATCATCACCACCTCGCTGTAAGATCCATTCCCATCTGGTGCATGTTGCTGGGGGGTGCTGGTTACCGCTGAGCTTCCTTCCACTGGATCCATGTCTGGGAAAGGGCTCATCTTTAGTAACTTGGCTCTGTGGGTAGTCATGGGGGCAAGAGCGAGAGTGCCAGAGATCACCGTCTGTGGGGGTTGAGCCTGGGGCGGAGCTTGGGGTGGGACCTGGGGTGGAGTTCAGGGTGGAGCCTGGGGTGGAGCCGCCCTCAATCAGGGACCCATCAGGATTGTTTAGCCTGGAGAAGAGGAGGCTCAGGGGTGACCTTATTGCTGTCTGCAACTACCTGAAGGGTGGTTGTGGCCAGGGGGAGGTTGCTCTCTTCTCTCAGGTGGCCAGCACCAGAACAAGAGGACACAGCCTCAGGCTGCACCAGGGGAAATTTAGGCTGGAGGTGAGGAGAAAGTTCTTCACTGAGAGAGTCATTGGACACTGGAACGGGCTGCCCGGGGGGGTGGTGGAGTTGCCATCCCTGGAGCTGTTCAAGGCAGGATTGGATGTGGCACTTGGTGCCATGGTCTAGCCTTGAGCTCTGTGGTGACAGGTTCTACTTGATGACCTATGAGGTCTCTCCCAACCTTGCTGATACTGTGATACTGTGATACTGTGATACAGTGATACTGTGATACTGTGATCATGGCCTGCTGGGCTGCTCATGATTGGCGAGTCAGAGCCTGCGGAGAGCCTCTGCAACGACATCCCCCACAGCAGCAGGTACCGGGCAGGCCACCCCTCCCCTGCTTATCTCTTTCCCAAAGGTCCTAATGGCTGTGGCCAATGCATCTTGCACATGGTCTAGGCTAAAACCACAATGAAGCCTCCCTGAATCAAATTTAAACACAATGAAAATATTGCTAGGAAGTACCATTTATTCCCCAAAATCTCTGGACCCTCTACATCCCAGCACACATCTCAGAGTTGTTCCATGTTTCAGAGGCATTCCCAAAATCAGTTAAATTTCCAACAGAACCCAATAAATAGCCACACACTTGCCCAGGTAACAGCTTTCAACATTCCCATACCTTATTAATCATTATCCAGAAAACATGACAGGTTATGAGCTTATAAATCCAGGACCAACATAACCATCCAAATGCTTGAGTTATTAAAACTCTCAGAACATCCATTTTGAACTTCCTAATCTTGTCTGAAATAATTATTTTCTACCTAGCCCCACACTGAGACAAATTAATTGTCTTGGTTCTGATTTAAGTTCCCAGAGACTCAAATGTATATTTGATGGAACCAATGCTGTGGAGGGGGATCTCTATACCTATGCCTCTTTGGCTGAGGTGAGAAATTAATATTTGAGGTGGTATTAATTTTATATAAAAATATAATTTATTAAAATTAATATTTACAAACTCTTGCCACCCCCAACCACTGTTTAGTTCTTTTGTGCAAGATTATGAACACAATTTAGTCTATAATATATACAGGGATCTGGTTAATAACTGGGAAAACATTCAATTATAAACTATTTGCAGAGAGAGATATTTCCCTTTGGCTTAGTGCCGCTTGGGAACTACGCTGTTTGCCCAGTAGGGGCTGAAGTTCTCTGTCTGCTCTACGGCAGAGATAACTTGTATTACAGAGGAAAGTTATATTACAGAGGAAACTTATATTACAGAGGAATTAAGCTTTACTTGTAAGTGTTGCTCTCAATTATTAATCACCCTCCTGGGATCGTGTCACAGCCTATGCCCAGTGTCCGGACTTCCAGGGGCTCTGCCTGTGGACTCTGTGGGGCTGGAATCTTCCTGGCTTGAGAGGGAAATGATAAATCTTCCCAGCCTCTGGGGTAAACAGGTTTCTTTCTCTAACCTTTTCTCCTGGTGTGAGGTGATCTCTGCCTCGACGCTGCTGGTTCTGCTGGATGCTGCGTGTCCAGGGATGATCAGCTGGCAGGATTCCAGGAACAGGAGAAGGATGTTGTCCATGCAGTTTCTGGCACAGTCCTCTGCACAGCTAGCAGGCTGTGTTTGTGGGTGCAGACAGTCCAAAGTTCTGCTGTCCTTGTCCTTCTTACCAGGCAATAAGCTGGGAGTCTGAGCTCCGTAGATAAAGCAAGGTAGCTGGCCGATATGCACAGCTGGCTCTAGGCTTAGGAGGCTATCGGCTCCTTATATATATGTATCATGTGCAGGCTTCAAGGAGCTTCTGCATCTAAGGTATGCAGACAGGTTAACTGTGAATTGAAATCAATGCACGAGGTCTGTGCCTCAGTGAGCATGCAAGTGAGGGCCAGACTCTGTGTCTGGGCTCTGCAAGTAAGTCAGGGCAGCAGGAGCTGCAATGTGGATCAGAGAGCTGAATCTGAACAGATCTGACCAGAGCTGAGTCTGAACATGTGGTGCTTCTTTGCATCCCTCTTTATAGACTGTGGGCTGAGATTCATGGCCCTTTGGCCATCCAAAGTGACCAATCAGGTTGGCAGCAAGCCAAACTTTACCTTAATAGGTAGGAGCTGTTTGCCTGGACTCTCCCAAATATGGGGATCACATGGGCGGGCCCCAGGGGTACACGAGTTGTGTGTGTGTGTTTCACAACCTGTTTACAATCAGGGGTCCTGGCAGAAAGACATGTCCAGGCAAGTATGCATAGATAAGCCTTGTGTTTGGGCCTTCAGGCCCTCCATGACAACCAATAACAATTTATAGAGTGCCCTTCCCTCTTCCCCCTTCTTTCCCAAAGCATTAGATGTGGAGAGAGAAAAGGTAAAGCACACCCAAATAAATAATCTCACTCTGACTTAGAAGTTAAAAGAAGAAAAGTTTAACAATAAATTAAAGGTATCTGAGGTGGGGAAGATGCAAAGGTATAGGGAAGGGAAGACAAGAAACAAAATGTGTAAATACAACCAGATTTTTGATGGCAGTGGGTTTGTCTGCCTTGTGGGTGGTGGCCACGTGGTAAAACAGAACCAGGAAGAGGATGGTGATGCTGGCAAGCAGGGAGGCAGAGGAGCGCAGAGAGAGAGAACAGGAAGTCCCCCCTGATTTTTATAGATCTGTAGACAGGAAGGGGGTGTAGGCTATCCATCACCTGCTAGTCTTCAGACCCACCCCTGGGGAGGGGTCAAGACCACCTAGGGTCAGGTTCAAAGTCACTCCCCCTGGAGGGTTAACCCTGTAAAATACAGGAGCAACTTTTTCAGTGTTGAATCAAGCCTTGGTACCTCTTGACAAAAGCAGTGTTTCTGTGGCAGGGGCTTACTTTCTGCAGCCTCTGAAGTATAAACTGGGCAAATCTTGGGGCATACATATTTTTTTTGTATATGCCCAAAGCACCTAAGTCACTACTGGGAAGGGATCTTTTGGAAGCCTTGGGGGCAGAAATAATTTTTGATAAAGGGAATATTGAATTTAAAGTGGAGAATGATGAATTAATCAAGGTTTTGAGTTTGGCCCTTCTAGAGCCATCTATTCAGAAAATGAGTAAGAGCCAGGAAATAGAAGATCAATTATCAGAGTATCACAGTGTCACAGTATCACCAAGGTTGGAAGAGACCTCATAGATCATCGAGTCCAACCCTTTACCACAGAGCTCAAGGCCAGACCATGGCACCAAGTGCCACGCCCAGTCCTGCCTTGAACAGCTCCAGGGACGGCGACTCCACCACCTCCCCGGGCAGCCCATTCCAGTGTCCAATGACTCTCTCAGGGAAGAACTTTCTCTTCATCTCCAGCCTAAATTTCCCCTGGCATAGCTTGAGGCTGTGTCCACTTGTTCTGGTGCTGGCCACCTGAGAGAAGAGAGCAACCTCCTCCTGGCCACAACCTCCCCTCAGGTAGTTGTAGACAGGAATAAGGTCACCCCTGAGCCTCCTCTTCTCCAGGCTAACCAACCCCAGCTCCCTCAGCCTCTCCTCGTAGGGCTGTGCTCAAGGCCTCTCCCCAGCCTCATCGCCCTTCTCAGGACACGCTCAAGCACCTCAATGTCCCTCCTAAACTGGGGGGCCCAGAACTGGACACAGTACTCAAGGTGTGGTCTAACCAGTGCAGAGTACAGGGGCAGAATGACCTCCCTGCTCCTGCTGACCACACCATTCCTGATGCAGGCCAGGATGCCATTGGCTCATGTTCAGGCGGGTATCAATCAGCACCCCCAGATCCCTCTCTGTCTGGCTGCTCTCCAGCCACTCCGACCCCAGCCTGTATCTCTGCATGGGGTTGCTGTGGCCAAAGTGCAGCACCCAGCACTTGGAGCTATTGAAGCCATCCCCTTGGACTCTGCCCATCTGTCCAGGCGGTCAAGGTCCCGCTGCAGAGCCCTTCTGCCCTCCTACCCAGCCACATCTGCCCCCAGCTTGGTGTCATCTGCAAACTTGCTGATGACTGACTCCATGCCCTCATCCAGATCATCCCCAAGGTATGGGACACAGACCAACCAGGTGAAGCTAAGAATGCCCCTCCAGCTATAATACACCTTACAGAAGGTGCACAACCAATTAGAATCAAGCAATATCCTTTAAGGAAAAAGGACTTGGAAGGGATTTCACCTATGATCCAGAAGTGTGTCAATTATGGACTACTGAAGGAATGTGACTCTGCCTACACCACACCTGTTTTACCAGTAAAGAAGCCTGGGGGTGGATATAGGTTGGCTTAGGATTTAAGAGCAATAAGTAAGATCATTGTCAATCTCTAGACTGTGGTGGCTAACCCCTATACCCTGTTAACTCAATTGACCCCAGAGTTAGAGTGCTTTACCATTCTGGACCTAAAGGATGCCTTCTTTTGCCTAACCCTGAGCCCAGACAGCCAACAGCTATTTGCCTTTGAATGGGAAAACCCAGAGACTGGAGAGAAGACTCAGATGACTTGGACTGTTTTACCACAAGGATTTAGAAAGAGTCCTACTGTCTTTGGCAATCAGTTGGCCAAAGACCTGGAGCTGTGGCAGACACCAGCAGGAGAAGGAAGGTGGGTATGTGGCTATATGGAATGTGTGGATGATATTCTAACCGCTGCCAGAACAGAACAACAATGTGTGGAGTGGACAGTGAGTGTGTTGAACTGAACATATGTATGTTGGGACTAAATAGATACAGAGTTTCTCCACAGAAAGCACAAATGGGCCAGGAATAGGTCACCCACCTAGGATATGGACTTTCTGCTGGATGAGTCTTGGGTCCAGGAAGGAAGGAGGCAATCTGCTCCGTTCCACTGCCAACCATGGTAAGGACCTGAGGGCCTTCCTCAGGATGACAGGCTGGTGTAGACTATGGATTGATAACTATGTGTGCTAGTTAGAAGCAAGCTGGAATGTTTTGGTAAAAGAACTTGGTAACAGGCAGTGGAATGAAAACATGGTGTCTCCTTCTCTCACAGTCATGCTGAGAACTCTGGGAAGAAGAAGTAAACTTTCTCCATTTTGTCTTTCACTTCTGCCTTTGCCTTCAGACCTGGTCACATCTCATTAACCTTGCTCCTACTAACCTTGCTCCCTAACCTCTTGGCCGCACCTCTCTTCTTCCTGAGAACTGGGGTAAGGTTGAGAGGGCAAGGGGAGGTGTTGGGGGGTGGTTTGAATGCCCCTCCTGGGGACTCAGGTTTCTGAGAGGGGAGTTGTGCTTTTGTATTGTTTATCCTTTGTATATTTCTGTATATAATTGTATATAACTGTATATATTGTAAATAGCTGCTTGTAAATTCTGCTAGCTGTAAATAAATTGCTTCATCTATATTCCCAGGGTCCGTCTGAGTTAGCTGGGTACCTACAAGTGTGTGGGGGCGGGGTAACCCCCAAACCATCACATTTTTATTGGCACCCAAAGTGGGGCTAGATAGAGTTGAGTGATTGGAAATTAGCTCTGGGAATTAAGATGAAGCTAATCAAGCAGCTATTGTATTTGGTTGGGGCATTGCTCTGGTCTGGTTTTGTTTTCTTGGCATTTAGTTGGATAAAAGCTCAAATTGTTGCTTATTTTATTGATCTGGCTTATAATAAGGCTAAAGCTAAGGTTTCAGATATGTTCTGGAGCTGGGGTGATTTGATTCTTGGTTATGCTGGTTTTAATGTCACTGAGAATATTACCAAGGATATTACAGGAGCTTTTGTCAATAATGTGACAATCAATGGAAATTCTGCTTTAAATATGGCTCTAATGAGAGTTATTCAGCCTAAGACAGGAATTCCAACTGTTTGCCTGGGCACATGCTCATGTAAAACTGTTTTGCTACTCACAATTTTTAGTATTTGCCTCATGATGTTAATTTTCATATTAATTTTTGGCATTATTTGTGAAAAATTCAAAACCAGCTTCTGTAAGAACTAGGAAAAAATCTGTGTCTCAGAAGCAGTCTCTTTCACAGCAAAACAAGGGAACACAGTTATGTGCTTCCCCCTTGCCAGCCTCTGCCCCTCCTTCTCCAAGTGCTGGGAACACAGCCAATGCTCCCACTACTAACATAAACAATAACAATGATAGCAAAAACAACAGGCAGAGTTTGGCAGGAGTCCCAGGAGCACAGGCAGGTACCCAAAATCAGAATGTTCCTAGCAACAATCAAAACAGATCAGGGTTGGCAGGCATCCCAGGATGACAGGCAAATAATCCCACTAATGCTGGTAATGCTAGCCCAGTCAGTCCAAATCCTAATGACATCAGCTCAGCCAATTCGAACCCCCAGCCAGCAGACCAGGCAATTCCAGCCCAGGAGGAGACAAATTCCACCCAGACAGCAGCAATCACATGCGTCACTGTGGATACTTCTGCGTGACACATACGGTGAGAACATGGACAAATGGGATGGTAAACCTACTTCAGCTCTTTCAAAGAGAGTCAGGGAACTGCAGAGTGGCAGAAACAGAGGCAATAATGCCAGGAAAGTAGCTGTCACTTCTTCAGCTCCCGAGAGTAACTGCAATTGTTCCAACAGTTGCAATTCCTCTCACAACAACACCAATCACTGTGTACACCCTACATGCCATGTTCAGCATTAGGGGTGATCTGCCTTCAGGCAGGAGGAGGAAAGGGATAGTGGAGAGAACCAGATCTATTGGAATGTATTCATTAGGTGGCCTGGCAGTTCAAGAGTTCGGAAATACAGGGCTTTAGTTGACACAGGAGCTCAGTGTACTTTGTTGCCATCTAATTGCAAAGGGACAGAGTCCATTTCTATCTTTGGAATCACTGGTGGATCTCAAGAGTTAACTAAGATACAGGCTGAGATCAGTTTAACTGGTAAAGAGTGGAAGACACATACTATTGTAACTGGTCCTGATGCACCTTGCCTTCTGGGAATTGACATTTTGAGACAAGGTTGTTTCAAACATCATAAGGGTCACAAATGGGCTTTTGGAATAGCATCTGTAGAGACTGAGGATGGTAAATTGAAATTGTCCATTAGACCTGAACTTTCTGATGAATCTGCAGTTGTGGGACATCATGACATAGAGGACCTGGAAGTGCCAATTGCAACTCAAACTGTTCATCACAGGCAGTACAGAACTAACCGTGACTCTTTGTTGCCCATTCATCAGCTGATTCGTCAACTGGAGAGTCAGGCTGTCATCGAGAAAGCTCATTCACCTTTCAACAGTCCCATCTGGCCTGTGTGCAAACCTAACAGTGACTGGAGACTCACAGTTGACTTTCGTGCCCTCAACGAGGTGACTCCACCCATGAGTGCAGCTGTGCCGGACATGCTGGAACTCCAGTACGAGCTGGAATCGAAGGAGGCTAAATGGTATGGAACCATAGACATTGCTAATGCTTTCTTCTCTATTCCCATAGCAAAGGAGTGCAGGCCTCAGTTTGCATTCACCTGGAGAGGAATCCAGTACCAGTTCAACCGTTTGCCTCAGGGGTGGAAACACAGCTCAGCCATCTGTCATTCAGTCATCCACAATGCACTGGAGAAAGGTAAAGCTCCAGAGCACATCCAGTACATCGACGACATCATTGTGTGGGGCCAAACTGCTGAGGAAGTCTTCGAGAAAGGTGACAAAATCATTGACATTCTGTTGCAAGCAGGTTTTGCCATGAAGAGAGACAAGGTCAAAGGACCTGCCAGAGAAATTCAGTTTCTGGGAGTGCGGTGGCAGGATGGTCGCTGTCACATTCCTCAGGATGTGATCAACAAAGTCTCTACTAGGGCACTGCAACAAAACCTACACCTTGGACTTTTGGAGGGCAAACTTCAATTTGCTTAAGAAACTTATTTGCAAAGTCCCCTGGGCAGCAGTCCTTGAGAACAAAGGGGTCCAGGATGGTTGGACCTACTTTAAACAGGAGCTCTTGAAGGCACAGGAGCTGGCAGTTCCCATGTGCCGAAAGATGAGCCGGCAGGGAAGGCGACCAGCCTGGATGAACAGACAGCTGCTGAAGGAAGTGGGGGAGAAAAAGAGGGTGTATCACCTCTGGAAGGAGGGGAAGGCTTCTCCTGATGTGTTTAAGGAGGTAGCCAGATTATGCAGGAGAAAAATGAGAGAGGCTAAGGCCCAGCTAGAACTTAGGCTGCCACCTCTGTGAAGGATAACAAAAAGCACTTTTATAAATTTATCAATGCTAAAAGGAAGGGCAAGAAGAGCCTCCACTGCTTACTGGACCAGGAGGGGAACACTATAACTGATGACAAAGAAAAGGCTGAGGTCCTGAATGCCTTCTTCGCCTCAGTTTTCAACAGCAAGGAGGGAGGAGGAGGCAAGTGGCCTCTTGAACTGGGGGATGGGGTCGGGGAGCAGTGTGTTGCCATGGAAATTCATGAAGAATTAGTTCAGGACCTGCTGAGCCACCTGGACACCCACAAGTCCATGGGACCAGAGGGGATCCATCCCAGGGTGCTGAGAGAGCTGGCAGCTGAGCTGGCCAAGCCACTCTCCATCATTTTCCATCAGTCCTGGCTCACCAGAGAGGTCCCAGGAGACTGGAAACTGCCAACGTGGTCCCCATCCGCAAGAAGGGTCGGATGGAGGAACCTGGGAACTACAGACCTGTCAGCCTGACCTCAGTGCCAGGGAAACTGATGGAGCAGGTTATCTTGGGGGTGATAAGAGCGCACCTGAGGGATGGCAAAGGGCTCAGGTCCAGCCAGCATGGGTTTAGGAAGGGCAGATCCTGCCTTTCTAACCTGATCTCCTTCTATGATCAGGTGACCCGCTTGGTGGCTGTGGGGAGGCCTGTGGATGTGGTCTATCTGGACTTCAGCAAGGCCTTTGACACTGTCCCCCACAGCACACTGCTGGCTAAGCTGTCAGCCCATGGCTTGGATGGCAACACTCTGTGCTGGGTTAGGAACTGGCTGGAGGGCCGGACCCAGAGAGTGGTGGTGAATGGTGCCACATCCAGCTGGCAGCTGTCACTAGTGGTGTCCCTCAGGGATCAGTGCTGAGCCCCATCCTCTTTAACATCTTCATAGATGATCTGGATGAGGACATGGAGTCAGTCATCAGCAAGTGTGCAGATGACACTAAGCTGGGGGCAGATGTGGCTGGGTTGGAGGGCAGAAGGGCTCTGCAGCGGGACCTTGACCGCCTGGACAGATGGGCAGAGGCCAATGGGATGGTGTTCAATAGCTGCAAGTGCAGGGTGCTGCACTTTGGCCACAGCAACCCCATGCAGAGATACAGGCTGGGGTCAGAGTGGCTGGAGAGCAGCCAAACAGAGAGGGATCTGGGGGTGCTGATTGATACCCACCTGAACATGAGCCAGCAGTGTGCCCAGGTGGCCAAGAGAGCCAGTGGCATCCTGGCCTGCATCAGGAATGGTGTGGTCAGCAGGAGCAGGGAGGTCATTCTGCCCCTGGACTCTGCACTGGTTAGACCACACCTTGAGTGCTGTGTCCAGTTCTGGGCCCCCCAGTTTAGGAGGGACATTGAGATGCTTGAGCATGTCCAGAGAAGGGCAACGAGGCTGGGGAGAGGCCTTGAGCACAGCCCTACGAGGAGAGGCTGAGGGAGCTGGGATTGGTTAGCCTGGAGAAGAGGAGGCTCAGGGGTGACCTTATTGCTGTCTACAACTACCTGAGGGGAGGTTGTGGCCAGGAGGTTGCTCTCTTCTCTCAGGTGGCCAGCACCAGAATGAGAGGACACAGCCTCAGGCTGTGCCAGGGGAGATTTAGGCTCAAGGTGAGGAGAAAGTTTTTCTCTGAGAGAGTCATTGGACACTGGAATGGGCTGCCCGGGGAGGTGGTGGAGTCGCCGTCCCTGGAGCTGTTCAAGGCAGGACTGGATGTGGTACTTGGTGCCATGGTCTGGCCTTGTGCTCTGTGGTAAAGGGTTGGACTTGATGATCTGTGAGGTCTCTTCCAACCTTGGTGACACTGTGACACTGTGACACTGTGATACTGTGAAATGTTTGGAATAGTAAAATTAAATGTAGTGATTGTACAGAAATGTTGGAATGGTGAAGCTACTGGAAATTGAAATACTGGAACAGAAGCCATGAGCAGGTGAGAGTGCAGGAGCTCAGAGGCACTGATAGAAGCTTGGAATGGCCTCGGAGATTGGTGTAACAAATACAAACAAATGTAAGCCTGTAGGCTGTGGGTTTCACCTCTCTCTGCTGACTTGGATTGCTCAGACACAGTGCAGGAGCTGCTGACAGAATATGATGAATGTCTACACCAATCACTATGTGATTTCTAACCCAAGTACATGGAACCAGTTGCAGTTTAATACAATTTGTAGCCTTCTGCTGAAAGGTCTAGAAGCAGATGTTTGGGATGTAATAAACTGATTGGATTGGATTGGATTGGCTTGTGTCAGGCCTTCATCCTGTGCTAGTTTGAAGCTAGCTAGAATGTTTTGGTGAGAAGAACTAGATCATAGGCTGTGAAAGGAAAACAGTGCTGATGTCTACTGCCCTCAGAGTCTTGCTGAAGAAGAAACAAAAACGTTAGATAACACTCTGGCCATTTTGTCGCACTCTGTCCTGGGCTTTGACTGAGCTGCACCTTCCACTCACCTTTGCTTCTTAACCTCTTGGCTGAACCTCTGTTCTCCCTTAGGACTGGGGTAAGGTTGAGAGGGGCAGGGGGAAGATGCAGGGTGGTTGAGAGCCTCTCCTGGGGACTCAGGTTTCTGGGAGGGCAGTTGTGTTTCTGTATTACTTTTATCTTGTCTATTTCTGTCTATAACTGTATGCACTGTAAATATCTGCTTCTATCTCGTGCCTGCTGTAAATAAATAGCTTCATTCATATTCCCAAAGCCGACTGAGACTAGTCTGGGTGATTTCTAAAGTGTGGGGGGTTGGGGAACACCCAAACCATAGAATCATAGAATCAACCAGGTTGGAAGAGACCTCCAAGATCATCCAGTCCAACCTAGCACCCAGCCCTATCCAGTCAACCAGACCATGGCCCTAAGTGCCTCATCCAGTCTTCTCTTGAAGACCTCTAGGGATGATGCCTCCACCACCTCCCTGGGCAGCCAATCACTCTTTCTCCAAAGAACTTCCTCCTAACATCCAGCCTAGATCTACCCTGGCACAACTTGAGACTGTGTCCCCTTGTTCTATTGCTGGTTGCCTGGGAGAAGAGGCCACCCCCCCACCTGGCTACAATGTCCCTTCAGGTAGTTGTAGACAGTAATAAGGTCACCCCTGAGCCTCCTCTTCTCCAGGCTAAACAGGCCCAGCTCCCTCAGCCTCTCCTCATAGGATTTGTGTTCCAGGCCCCTCACCACCTTTGTTGCCCTTCTCTGGACATGCTCCAGCACCTCAACATCTTTCTTGAATTGAGGGGCCCAGAAGTGGACACAGCACTCAAGGTGTGGCCTGAGCAGTGCTGAGTACAGGGGAAGAATAACCTCCCTTGTCCTGCTGGCCACAGTGTTCCTGATGCAGGCCAGGATGCCATTGGCTCTCTTGGCCACCTGGGCACACTGCTGGCTCAGTTTCAGCCTGCTATCTATCAGTACCCCCAGGTCCCTTTCCTCCTGGCTGCTTTCCAGCCACTCAGTCCCCAGCCTATAGCGCTGCTTGGGGTTGTTGTGGCCAAAGTGCAGGACCCTGCACATGGCCTTGTTCAATCTCATCCCACTGGCCTCTGCCCACCCATTCAGCCTGTCCAGGTCCCTCTGCAGGGCTCTCTTACCTTCCAACAGATCAACACCTGCTCCTAGCTTGGTGTCATCTGCAAACTCACTGATGCTGGACTCAATCCCCTCCTCCAGATCATCAGTATAGATATTGAACAGGACTGGGCCCAGCACTGATCCTTGGGGAACACCACGAGTGCCAGCTGCCAACTGGATGTGGCACCATTCACCACCACTCTCTGGGCTCTGCCATCCAGCCAGTTCTTGATCCAGCACAGAGTGAATCTGTCCAAACCATGCGCCAAACCATCACACCCCCCATCTCTTCTGATGCCCATGGCACTGAAGCCCGATGCAGGCCCCACTGAAACAAAGCCTTTTTGCAGGCAGGGACACAGCTAAATGATCTGCTAATGGGGACTCAGCCTGGGTGTTCACAAAGGAAAATGAGCCTAAGATTCCAGTCTGAAGAGAGGCTGGGGCATGGCTGGACAACAGCAGTAGAAAGGCCCTGGAAAGGCTTTTCAAATCATTCCCCCATTAAATCCATTGTTTGCAAATCAAACTGACAAATAGGCACAAGGAGCAGAAGTTTTGGCCAATGAATTCAAAGTATTGTGCCTCATGTGGCTGCAAGTATCTGGCCTAAATGGACTCAAGGCACCTGGCTCAGTGGTGCTAAACTCTTAACCCCAAGGGCTTTGCTGGAGCTAAGCCTTCTGTTGTTTTGTCTGCTCATCAGCTCAACTCCTGGGCCCTGGAACAGGGGAGGAGGAGGAGAGCAGTGGCCAAACCAATCTGGCAGGATTTATGCCCTGCATACAGTCTGGTAGCTCTTGAAGGATGTTGAAGTTTTCCCCAGGGCTCTAGCAGGATGCTGGAGGTGAGAAGGTCTCTGACCTGCTCTTGAGTCTTTCCAGAGTTCCCAGTTCCTTACAGAGGGTTGCAGGTGTGCAGGCAGACAGGTGTCTTGCTGGTGGCTAATTATTGCCTACAGTGTCAAGGCACTTAATGCCCCTCCCTGGTAAACTGAGGCATGGCAAAACTTCCAGGTGGACAAGCTTGAAGCATCCAAACTTGTAGTTATGCAGCAAAGCAGATCTGGAGCATGGCAAGGCAGAGCTTGAGGAGGCAGAGCAAAGCACTCTGAGGCAGAGCAGGTTGTTGTACCTCACCCATATCTATTATCAACCACCCAAGTGTGATGGCTCCATCTGGCCACAGAGACCACTTTGCCAATGTCATGTTAGGTGACCCCAGGAGAATGGTTGATCCTTATTTGGGCAAACACAGGCCATGCACCAACAAGTCTGTGCACCTTGTTTCTCCCCAAAGCACTCTGGGTGTCTCCAGGCCTTTTGTCTTCTTTGCTGTGTTGCTGCCCACTTCAGCAGAGAGGGAAGTGGATCATGGGGTCATGTCTGGACAAGCCAGGACATCTCTTAGGCCTATATTGCCCTTCCACAACAATTGGGACTGTGCCTGTGATGTCAGAGGTGCCTGAGGAGACCAGGAGAGACACATCTTGTGTTGGAGCATTTGAGGTCACAGGTGCCTGGAACCTGGTAGGCCAGGAGCAAGCAGCTCTGCTGTGTAGGTGTTTGCAAGGCCACTTGTGACAAGTCAGCAGACAGTGCAGGATCAGGCCCATGGTTGTGTGGTGCTTCTGGAGTCACTGCTGGCCTAGTATCTGACCAGACAAGGGCAGGGCCATGGGGTGTGTGGTGTCTTGTGGGGTCACTGGTGCCTGAGTAGTTGCTGGGTTAGGAGCAGAACAAAAGCTACTGCAGGTGTTTGTGAGGTCACTGGTGCCTGAATAGCTGAGGGGCCAGGAGCAAGCTCAGGGCAGGTTTAGGTGCTCTGACATCAGCTGTGCTTGAGTGTTGGATAGTCCAGGAGCAGGCCCCTGGCTTGTGAATGTCCAGCTGGTGATGTCACCAGTGCTGGAGTAGCTGTTCAGGCAGAAGCAGGCACAGGGCTGCTGTGGGGGTGTCATGGAGAGTAGCAGAAGCCCTTAGCAGGCCTCCCTGTCATGAATGTTACAGTGTCTCACATTAATGCCAAGAGCATTGTAAAACCAAAACAGTCCTTCAGTCCCACGAGAAAGTCTCTCCCTAGTACACATGAAAGGTAAACGCTGGCTACTGTTTTGGAACTATTCGGCCTTGCTTCCCAGGCATGCTGGCCACTGTTTTGGTTGGGGAGAATGGCAGTTCTCATGCCCGCTCGACACCTGGTGTGGGCCAAGCTTGGGGTGGTCTTAGAAATTGTTTTGGTAAAGATTCTCCAATTGTATGGATTGATTATAATTTGTGCCAATCTGTAAGAATAATGTAAAGTAGCCTGGACTGGTGGGTTACACCTCTCTGAACATTATAAAATGGTGTGGCAGCCTGGATCGGAGTACCTGCTCACTCGCTCGCTCGCTCGCTAGCCTGCCTGCCTGCCTCGCTCCTGCCCCAGTGACCTCTCGCTCCTGATCAGCCCTGCCCGACGAGGGGCCCGCAGAGGCCTGAAGCTGCTTGGGCCCGATCCTGACGAACAAAGGGACACCGCCCAAACTTCGAATCCTGCTAATCTGAACCGCTGAATCGTGAGTAAATGAAAAAAAGAACTCCTCACCTAAAGACTGAGTAACTTTAAAGACTCAAAAGAACTCTAAGGAAATCACAGACTGTCTTTTATTTGCTATTTTCTGAAATGTTATTCTACAACCTCAGATCAAAAGAATTCATGTGGGGAATTTAGTTCGGGAGGGGATCTCCGTGTTTGAGCAATAAATCACTTGAACTATACAAGTGAGCCTTTGCGTATTTTCCCCTAATCCTCCCAAACTACCTTCCGTGAGAGGGGGCTGCTGTCACCAACAGAACATTCAGAGCTCACCCAAAGTGTCCCCTGGGGAGAACCACCAATGGCAGCAGCTCAGCCTGTGCATGGCCCTGTGAGACAGTGAGTGCAGAGGACATGGCAGCAGAAGTCCAAGGGTGTGAGGTCACTGTCAGGACAAGTGCTGAGCATGCAGTGGGGGGCAGCAGGAGCTGTGAGGTCATGTCCCTAGTGGTGGTGTGTAGCTGTGGGGCTGGGTACAGAGCAGCCAGGAGCCACCATGGTGTCACCAGGGTGGTCAGGAGCTGCCTGGCCCTGTGTCTGTGAGGCTAAAGGAGCATCCCCTACAGCCCTGGCTTCAGTAGTCAGGGTTGGGGTGGCTCAGAGGTACAGCAGGGATGTTCCTGGGCAGTGTGCCAGGAGGAAACCACAACTTCCTGCCTGGGTACCGCAGGGGGAGCGCAGGCAGCGCTGCGAGGTGACGTGGGCTGTGGTTTGTGCACCTGCAGCTCCAGCTCCTGATGTGCCTGTGGGGAATAACTGCCCCTTGGTGACATGCTGAGAGTCAGGCACAGGGCTGAGCCTCAGCCTGCAGGTCTGCTGCTGCCAGGGCAGGGACATGTCCCAGCCCCAGCTCCTGACAGGGACTTCCTGTGGGGCTCTGTGCAAGGGATGTGCCAGCAGCACTCCTGCCATGGAGACCTTGCCCTGGACAAGGACCTTTCCCAGCTACTGAAACCAGCACAGTAGAGGCAGGAGCAAAGGCAGAGGCTGTTGCCTTCCCATCCTGACACAGACCCCACAGCAGCCCTACCTCCATGGCTCCCACAGCTCAGGAGCAGCTGGACACTTGCCCCTTGGCTTCTAGGATAAGGCCTGTGTAGGAGCTGCTGAGTGCTCCCAGTCCACACAGTGGGGTGCAAGGGGTGACAGAGCCATTTGCCCTGCACAGCCACACTGTCCCAGGACAATCCCCTGCCACAGCCTCCCTGACACCCACAGCAGGACACATCTGTCCCTCATATATGGTCATGAAGGGCGCTGGAGAAGCTCATTGGAGGGCTGGGCTGTGTCGGAGGGGAGCGAGCTGCCGATAGCGTCTGAAAAGTGCTGCTGCTTCGATTGGCTCCTCCTGCAGCTGCTTATCTGCCCCAGAGATAGTTCAGCCTCCCGCAGAGAGAGTTCACCCTCCCAGCATATTTCTTTGTGTGAGTTGCCAGGAGCTGTGCCAGCAGGGCAGGACTCTCAGGATGGGCACAGAAGGACTCCTGCTCGCTTGGCTTCTGTGGCTCAAGCTCTGGGTGCAGCTGTGCAGGGGTAAGTGCTGCTCCCCTTGTGCCATGGCCTGAGGAAGGTGGGCACCAGCATGGCCATTGGGGAAGGCCTGGGAATGAGGTTTCTTTGCATGTGCCAGTGGGGAGAAAAGCAGAAGGTGCTGCAATCAACCAAGTGTGTGCCTTGCCCTGTGCCTGGCTGGGAGAGGGAGCTCTGGGTCTGGGGCAAAGGGCTGTAAAGGGTGCACTGCTTAGGGGAAGAGGGGGTTCACTGTGCAGGGCCAGGCAGAGTTTGAGTTCGATCCTTGGAAAGAGATGTTGGATTGAGATAAGGTGGCACAGCCTGTGGAGTAAGCAATGGCACTGCAGGGCTCGTGCTGGGCACCCTCTGTTCCTTGAGCCTGTGAGGAAGAGAGGGAACCTCCAATGCTCCAAGAACAATCTAGATTGTGGAGGGCTCCTACCCTGGTGACTTAGACAAATTCTGAGCATGGGGAACCTCCAGACCTGCAGTCTGCTGCTCAGAACTCTCCTCACCGTTCCCATGTCTGTGTTTGAAGGAGCTGCAGAGGTGAGGCTGGCAGATGGCGGCAGGCGCTGTGCTGGGAGACTGGAGGTGAAACACGAGGGACAGTGGGGGACTGTGTGTGGTGTCTACTGGGACATGAAAGATGCTGCAGTGGTTTGTAGGCAGCTGGGATGTGGATCTGCTCTGAAAGCTCATTCAAATGCACACTTTGGGCCAGGATCTGGCCTTATTTGGATGAATCATCTTGAGTGTGATGGCTCTGAGCCTGCCCTGTCTCACTGCAAACACAATGGATGGGGTCACCAGTGCTGTCACCATCTTCAGGATGCTGGAGTGACCTGTTCAGGTACATGGATGGGAGAAGCCTGTTCCTCTCCCCTGCTGCTTGGATGGGGGAAGGCAGTTGGCTGTGCCCTCAGGGAAACAAGGGGGCAGTGGGGAAGGGCCCAGTGTGGCTGGTGACACTGCTGAGCTGGGGCTGTCCTTGCAGCTTTCCCTGCATCCTGAGGAATGCCTGGTGGGAAGTGGCACTGCCTGACCCCCAGTGTGGCTTAGCCCAGCCTTGGTCAGCACCAGGGGCTGGGAGATGAATGCCCACTTAGTCCTGCAGTCAGTTTTATCTCCTGTTCACACAGCAACTATCTGGCAGTACCAAGGACTGGATCTGTCTATGCCAGAGGCACCAAGGGCAGCTCCGATGGGCACCCACAGCCCAGGGATGGGCTCAAGATCTCCTGGGACATTTGCCTTGTCCCCTGATAGAAATGAGTCCCCAAAGCAGAGTGGCTACTAAGAGGAGACACTCACAGGACTCAGGCAGAAGAGTAGGGTGGTCCATGGCCACATCATCCCTCTTCCTGGGGCACTCCCTGGGAGCCAGCCCACAGGGATATGACCCTATTCAGTCACTGCTGAGCTGATGCTCAGGCTGTGCTCTCTGGTGCAGCCCCTGGCTGCCCTGCACCATTAGGGACTGAGCAGCACTTGCTGCCTGTCCTTGCTGCCTGTCCTTGTACTGGAGACTCCTCTGCCTGCCTTCTTGCCCTCTGACCACCCAGTGATAGGAATGTGTCCGCCTGGCAGTGCACCTTGGTCATGGATGAGGATTCTATTCCTCGGCACTTCTAATAGGTGTGGTTATCCATGGGTAGGAGGGGTCCAGGTTTACTATTGCCTTAAAGACCCACTGGGAGCTGCTGGGGTGCCTGTGTGCTTCTGCTTGTGGTCTCCTTGGCTGTGAGATGGGATGTGAGCATCTCAGTGCCTGAGAGCTCTGGGAATTCACAGGGGGCTTTGGTTCCTCCAGGCTTTGTCCAGCTGGTCGGAGGGGACAGTCCCTGCTCAGGACGTGTGGAGATCGATGATGGGAAGGAGTGGAAACCTGTCTGCGCCTCAGACTTTGATCTGAGAGCTGCCAACGTGGTCTGCAGGGAGCTGCAGTGTGGCACAGCCCTGTCTGTGCATGGGGCAGCTCAGTTTGGAGATTGGGCTGGTGCCATGTGGGACAGAGAGCTGCAGTGTGTGGGGAATGAATCTTTTCTTATATCCTGCCCCAGGGGATCCCCCAGGACCCAGCCCTGCAGCCATGCAGATGCTGTTGGAGTCACCTGCACAAGTAAGGACTCAGGGTTTTGGCACTGGACAGCAAGAGTGAGGTGGGGAGGGTCAGCAGGGCCTGTGCTGGGCTGGGTGTGAGGGCAGGAGTGGGGATGAGGTTGCCTGCAGCCCCTCTGGCCTGGCCTGCAGCTCTGGAGAGTGCAAGAGAACCAAGGCACTCTTTGCATCTTTCTCTGTCCTAGAGTTCACAGGGTTCAGGCTGGCGAATGGCAGCAGAGGCTGTGAGGGGAGAGTGGAGGTCCAAGTGCAGGGGACGTGGGGCACCCTCTGTGACTGGCGCTGGGACCTGCTGGATGCCCACGTTCTCTGTCGTCACCTCAACTGTGGCTTTGCTGAGTCCGTTCCTGGAGGAGGCCATTTTGGGAGAGGCACAGGCCCTGTCTGGAGAGACTCCTTCCACTGTGCTGGCACTGAAGCCCAGCTGGGCCAGTGCCCCGTGAGCAGCCTGGGGGCCTCTCTATGCTCCCATGAGCAGGATGCTGCTGTCATTTGCTCAGGTGAGCGCTGGCCAAATGCTGGCAGAGCTGCAGTCTGTCCTTGCCTGAGGCAGAGCAGGAGAGCTCCAAGGGCCTGCAGTGGTGCCAGAGCGTGGAGATGTGGCACAGGCTGCTGGCTCCTGGGTGCCCCCAAGGGCTGCTGCAGGGCTGCTCTCCCCAGGCCCAGCTGGCTCCGGTTCCCTGCGGCTGGTGGGTGGAGGGAGCCGCTGCGATGGACGAGTGGAAATCTTGCGGCGTGGGACGTGGGGCAGGGTCCTGGCAGAGCAGTGGCACCTGCAGGAGGCCAGCGTGGTGTGCCGGCAGCTGCGGTGCGGAGAGGCAGAGGCAGCCTACACCCTGCCCAAGGCTGAGAGAGGGCAGGGCCCCGTGGGGCTGCGAGGGGTGCGGTGTGCAGGGCGTGAGGCCAGCCTGCAGCTCTGCAACACCTCCCTGCCCCAGAGCGTGCTGGCAGCAGGCATTGCAGAGGATGTGGGGGTCTCTTGCAGTGGTGAGTGGCAGTGCCAGGGCCCCCAGGCTGTGTGCTGGCTGGGCAGCAGCCCCTGACAGCAGCTGGGGCTTCTTCCTGCTGCAGGGAGCCGGCAGGTGCGGCTGGCAGGGGGCCGCGGGCGCTGCGAGGGCAGAGTGGAGATCTACTCCCAGGGCAGCTGGGGCAGCGTCTGCGATGACAGCTGGGACCTGGCCGATGCCAGCGTCGTTTGCCAGCAGCTGGGCTGCGGAGGGGCGCTGCAGGCGGTTGGCTCCGCTGGCTTCGGGGCAGGCTCTGGGCACATCTGGCTGGATGGGGTCAACTGCTCCGGGGCCGAAGCTGCTCTCTGGGAGTGCCCAGCAGGGCCCTGGGGGCAGCACGACTGCGGGCACAAAGAGGACGCCGGAGTCATCTGCTCAGGTGTGTGCTGGGAGCTGTGCTGGGAGCACAGTGCCTGGGCAGGCTGGGAAGGGGCAGAGCAATGGACAAGGCTCTTCCTGATGCCTCTGTGCCCCTGCCCAAGCCATGCCTGAGGATGCCACTGCACTCAGGTGTCCCCTCAGTGCCACTGGGTAACCTGATGAGATCAGCTGTCCTCAGGGCTCAGCAGGGAGTGCAGGGTTGCCTGTTCTTCATGGCCCTTTCCCTGCCTGTCACTTCAAGGGGGTGATGTCGTCAGTGACTTTGTCTGGCTGAGGGCCTGGGAGGTGCAGGAGTGTCCCTGCTCCCACAGCCCCAGACCAGCCTGATCTCATCTGAGCCCTTTCCTCCCAGAGTTCGTGGCCCTGAGGCTGGAGAAGAGCAGCAACTGCTCCGGGCGCCTGCAGGTGTTCTACAACGGCACCTGGGGCAATGTCTGCTCCAACTCAATGACTCCCAGAACTGTCTCACTGGCATGCAAGGAGCTGGGCTGTGGGGATACAGGGGACTTGGATACAAACCTGCCCTATGCTAGGGTGTCTGATGCTGCCTGGCTGGATCGAGTGCAGTGTGGGGAGAGAAACAGCTCCTTCTGGCAGTGTCCCTCTGCTCCCTGGCACCTGCACTCTTGTGAAGACCTGAGAGATGAGACCCACATCATCTGCCATGGTAATTCTGAGCTAGATGGGCACCACCATCCCCCCACATCCTATTCCCATCTGGGTTCATACAGGCACAAAGGCAGGGCCAAGAGAGCCCCTTGATGTCCCATATCCTTCTCCTGCTTATAAGCAAAGGTTGGACTGCAGCTCTCAGAGCCCTACACCTTCCCCATAGGTCTTAGCTGGGGTCCCACACAGCCACCTCGACCTGAGAGAGGCAAAGTTGTCTCCAGGCAAGGTCTCAGGAAAGACTAGACATGGATTTGAGGAAAACTCATGAGCACACTCTCAGTGCTCGGGGAATCAGGGGTCCCACACTGCTGTGTGCCCCATTAAGCGACACACATTTAGTTACTGCCATGACAGAGGGCACAGGGGGAGTCAGGAGTCGAACTCAGTCCCACTCTCTGTTGCACCATCCCTGTCCAGCAGCCCTTTCACTGCAGCATTTCCTTCTGCAGCAACACGGCCAGAGGTGACCCCACACCTGCCAGCACCATGCCCAGGCTCCAGGAACTGCACAGGTAGCTGCTCCTCTGCACACCCCTCTCAGCTGGCAGGGCTCTGCCTGCTCTCCTGCTGCCCTGGCAGGGCTCTGCCTTCTCCAGCCAGGGAGAAGATTCGTGCCGTGGGAGGGCAGCACAGGTGCTCAGGCAGAGTGGAGGTCTGGCTGCACGGCTCCTGGGGCACGGTGTGCGACGACTCCTGGGACAGGCAGGATGCCCAGGTGGCATGCAGGCAGCTGGGCTGTGGCCCTGTGCTGTCTGCCCCGGGGGAGGCTGCCTTTGGGGAGGGGACAGGCCCCATCTGGCTGGAGCAGGTGGAGTGCCAGGGCACAGAGCCATCTCTGCAGGAGTGCTGGGCCCGGCCTGGGGACAGCGGTGTCTGCCGGCACAAGGAGGATGCTGCTGTGAGCTGCTCAGGTGAGTGAGGGGCAGGGAGCCCTCTCTGGGCTAGGGGCAAGGAACTGGGAAAGCATTTTCCCCATTGGGTGCCTTCATGGCCCCAGAGAGAGCAAGGCCATGGCAGCCTGGTGCCAAGTGGGCAGCAGCTGCTGCCTGGCTGGATGTTCTCCAGCCTCTGTGAGCAGAGCCCTGCAGCCCCCAGGAGCAGTCCCTACATTGCCTGTGCCATCTGAGCACAACCTGGAGCAGGGCTCTGTGCTGTGTGCTGGGCACCCTGAGCAGCCCCACAGGGGGGCAGTTCTGTTGGCAAGTGGCAGGGCTGTTCCCACCTGCACACAGAGTGTCAGAGAGGAGGCTCCCTGCTCCCTGCACAAGCACTCTCTCAGCCCAGCTCTCCTCCTCCTCCCCTGCAGATGCACCCAGCACAGAAGCACCAACTCCCCAAGCAGGTAACCTCTCCTCCCTGCCAGGGCTGCATCTGCCCAGGGCCAGGCTCTGACCCACAGCAGGAGGGAATTGGCTCCTTTCTGGGGGGTGAAATCTCCAAAGATGGCATTGGGGCAGTGGTGTGGGGCTGGGCAGGGCTGTCTCTTCCCCTCTAGGGTGAGAGCTTTCCCTTCGCTCACCCCTGCAGTTGTCTGCACACAGTGTAGTGGGTTAAGCACTGAGGTGTGCTGGCCACACATTGTCCTTGGCCTGCTGCTGCCCTTGCTCTGCTGCTGCCCATGCAGGTGCCCCTGGGGGCCGTCGGACCAGCAGCAGCAGTGTCTCAGTGCCTGTCATCATCTCCATCATCCTGGGAGCCCTTCTCTGCCTGCTCCTGGCCCTCCTGGCTGGACAAGTGCAAAGTACCAGGGCTGGGGACAGAGGTTGGTCCTTCCCCCGTGGTGCCAGGGCAAGATTCCTCCTGAATGGCCAAGTGTGCTCTGGTGTGGCACTGAGTGGCAAGGGCAGAACCAGTGACCAGAGAGTGTGCTGCTGCCTGCCCAGGTGCTTCTGCAGATCCCTGAAGCAGAGAGGGGGCAGCTGCAGGGGCAGAGAACAGGTGGGAGCTTGCCCCAGCACCAGGGACCTAACCCAGGGGCCAGAGGGGCACAAGGGCTGTGCCTGGGGGGAATGTGCAAGGCTGTTGCTGCCTCAGGTCACCTCCTTGGGGACACTGCCAGCACCGAGGAAGTGCCAGTGGTGGCAGAACTCTACAGCAGTGCTCTGCTGTGAGAGCAGCCCTGGGCTGTCCCTGGGCAACTGAGCTGGAGGAGCAGAATGGGGTCCTGAGCCTGCCTGCCTGTTCCTCTGCTAACCCTGGCTCTGTCCCCAGCTGCCCAGGCCCCTTGGGAGCCCTTCCTTGAGGCTGTGTATGAGGAGATTGGCTACAGCACAGCATGGGAGAAGCAGGAGAGGTTCAGTGACTCAGGTGGGTCTGTGTCCATCCTGGGGGACACATCTCCAGGGCTCTTTCCCCTCACCCCTCCACTTACAGATGACTCCTCTATGCCCCTGGCCCACGGTGCCTGCAGTGCAAGGACTGTGAGGTCAGTGGGAAGAGGAGGCAGAAGCTGTGCCTGGAAAAGAAGGTTCCTCCTCACCACTTCTGCCTGTCCTAACCAGGGACAACCTCTCTCTGCCTGTCCCTGCAGCCTGGGTGACACCTGAGGGCTGAGGCAAGAGGCTGTCTCAGGGTAGCTGTGAGGCCACTCTGAGATTGGATTTGTCCTCAGGCATCAGGGTGAGCCCTGAGCCTTTCTCCTCACTCAGCCCTGGCTCAGTGGCTCCCACATCCCCAGCAGCACTGAGCACAAGCCAGGTCAGCAGAGAGCACTCCCATGACACCTCCTGCATCTCTCTACAGGCTCCTATTCAGAGGGGTCTTTGGCCAAGCTGCAGCCCAAGCCTGGTGACAGAGAGGAGGAGGAGGATAGCCTGGAGTCAACAGCAGGTAACGGGGGGCAGGGAGGGGTTGGTGTCTGCTCCCTGCAGGCAGGTGAAGAGCAGTGGTGTCCCTGAGTGTCATCACAGGAGCTGAGCAGGACGTGGGCAGGGCTGCCTTCTGGTGCTGCCAACACCAATGCCTGAGCCCCAAATCTCTGCACTTCCTCCTGTCCCCTGCTCAGCAGGATCTGTCTTCCATCTGATAGCAGCACCTCTCTCTTTCCAGATGTCTCTGTGCTGGCTGGAGGTGACCCAGTGGATGGCTATGATGATGCCAGGGACATTGCTAACCCTGGGCAGGAGCCTGTGTTTAGACAGGGAGCCAGGGAAATGCCCAGGGAGCCAGAGGAAGGATCAGGACCCAGAGATGTGGCTGGAGGTGAGAGGGCAAGAGATTGCTGCTGGTTCCTGGAGTGCCATTCCTGGTGCCAGGTGAATCACCACCAGGCTGGCAGCCCAAGGGGAAAGATGTCCCAGGATTCCTCCTCAGGATATGGGTTTGATAGTGGGAGCTGAAAGCCTCAGACCTGCTAAGAGGAAGGGAGGAAATTTGTTATTGTTTAAGCTTCCTGAGTCCAAAAGCCCAACAGAACAAAATTTAGGATGCCTCCCTCTCCCCATATGGAAAAATGAGGTAGAAGAGTCAAAGGGATGAAGCACCCAAAGAAACAGCCTCAAAATTGATCTGGAAGTTGAAGAGAAAACTTCAGCAATGACTAAAAGGGTGACCTAGGAGAGAGGAAGGCAGCAGGCACAAAGGTGTGCACAAGCCCAGGCTGGGTGGCAGTGGATTCTCCAGCTGGAGCTGGATTGCCCCTTGGATTCAGGAGGCAGCTGGGCTGGCCACGTGCTTAGCTGGCCTCGTGGTTAGCAGAGGCAGCTGCAGCAAGGGAGATGTTGCAAAGGTGAAGGCAGGAAGCAGAGAGAGAAGAGGAAGCTCATCTGCCTCTCAAGTAGGGTTTTGGAAAGGAAGTGGGAGTGGGATCAAGGATGGCCTGGGTAGTCCTCCCCACGGGAGGGGCCAGGAACACCTGGGTTCAGGTTTCCTAACTCCACCTCTCACCCCAGAGGGGCTTAACCTGGAACAAAGTTGATGCCCAGAACATGAGGGGCATCCTTGTGGGCAATGTGCAGTGTCTGCCTTGCTGCTTGCAGGGGCAAACATGTGCTGACAGAGCAGTGCTGAGGGCCCTGCAGCTGGGGCAAGTGCCTGGGCCCTGTCCATGCATAGCACAGGCTGTGAGGATGCTGAAGAGCTTTCTGCTGCATGTGCCCCTGAGGACACATGGGGGTGAGAGCACAGCTCAGGGCACAGGCCCCCCCTGAACCCTCAGCCAGCAGAGCCCATCCCTGCCATGGGGCTGGCTGCAGCTGTGAGGGAGGAGAGCTCTGTGCAGCTGGGAGAGACACAGACACCAGGAACTGGCTCCCATTCCTAGCAGCAACAGCAGCAGCATCCAGGCAGTGTCTCTGCTTTTCCTCCCCCACTTTGATGCCTCCACAGTGGTTCCCCTGTCCACTGCTCAGCAGGATGTGTCCCCTCGCTGTCACCAGCTGCTCTCTCCTTTCAGATGTCTCAGTCCTGGCTGGAGGTGACCCAGTTGATGGCTACGATGATGCCAGGGAGATGTCTGCCCCTGCACAGGATCCTGTGTTTAGACAGGGAGACAGGGAAATTCCCAGGGAGCCAGAGGAAGGAGCAGGACCCAGAGATGCATCTGGAGGTGAGAGGGGAAGAGATTGCTGCTGGTTCCTGGGGAGCCACCCCTGGTTCCAGGGGGAATCATTGCCAGGCTGAGAGCCCATGGGGAAAGAGGCTCCAGGTTCCTCATTGAGATCTGGATGTGGGAGAGGGAGCTGAAAGCCTTAGAACTGAAAGGAGAAAGGGAGAAATTTGATGCCCACAAGAGGGACACCACTTTGGCTAATGTCCAGTTGCTGTCTTGCTGCTTGCAGGGGCAAACCTGTGCTCACAGAGCAGTGCTGAGGGGCCTGGAGCAGATGCGTGGGCCCTGTCCCTGGAGAGCACAGGCTATGATGATGCTGAAGAGCTGCCTGCTGCACATCCCCCTGAGGACACATGGGGGCGACAGCACAGCTCCCTGAGCCCTCAGCCAGCAGAGCCCATCCCTACCATGAGGCTAAGAGAGACCTGAAGGAGGAGAGCTCTGTGCACCTGGGTGAGACACAGGCACCAGGAACCGTTTGCTACTGCCAGGAGCAGCAGAAGCAGCAGGACAATGCTTCTGCTTTTCCTTCCCCTCTCTGATGCCTCCACACTGGTTCTGATTAAAAGGCTTTGAAAGATTGGCCCAGAGCTGCTGCTGTCTGCCTGCGGGGTGGGCGGTGGAGCTGGGTGCCTGCCTGAGCTGCCTGGGAGCAGCAGAGCACAAAGACCTGGTGGTGGGAAAGGGACACATGTGGGGACAGCAGGCTCAGGGTCAAGCTGCAGGGCCACGAGAGCCCCTGGTCCCCAGGCACTGTTCCTGCTGGCAGAGACATTTCCATCCTGCCAGTCACAGGTCCCAGCACAGGAGGGGATGGGAACTGGAGACAGCCCAATATGAGCTAAGCTATCCAAGCTCCCATTCCTTATTGAGAGCATCAGGCTCCAAGTGACAAAGCAGATACTTTCAGTTAGGGTGAGAAGTGTGAACCACACACAGCATCCAAGTGATGCTTTTCCTTAGCATTTAGGTGCATCTAACCATTTGAATATGCAGAATCTTCCCTAACTACAGTTACTGCAAAAGCATTTTTAGTGCACCTAAGCATTGCAATTTGCATATTCCTCCCAATTCCCTCCTGCTTTGCTCACAGCCCCACAGATGCTGTTTATCAGAAGGCTGAAGGACAAATTCTTCACACACAGCACTGTGGTTTTGCTGTGCTTCAATACTCAGAGCTCACATCCAAGGCTTGATGGTACACACTTCTAGGGGCTTGTGCCCCCCATTTTCCAGCCAGTGCCCAACAAATTCCCCCTTTTCCTTTTTGTGCAATCCAGACCTTGGATGTCACTTCATGAACTCCTTTCATAACACAAGCAAAACTCTTCCCAATACCACTGACACCAAAACCAACATACCCAAAAATCCTCAGGGCCTCCTCCATTAAGCCTATCAACCAAGGTGATAAATTTCCAAACAGAGATCTTAACCATCCACCAAATGGATTATCATCCCTTACACTTTCTGGAGTATGTTCCTTTAACCATGCCAACTTCTTGTGAATTGACTCGCTATGATCTGACAAGTTGAAGCAACACATTCCTTCCAAGTCCTCACAGTCATGCCCCTGAGCAAGCAAAAGAAACTCAATAGCAGCTCTATTTTGAAGCAAATTGTGCTTAAGACTACTCTGATCATATAATAACTGATTCAGGATATCGGTGGTAACATTAGCTTGTATGGTTGACCAACAGGCTAGTTTCTCTAGCTGCTTTACAGCCTGTGCAGCTGCTATTCCTGGTGCAATAGATGAGGCAAATACTTGTGCTGCAGAGGACCATAGTTCTACATCATCTTTACAGTCATTCTTAAGGCAGTGAAAGGAGCGTTTAGTGTCGCAGATGTATCAGCTGTCCAATATTTCCCCTCAGACTCACATTGTTCTGGATTCACTTCACAATTCTCAGAGATCTTGATGTTCTCATCACACTCCTTAGCTATGAGTTACCTCGGTCCATTGTGCTTTAAGAACTACAAACCTCTAAATACAGTACAAAGATATGCCCTAGATGTTGCATTCAGGTTATCCTATTAGGCCTTTTCCCGCAGTTCTTCATTTGCTTTAAGAATTTAGGGCAGTGTTTTTTATCCCTTGCAGGGCCCTTGCAAGAGACAAAAGTCACATTGCCATCTCATGCCAATTTGAGTGGGCTTTGGCCTTTACAAAAAGAAGCTAAACTGAATCTATTCCATCAAACCACAATCACTGAAACTCATGAAAATACCCAAATTGGTTAACCATGATCCAAACCTTATAATCCATACACATAGCCATCATTTCAGTACTCCTTTCAAGATCTTGCCATAACTCTGCCATCTGAGCTGGATTTCTGCTCACTGTTAAGAAAAGGACAGGCTAATCATACTCAAGCTGGTCTCCATCTTAATGCTTGTGAATATAAGTGATCAAGCACAAACAAATACAGAGACAAATGCAAGTGATCAAGCACAAACAAATACAGAAACAAGCACAAACATATTGAGTGCCTAGGCTAACAAACCCATTGATCTTGTCTGCAGAATTTCTTTATACCTGCTTCCTTGTCTTTCTACCCCCTTTTTCCCCCTCTTTTTTTTTTAATCCCAATGCTATCCAGATATACAGAAAAAACCCAAAACCAGAACATCCCATGATATCCCCATATCAAAAAAATCCCATAATCGTCATATTATAAACTCTTAGCCTTAACTACATTATCTTAGCAGCTTAAAGGTCTAGGACATGAAGGAAATAGGAGAGAAGGCAAAGAAAAGTCAAGCAGTGTGGTACCACAGCAGAGTCAGAATCAGCACAGAAGGGAAAATAAGACCCTCCTAGAAATTCTGATACAATTAGTTGATGTCAATACTCATAGGTAGCAAGATACGAAAATGCAAGTCTGTCACTTTAAGAGTCAAGTCGCTCGACTCCACACCTGGTGTTGTGGAGAGCAGGAATTAATTCATGGCCGAGTCAGGAATTTATCAAAAATAGTTATTTTTTATTTTCCCAAAAACCCACCCCCACAACTATATATACAAAGATTAATTTAGTTTAATAAGCAGATTCAGTCGCTTGAGAATTAAACTACAAGGACACCGTCAATAATCTGACTGTTTTGGAAGTCAGAAGTTGGAAAAGGCCTCAGCTATTAATTAATAGCGGTTTCTTACTAAATTAAGCCAAGCCAAATAACTCACTCAGGCTGACTCCTGCGGTCTGTCTTCCTCTTCTTTACCAGCAGCTGCAGGTGAATCGTTAAGAGGTTGTTAAGGGTCGTTAGGCACACAAAGGTGTCAATAGGAAAGCAAATCCTTGAAGGTCTCTCTGCAGTCCAGGCACAGGGGAGTGTGTGAGCTCAGGCAGACACATACGTCCAGGCACAGGCAAACTCCAAAGCAGGGACCCCAAAGGCGGGAAGACCCCCAATAGTTATAACCTTCGCTAGACAAAGGGCAGAGTTACCACACCTTAGGCGCGAAAGCGCACGGCCAATCCCAGCCTGGCTCCAGAGCGGGAACTCACGGGGCAGTCCTCCCCCCTTTCACGGCTGCAGGGCAGGCGAGGGGGGAGGGAAACCAGGCGGCTTTTCCCCTTTCCCCTCGAAGTCCGGGCAGGAGAGGAATTTAGGGGTACAGGACTCCAGGACATCCCACTCCGGTGGTAATGAGCATCTTTGTCTAGAACTTGAGTGATAGGTGATCCCCCTTCAATTTAGTAACCTATTAATATATATATATAGCTTAGCCTTTTCCAACATTAACAATATATATAACACATTAATTGCCCCAACAATATTTAACAATACTTAACAAGGCTTAACAATAGCCCAAACAGTATTAACAAAGCTACACAGTCAATTTGAAGATTGCTCTGTTCCTGGTAGAGCAACCAAGTTCATGGCAGAGCCTTAGGTGCTCTGAGTCCATGGCTGGAGGTCACAGTCCGTGGGTCCTGATGCCATCATCCACTGGCCACCCCGGTGATATGACTCCATCTCTCGTGTAGCTGGTTCTCCCTTTCCCAGGTGCTGGTTAGGTGGTCAGGAACTGGTCCTCTGCCTCGACCTTAACCTGTAAGGAGACAAAACCTGCCTCGGCCTATAAAGGCCAGGCTTGACAATTAATAATTGGGGACGATCCACCGTGCACTGATCCGGTGGCCTTTTCCATTTGTATCTAGGGCTTCCCAGGCATATAAGCCTCTGGGTTTACCCAGTGTCATTGGCACCACCCCTATAGAGGGTAGCCTGACAAGCACAGGTTGGCCCACTTGCATCTGGGACAAGGATTTATCCTTAATTCCCCCTGGCACAAGGTCTCTGTCCACTACAGGCTCAGCTGGGCAGAAGGCCTTAATCTTGGGGCTTCCATAGCTTCCCCAATGCTTATTGACTGTAAAGACTGCTTGGGCCAAACCCGAGTCCCAGCCACCCTTAGACACATTTGCATGTCTTTTTATCAGGCCATTTGCCCTCTCGACAATGCCATTTGCCTGGGGGTAATACGGGGTATGAAACACCCATTTCACCCCTTCACTACGTGCCCAGTCTTGCACTGAGGTTGCAGTGAAGTGCAATCCATTGTCGCTCTGGATGCACTCAGGCATTGGCAAGATGCCGAACCAGTGTTTGAGAGTCTCAACGGTTTGAGCTCCCGAGGCTGCACTGGTGGCAGTGGCCATGGTTAGACCAGAGACCACTTCTACACCAACCAGTATGTATTTTATTCCATGTGATGGCTTGAGGGGTCCCACATAATCCACCTGCCAGGTGTTCCAGAGACTTTTGTCCTGGCGGATATGCTGGGCTGGTGCAAGGTTTGGGTGGTTGGCCTTCAGCCTTATCTGGCATTGTGGACAGGCTGAAACAATGGTCTCACATGTTGAGAGTGAGACTGGCCATCCCCGAGACCTGCACTCATAGTAGAGATCAGCTTTGCCTGAATGTCCCCTTTTAAGGTGCAACCATTCAGCTAATCTCTCCCAATCCTTTTCCCCTCTGCCCACTACATGGATACGTGCCAGGTAGTCAGCCTGCTGCTTCCATTTTGCAGCAGGGGTTTCCTTCTTAGAGTGCCCTTTGACCCACCCCACCTTGATAGGTCTCGACCGGCCTATCTCCAGCGGTCTCTGCCAATCTCCAGCTCTCCAAACCTTGGTGCTGCCAATCTCCCATTGATTTGCCTCCCATTCGCAAATCCACTCCGTAGCTCCCTTAAAGGTGGCATAGGAGTCTGTGTAGATGGCTTTGGCACCATTTTCTACAGCTAACATGAGGGACCGCAGTTCACCCACTTGAGCACTGCCTTCACCCTCCTCAGTAACAGTCCTGCCTGTACTGATTTCTAAAGCTGCTGCTTTGTAGTGCCACTGTGAGCCCACCCTCTGGGAAGAGGCATCTGTGAACCACACTCCCTCAGAGACTGTGGTTATCTCTGGAGCTACATCTATTGGAGATGGCTTATAGGGCTGTCCCAGTAAAGTTGTGTCTGGATTTACTGGTTGCTGGAGTTTGGACACCTTGGCCAGGCCCTCTCTTAGAGGCATGAGCTGGGCAATTCCCTCTAAGTAGGCATACCACTTCCTTACAGTGGATTTTTGGGCTACCCCCTCTGGTGGAGTGGATCCCTTGAGAATTGGTTTAAGCAGGAGGAAAGGTCCTTGCACCACAATATCCTGTGTGGTGCGAAGCTTCTCTGCCTCCTTAACAGCCCTTGTAAGGGAAAGGAGCCCCTTTTCCCATTCAGAATACCTCTTCTCTGTGTCCTTGAATGCTGTAGAGGAAAACAACAGGGCTCTAGTGGGGCCTTTAGGTCCCTTCTGATAGATTCCACAATAGGAAGCATGTTCAGAGAAGCCCCATTCTGCCCTTAAGGGGTCCTGTGGGTGTAATGGGCCCAGTTTCTGGTAGGCCTTTAACTCGTCCTTAAGGGTTTTAAGGCTCTCACTGTGTTTTGCTGTCCAATCCCAGGCCCTGTGCTTTTTCAGCAGATCATACAGTGGCCTGGCAATCACCGAGAAGCCGGGAATATGCTTCCTCCAATATCCAAGGGTTCCCCATAACTTCTGCAGTTCCTTTTTGTTCCCGGGAGTTTGGCCCTTTTCAATTTCCTCCAGGGTGTCAGCAGGCACTGCCACTGCTCCTGCTATCCACCAGGCACCAAGGAATTTGATTTCCTGTCCTGGGCCTTGGCACTTGGCAGAGGGGATGTCTAACCCATTCTGGGTCAGCAGTTCCCAGATGGCTTTTGCTACGGAGCCCACCTGGTCTTTGTTGTCCCCACCCACTAATATGTCATCTATATATTGATAAATGACAATGCCTTCTGGGACCTTGATAGTGTCCAGAAGCACTGCCAGTGCATTGTGGGCAATGGTAGGAGAGTGCTTGTACCCCTGGGGTAAACGATTAAAGGTGTACTGAATCCCCTGCCAGGTAAAAGCAAACTGAGGCTTATCCTCCTCTCTCAGGGGAATCATGAAAAACATATCCCGGATGTCCAGGGCAGCCATCCACGAGTGGGATGCAGCCTGAATGGCTGTGACCACTGAGGTTAGGCTAGGCACTGCTGCTGCAAGGGGAGGAATATTAGCATTCAGCTTCCTATAATCTATTGTTAGTCTCCAGCATCCATCCGGTTTTTTAACGGGCCAGACAGGGGAATTGTATGGAGAGTGAGTCCTACAGATTATGTCTCCTCTCCAAGTCAGCAATCACCTCAGAGATGCCTTGCCTGGCTGTTGCAGGTAAAGGGTATTGAGATGCATAGGTGATGCCAGCTTGAGGTAACGCTGGAGCCAACTGCAAGGTGTTTACATGGGCTGTTCTCACCTTCCTTGACTCCACCCCGTAGGCACCGAAGCTCCAAAGAGAGCCGTTTGGAAGATGCCACCTCTTGCCAGCCAGCACATCAAAACCCAATATATTCCCCGGGTAGAGGCTTAAGGCAACTTCCACCAAGGTGCTGCGTTTGTCCCCTGGGAGCCACACCCTTGTTTTAGCTAGGTAGCAGCTATCAGGTGCCCCTGTAACACCTTGTATTCTTATTCTTTTACGGGATGGCTGCATCCCCAGGCTCTTTGCCAATTCTAAGTTTAAAACACTAAATTGAGCACCTGTGTCAGTTAGGAATTTTATGGCCCTTCTACTGGGTCCAGTCGGGATTAGGATAAAGGGTTCGTCGTTGTCAGACCATTGACAGATGTTTACAAAGCGGTGACAGAGGCCTGACGCAGTCACTGCCTCATTTAGTTTTTTGACTCCTGCTGGGAAGGCAAGGAAGAGTTAACCTTCCTGCCCGGAGAAGCAGCTGAAACAGTCGCGGGGGGGCTGCCACTTCTGGGTGTGCCACTCCCGGAGCCACCGCTGGGCGTGCCGCTGCCGCTGGCCCTGGGCTTCTGGCGGCTACCTCTGGATTTCGTAGCTGATCTCTGGAGACACTGCACTAAATCCTTCAGCTGCCAATCTGCCAGCTGCTTTAAGACCGTCTTTGGTACCCCTAAAGTCAGGGCTTGTCTATACCAGCTGTTCTTTTCTCTGGGTCTCCAGTCACTCTGTTGGTCTCTGCCCCTTCCCCTCGGGGAGATACCTGCAAGACCCGTCCCCCTGGGGGGGCAGTCCTGCACTGGCCGGACCTGCCTGCGCGGAGTCCTGGGATTTTCTGGGGGAGAAGCACGAGACTGTCTCTCCCCAGCCCCTTTTCCTTCAGGAGACCCAAACCCAAACTGCAGCCCATGGGCATTCAAGTCAGTTAACAGTTCAGCCCAAGTCATTACACGCCCTTTAGCATCGTTTTCTGCATTTTTTGCAATCACACGTTCAATTTTCTCAACATTCCTCATTATTTGGATTTGCAGAGTTGCTGGCAAACCCTTCATAATAGGGTGCAGTCTCTCCGGGTCCACAGGGACATAAAATGGGCAATCGTAATGTCCCTTATCATAGATAGCCTGGACACAGGCAAGTCTGCGGAGAGCAGTGATGAGCTCAGAGGAGCTGGTGACCCTCAGTTCCGTTGGCTCCCCCCGGTAGGCTGGGTGGACGCTGCTTGCCCAGTAAGCTATCTGGGCGGTGAGTTGTGTGTCCCCTCGGGTTCATGTGTCAGGAGCACATCGTCCCCCCAGTCTCCAGCCGCTTCCTGCGAGTCTAGAAGGAGCCGGTCCCCACCAGCTCGGGACACTCAATACACATAGTCAGCTATTGAGTCCCCAGGATCTCTCGCATATTTGACTTGTAAGTCACTGAGCTGTGCGTCTGTGAACTGCTTTTTGATCACGGTGGTCCCTGCAGTGCCTTTTCTGCCCTTCACGGACTCAGTCCTTATTACAGGCAGCACGTGCTTGTGCACCATGGCGCCCTCCTCACCGGAGCTCTCTTCGCCGCTAGCCACGGGGGAGTCCGGTCGGGCCCTGCGCTTTCTGCGTGGCTTTGAGGCTTTCTGCCGCACCGAGGCATGTGCAGAGGAATTCTCTGAGTCTCTTGCAGAGTCTTTTGTGCCTGGTTTCGGGGAACTCCTCTCCCCCGAAGAGCCCCTCGGGGCATTCTCTGCCTTTCTCCCCGATTCCCGCGAATCACTCCATTCAAATTCAGACACGGAGACCGAAGAGGTAGTGTCTGCAGGCGTTACAAGCCTTTCTTTCATCCGGGCAGTCAGTGCCACGGTCAGGCTCTTTGTCTGCGCCAGCATGTTCTCCCAGGTATTTTGGCTCTTAGCTTTTTCTGCTAATAAATCCTTTTCCAAGGCCTGAATTATTTTTTCATAGTTTTCAAATTCGGCCAGAGTCTGGGTCACGACTGACCCCAGAACAACAGAGAAATGCTCCGTTGGAGACTCAGGAATCACAGGGTCTGAGCACTCAGCTAATTTCTCCAGGATTTTCTCGGGATTTTTACAATTTTGCTGAGCCCAAATTAAATCAAGACCTGTGATTAGGCATCCCTTTTCATGTAGAAATTCTATGATTGAACTACCTTGCATACACTGTGCCATAATGTTGCAGAGGGCAGGAACTGATACGTGGCCGAGTCGAGAATTTATCAAAAATAGATATTTTTTATTTTCCCAAAAACCCGCCCCCACAACTATATATACAAAGATTAATTTTGTTTGATAAACAGGTTCAGTTGCATGAGAATTAAATCTACAAGGATACCATCAATAATCTGACTATATTGGAAGTCAGAAGTTGGAAAAGGCCTCAGCTATTAATTAATAGCGGTTTCTTACTAAATTAAGCTAAGCCAAATAACTCACTCAAGCTGGCTCGTGCGGTCTGTCCTTCTCTTCCTTTCCAGCGGCTGCAGGAGTCGTTAAGGGTCGTTAAGGGTCGTTAGGCACACAAAGGTGTGCCTAACAGTAAGGCGAATGCTTGGTCTCTCTGCAGTCCAGGCACAGGGGAGTGTGTGAGCTCAGGCAGACACATACGTCCAGGCACGGGCAAAATCCAAAGCAGGAACCTCAAAGGCGGGAAGACCCCCAATAGTTATAACCTTCGCTAGACAAAGGGCAGAGTTACCACACCTTAGGCGCGAAAGTGCACGGCCAATCCCAGCCTGGCTCCAGAGCGGGAACTCACGGGGCAGTCGCCCCCTTCATGGGGCAGTCCTCCCCCCCTTCATGGCTGCAGGGCAGGCGAGGGGGGGGGAAACCAGGAGGCTTTTCCCCTTTCCCCCCGAAGTCACGGCAGGAGAGGAATTTAGGGGTACAGGACTCCAGGACAGAATCACTCCCCTCGACCTGCTGGCCACACTTCTCCTAATGCAGCCCAGGATCTGGTTGGCCCTCCAGGCTGCAAGTGCACACTGCTGGCTCATGTTGAGCTTCTCGTCCAGCAGCACCCCCACTTGCAGTGTACCTCGCAGCCGTGGCTTCCTGCTAAGGGCCCTGGTGCTGCCGAGAGGCCAAGGGAAGCTGGAGCCACAGCAAAGGCAACATTTACATTTTCCATGTCCCTTTCTGAGAATGGGAGGGGAGCAGCAGCCAGACATCTGCTGTGGCTTGGAAAACACAGATCAGCACTGAGGAGAAAAGCCACCCAAGGAGCTGGGGCCAGGCTGGCCACAGGGACGTGAAGAGCTGCAGCCTTGGAGGTGGCATCTGCCCCACATCCCATCCCAAGGCAAACTCCGTGGCCCCTGAGGTGTTGTCTGGAACCCTTTGGCCCTTCTTGGCACTGTGAGTCACAGGAGCTACTGTAGACACCTACCTCAGGATGAGAATGATCAGCAAAGCAGGCGTCCCACAGCTCCTGCTCCCTGCTCATGAATCCCTCTGGGTGTTGGCCTCCAGAGGCTTTTTGCCAACAGCCTGTGTGGCAATAGCATTGCCTCCACGGTGTATGTAGGGAAACTGAGGCATGCTCCGTGCCTATCTCAATGGTGGAGCTTGGGTTCACCTGCCTTTCCCTGCCCTATTCCTCCTTGCATGTGGAAGAGTGTCACAGAGGGGCATTCTGCCGCCTACGCTGATGGTGGCGGAGAGGAGAAATTAATGAATGAGAGAGGATATTTATAACAATATATCTATTGATAGATGTCTATAGCTATCAATATTTCATCTCTCCCCACTCCCAACCACTGAACTTTAATATTAATATTTGTTCTGCATGGTTATGAAGACATTATGGGAATACATCAAACATTAACTATTATAACAACCAGCAAACATTCAAACTGTGAACAGAGATAGCTTTCCCCACGGCTTAATGCCACTTGGGGTCTATTTACTATTTGCCCAGCAAGGGTGAGCTGAAAGCTGTTTTCTGCTTTATGGCAGGAGGCTCAGGGGTGACCTCATTGCTGTCTACAACTACCTGGAGGGACATTGTAGCCAGGTGGGAGGTGGCCTCTTCTCCCAGGCAACCACCAATAGAACAAGGGGACACAGTCTCAAGCTGTGCCAAGGGAGGTCTAGGCTGGATGTTAGGAGGAAGTTCTTCACAGAGAGAGTGATTGGCATTGGAATGGGCTGCCCATGGAGGTGGTGGAGGCACCGTCCCTGGAGGTGTTCAAGCAAAGCCTGGCTGAGGCACTTAGTGCCATGGTCTGGTTGACTGGATAGGGCTGGGTGCTAGGTTGGACTGGATGATCTCGGAGGTTGTTGCGGAGGACTTTGTCTGGGTTTTGGGGGGATGAAACATGAGGCTGAATTTTTAAAGGGTTTAAACAATTTAATATTATATACACCAGGAATTCCCCTTCCCCAAACTTATTTACAACTACCCCACACAAGTTCTCTGTATGCGGTTGTGAGATTATATTACAGAATGTCTATGCACAACAAATTGGGAAATTAGGAAAGGTTTGAAAGGATTTAGGAAGAGAGTCTGTGGCATGAAAGTGCCACTGGTAGGCTATTGAGAGATTATTCTGGCTTAGATCGAGTTTCTCAGTTACTCACTGGTCGGAGTCAGTTTTGAAGGTCCCAAATATCGTGGATTGGAACAATTCAGGGGTTGTTGGGGCGCGCTGTCTGAGCTTCCACGGGTATGGGCCAAGCTGGGTGCTGGCGTCCGGAGGCTGGTGGATCGGGGCACTGACGAGTCGACTCCATAGCTTCTGTGCATCGGTGCAGTGCGATCAGTGTGTGTGTGTGTGTGAATTTATTGGGGTAATGCAGTGTCTTATATAGTACTCAGAGGAGGTGTACCCAGCCAGAGTGGGGCTGGCACAAGTGGACAATACAGATTGGCTCAAAGTGATGTGTAAGGCACAGATAGGTTATTCCTTATCAAAACAACCTGTGGTTCCACCCCAGGGGGCTGGCAGGGTCAGCCCCCAGCAGATGTGCGGGGATTTCTCACAGTGCCTTCCAGCTCAAGGACCTTTTCCCATAACAAGGTCTCATGTTTACAGTTCATGCCCTGCTGCAGGAGAAATTCTCCCACAGCTGGGAACGGTGGCTGGGAAGGTGGCTGGTGCCATGGGCTTTTGACTCCACGATTGATGGTCCTTGGGCCACAATTCTGTCCAATGAGGGCTTGGCAACAGGCCAGTAAACACAGTCGTTTTGAGGCCTGTGCAACCCTCCACCACATAGGTCTCTTCCAACCTGGTTGATTCTACGATTCTATGATTCTATGATTCTACAGAGGCATTCAAGTATTTACTCAGAATTCTGATTAATCAACAACCACCCTCCAGGGCCACGCCACAGCCTATACGAATGTCCAATTCTCCAGGGTCTCTGCCTGTGGACTTCGAGGCTGGACTGGCAGTCTCTGACCTTATGCTGCTGGATCCTTCTGGATGCTCTGTCCAAGGAATTCGTAGGCAGGATCTCCAGGTGCAGAGGCAGGATTCAGTGCAGCCTGAGCACAGGTCTAACGCTGGCTCCTCAGGCCGATCGAATGCAGACAAGGGTCTGCTCCTGGCAGCCTGTGGCAATGGCACACACCAGGCAATCATATGAAGGCAGGCATAGGTGAGTGCTGCAAGGAAGTATGCAGGCAGGCAATCAGGCAATGTGGGGCAGGCTGCACATGAGACTGTCTACCCCTATTGATTAACTTTGGGCCGAGAGTTAATGGTCTCATTGGCCACTGGAATGACCAATCAGGTTGGCAGTCAGCCAAACCTTACCATACTAGGCAAAAGCTGCAGGCCTGGACTCCAAATATAGGAATCATGTGGGTCTAGCACTAGGCAGGCGCAAGCTGGGTGTGTGAGGGCTTACACAATCAGGTGTCCTGGACAACAGACTTCATGGCCCTGCTCTGTTTCTGCCCCTCTGTGCTCGTTCACCCCTGGTGCAGACAGAGAGACATGTCCAGGCAGGGCAAGGAATAGATAAGCCTGCATTTGGGCCTCTAGGTCCTCCACAACACCACCCTGAAAGGGGGAGTGCAAAAAGAAAACCTCATATATTTTGAAATTTTTATAACTGCTCTCTTATGGATAACAGCTCCTGATCATCAGAGGGTTTAATGCCAAGGATTCTTCTGAGAAAAGAGAGAGAAGGAAAAATTGGAACATTCTCTGGTCACATCATACAGAGAGATTCAACACTAGAGAAGGCTGATAGGGCCTAGGGAATCAGTGTGTTTGTGATTGTTCATGCATGTTCACAGGCTTCTGATGGATACCAGCTCAGAGGGCAGATACTCTTAAGAACTTGAAAGGAATGCTGGGATAAGAGTTGTGTTTGCATAGGTCCTCTAGTTATGCAGCAAAGCAGATCTGGAGCATGGCAAGGCAGAGCTTGACGAGGCAGAGCAAAGCACTCTGAGGCAGAGCAGGTTGTTGTACCTCACCCATATCTATAATCAACCACCCAAGTGTGATGGCTCCATCTGGCCACAGAGGTTAGCCAATCAGAATGGCACTTTGCCAATTTCATGTTAGGTGACAGCAGGAGAATGGTTGATCCTTATTTGGGCAAACACAGGCCATGCACCAACAAGTCTGTGCACCTTGTTTCTCCCCAAAGCACTCTGGGTGTCTCCAGGCCTTTTGTCTTCTTTGCTGTGTTGCTGCCCACTTCAGCAGAGAGGGAAGTGGATCATGGGGTCATGTTTGGACAAGCCAGGACATCTCTTAGGCCTATATTGCCCTTCCACAACAATTGGGAATGTCCCTGTGATGTCAGAGGTGCCTGAGCAGACCAGGAGAGACACATCTTGTGTTGGTGCATTTGAGGTCACAGGTGCCTGGAACGTGGTAGGCCAGGAGGAAGCAGCTCTGCTGTGTAGGTGTTTGCAAGGTCACCTGTGACAAGTCAGCAGACAGTGCCTGCTGGCCTAGTATCTGACCAGACAAGATCAGGACCATGGGGTGTGTGGTGTCTTGTGGGGTCACTGGTGCCTGAGTAGTTGCTGGGCTAGGAGCAGAACAAGAGCTACTGCAGGTATTTGTGAGGTCACTGGTGCCTGAATAGCTGCTGGGTTAAGAGCAGAACAAGAGCTACTGCAGGTATTTGTGAGGTCACTGGTGCCTGAATAGCTGAGGGGCCAGGAGCAGGCTCAGGGCAGGTTTAGGTGTTCTGACATCAGCTGTGTCTGAGTGTTGCATAGGCCAGGAGCAGGCCCCTGGCTTGTAAATGCCCAGCTGGTGATGTCACCAGTGCTGGAGTAAATGTTCAGGCAGGAGCAGGCACAGGGCTGCTGTGGGGGCTGCTGTCACCAACAGAACATTCAGAGATCTCTCAAAGTGTCCCCTGGGGAGAACCACAAATGGCAGCAGCTCAGCCTGTGCATGGCCCTGTGAGACAGTGAGTGCAGAGGACATGGCAGCAGAAGTCAGAGGGTGTGAGGTCACTGTCAGGACAAGTGCTTAGCATGCAGTGGGGGGCAGCAGGAGCTGTGAGGTCATGTCCCTAGTGGTGGTGTGTAGCTGTGGGGCTGGGTACAGAGCAGAAAGGAGCCACCATGGTTTCACCCTGGTGGTCAGGAGCTGCCTGTGTCTGTGAGGCTAAAGGAGCATCCCCTACAGCCCTGGCTGCAGTAGTCAGGGTTGGGGTGGCTCAGGGGTACAGCAGGGATGTACCTGGGCAGAGTGCCAGGAGGAAACCACAACTTCCTGCCTGGGTACCGCAGGGGGAGCGCAGGCAGCGCTGCGAGGTGACGTGGGCTGTGGTTTGTGCACCTGCAGCTCCAGCTCCTGATGTGCCTGTGGGGAATAACTGCCCCTTGGTGACATGCTGAGAGTCAGGCACAGGGCTGAGCCTCAGCCTGCAGCTCTGCTGCTGCCAGGGCAGGGACATGTCCCAGCCCCAGCTCCTGACAGGGACTCCCTGTGGGGCTCTGTGCAAGGGATGTGCCAGCAGCACTCCTGGCATGGAGACCTTGCCCTGGACAAGGATCCTTCCCAGCTGCTGCAACCATCACAGTGGAGGCAGGAACAAGGGCAGAGGCTGTTGCCTTCCCATCCTGACACAGACCGCACAGCAGCCCCACCTCCATGGTTCCCACAGCTCAGGAGCAGCTGGACACTTGCCCCTTGGCTTCTAGGATGAGGCCTGTGTAGGAGCTGCTGAGTGCTCCCAGTCCACACAGTGGGGTGCAAGGGGTGACAGAGCCATTTGCCCTGCACAGCCACACTGTCCCAGGACAATCCCCTGCCACAGCCTCCCTGACACCCACAGCAGGACACATCTGTCCCTCATATATGGTCATGAAGGGCGCTGGAGAAGCTCATTGGAGGGCTGGGCTGTGTCGGAGGGGAGCGAGCTGCCGATAGCGTCTGAAAAGTGCTGCTGCTTCGATTGGCTCCTCCTGCAGCTGCTTATCTGCCCCAGAGATAGTTCAGCCTCCCGCAGAGAGAGTTCACCCTCCCAGCATATTTCTTTGTGTGAGTTGCCAGGAGCTGTGCCAGCAGGGCAGGACTCTCAGGATGGGCACAGGAGGACTCCTGCTCGCTTGGCTTCTGTGGCTCAAGCTCTGGGTGCAGCTGTGCAGGGGTAAGTGCTGCTCCCCTTGTGCCATGGCCTGAGGAAGGTGGGCACCAGCATGGCCTTTGGGGAAGGCCTGGGAATGAGGTTTCTTTGCATGTGCCAGTGGGGAGAAAAGCAGAAGGTGCTGCAATCAACCAAGTGTGTGCCTTGCCCTGTGCCTGGCTGGGAGAGGGAGCTGTGGGTCTGGGGGCACAGGGCTGCACAGGGTGTGCTGGGTAGGAGAGGAGAGGGTTCACTGTGCAGGGCCAGACACAGTTTGAGTTTGAGCCTGGGCAAGGGATGCTGATTTAAGATGAGGTGGCACAGGCTGTGGAGTTGGAAATGGCGCAGCAGGTCTTGTGCTGGGCACCCTCACTTCTCTGCAGCCTATGAGGAGCAGAGGGAATCTCCAATGCCCCAAGGGCAACCCAGGCTGTGGAGGGCTCCTACCCTGGTGACTTAGACAAATTCTGGGCATGGGGAACCTCCAGACCTGCAGTCTGCTGCTCAGAACTCTCCTGACCATTCCCATGTCTGTGTTTGAAGGAGCTGCAGAGGTGAGGCTGGCAGATGGCGGCAGGCGCTGTGCTGGGAGAGTGGAGGTGAAACACGAGGGACAGTGGGGGACTGTGTGTGGTGACTACTGGGACATGAAGGATGCTGCAGTGGTTTGTAGACAGCTGGGATGTGGATCTGCTCTGGAAGTTCGTCCAAAGTCATACTTTGGGCCAGGATCTGGCACCATTTGGATGGATGATGTTGAGTGTGATGGCTCTGAGCCTGCCCTGTCTGACTGCGCACACAGAGGATGGGGTCAGCATAACTGTGTCCATTTTGAAGATGCTGGAGTGATCTGTTCAGGTACATGGGAGGGAGGAGCCTGTTCCACCCCCTTGTGACTGGGATGGGAGAAGGCAGCTGGCTGTGCCCTCAGGGGAACAAGGGGGCAGTGGAGAAGGGCTCAATGTGGCTGGTGGCACTGCTGAGCTGGGGCTGTCCTTGCTGCTTTCCCTGCATCCTGAGGAATGCCTGGTGGGAACTGGCACTGCCTGACCCCCAGTGTGGCTCAGCCCAGCCTTGGTCAGTGCCAGTGTCTGGGAGTTGAATACTCATCAGCCCTGCATTCTCTTGGATCTCCTCCTGTTCACACAGCAGCTGTCTGGCAGCACTCAGGACCCAAATTATCCTGGGAGTTTTGGGTTGTCCCCTGATAGAAAGCAGAGTGGCTGCTAAGAGGGGAGGGTCACTGGGCTCAAGCAGAAGAGCAGGGTGGTCCATGGTGACATCATCCCTCTTTCTGAGTCACTTCCTGGGAGTCAGTCCACAGGGATATGTCCCTGTTCTGAAAGTGCTGAGCTGCTGCCCAGGGTCTGCTCCCTGGCCCAGCCTCTGGCTGCCCTGCACCAGTGGAGTCTGAGCAGTGCCTGCTGCCTCTCCTTGGTGCCTGTCCTTGCACTGGAGACTCCCCTGCCTGCTCTCTTGCTCTCTACCGATGCAGGTTTGTGAGTCTGGCCTTGTCCTGTGACACTGGCTGAGGACCACATTGCTGTGCACATATCAGAGCAGGGGCTGGAGAGCAGCAGGGGCTAGAGAGCAGCAGGGGCATCATGGTTTGTTTGTGGCATTGAGACCAAGCGGGAGCTGATAAGATGTTTGTGTGGCTCTCTGCTTGTGGTCTCCTTGGCTGTGAGATGAGATGTGGGCATCTAAGTCCCCAAGGGCTCTGGGAGCTCACAGGGGTCTTTGGTTGCTTCAGGCTTTGTCCAGCTGGTTGGAGGGGATAGTCCCTGCTCAGGACGTGTGGAAATCCATGATGGGAAGGAGTGGAAAGCTGTCTGTGACTCAGCCTTCAATCTGAAAGCTGCCAACGTGGTCTGCAGGGAGCTGCAGTGTGGCACAGCCCTGTCGGTGCATGGGGCAGTTCAGTTTGGAGATTGGGATGGTCCCACGTGGGACAGAGAGCTGCAGTGTGTGGGGAATGAATCTTTTCTTATATCCTGCCCCAGGGGATCCCCCAGGACCCAGCCCTGCAGCCATGCAGATGCTGTTGGAGTCACCTGCACACGTAAGGACTCAGGGTTTTGGGGCTGGACAGCAAGAGTGTGCTGGGGAGGGGCAACAGGATCTGTGCTGGGCTGGATATGAGGGCAGAAGTGGAGATGTGGCCTATGATCAGGCAGGAGGAGGAGGAGGAGGATGGCAGGCTGCCCCTGTGCCTTGGCCTGCAGCTCTGGAGGGTGCAAGAGCACCAAGGCACTCTTTGCATCTTTCTCTGTCCATAATTTCACAGGGTTCAGGCTGGTGAATGGCAGCAGAGGCTGTGAGGGGAGGGTGGAGGTTGATGTAGAGGGGACGTGGGGCACCCTCTGTGACTGGCGCTGGGACCTGCTGGACGCCCACGTTCTCTGTCGTCACCTCAATTGTGGCTTTGCTGAGTCCGTTCCTGGAGGAGGCCATTTTGGGAGAGGCACAGGCCCTGTCTGGAGAGACTCCTTCCACTGTGCTGGCACTGAAGCCCAGCTGGGCCAGTGCCCCGTGAGCAGCCTGGGGGCCTCTCTGTGCTCCCATGAGCAGGACGCTGCTGTCATTTGCTCAGGTGAGCGCTGGCCAAATGCTGGCAGAGCTGCAGTCTGCCCTTGCCTGAGGCAGAGCAGGAGAGCTGCAAGGGCCTGCAGTGGTGCCAGAGTGTGGAGATGTGGCACAGGCTGCTGGGCTCCTGGGTGCCCCCAAGGGCTGCTGCAGGGCTGCTCTCCCCAGGCCCAGCTGGCTCCGGTTCCCTGCGGCTGGTGGGTGGAGGGAGCCGCTGCGATGGACGAGTGGAGATCTTGCGGCGTGGGACGTGGGGCAGGGTCCTGGCAGAGCAGTGGCACCTGCAGGAGGCCAGCGTGGTGTGTCGGCAGCTGCGGTGTGGAGAAGCAGAGGCAGCCTACACCCTGCCAAAGGCTGAGAGAGGGCAGGGCCCCGTGGGGCTGCGAGGGGTGCGGTGTGCAGGGCACGAGGCCAGCCTGCAGCTCTGCAACACCTCCCTGCCCCAGAGCATGCTGTCAGCAGGCATTGCAGAGGATGTGGGGGTCTCTTGCAGTGGTGAGTGGCACTGCCAGGGCCCCCAGGCTGTGTGCTGGCTGGGCAGCAGCCCCTGACAGCAGCTGGGGCTTCTTCCTGCTGCAGGCAGCCGGCAGGTGCGGCTGGCAGAGGGCCGCGGGCGCTGCGAGGGCAGAGTGGAGATCTACTCGCAGGGCAGCTGGGGCAGCGTCTGCGATGACAGCTGGGACCTGGCCGATGCCAGCGTCGTTTGCCAGCAGCTGGGCTGCGGAGGGGCGCTGCAGGCGGTTGGCTCCGCTGGCTTCGGGGCAGGCTCTGGGCACATCTGGCTGGATGGGGTCAACTGCTCCGGGGCCGAAGCTGCTCTCTGGGAGTGCCCGGCAGGGCCCTGGGGGCAGCACGACTGCGGGCACAAAGAGGACGCCGGAGTCATCTGCTCAGGTGTGTGCTGGGAGCTGTGCTGGGAGCACAGTGCCTGGGCAGGCTGGGAAGGGGCAGAGCAATGGACAAGGCTGTTCCTGCTGCCTCTGTGCCCCTGCCCAAGCCAAGCCGGAGGATGCCACTGCACTCAGATGTCCCCTCAGTGCCACTGGGTAACCTGATGAGATCAGCTGTCCTCAAGGCCCAGCAGGGAGTGCAGGGCTGCCTGTTCTTCAGGGCCCTTTCTCTGCCTGTCAGTTCAAGGGGGTCATGTCGGCAGTGACTTTGTCTGGCTGAGGGCCTGGGAGGTGCAGGAGTGTCCCTGCTCCCACAGCCCCAGACCAACCTGATCCCATCTGAGCCCTTTCCTCCCAGATTTCGTGGCCCTGAGGCTGGAGAACAGCAGCAACTGCTCCGGGCGCCTGCAGGTGTTCTACAATGGCACCTGGGGCAATGTCTGCTCCAACTCAATGACTCTCAGAACTGTGTCCCTGGCATGCAAGGAGCTGGGCTGTGGGGACAGAGGATACCTGGATGCAAACCTGCCCTCTGCTAGGGTGTCTGCTGCTGCCTGGCTGGATCGAGTGCAGTGTGGGGAGAGAAACAGCTCCTTCTGGCAGTGTCCCTCTGCTCCCTGGCACCTGCACTCTTGTGAAGACCTGAGAGATGAGACCCACATTATCTGCCATGGTAATTCTGAGCTAGATGGGCACCACCATCCCCCTGCATCCTACTCTCAACTGGGTACAGACAAGCACAAAGACAAGGCTAAGAGGGATCTTTGATGTGCCATATCCTTCTGCTGGTAGCAAAGGTGGGACTGAAGCTCTCAGAACTCCACACCTTCCCCAATAGGTCCCCACTGGGGTCTTGCACTCCAACCCCCACCTGGGTGAGGCAAAATTGTCTCCAGTCAAGGCCTCAGCGGAGACCAGATATAGTGTTGAATAAAAGCCATGAGCAGCCTCCCACTGCTCTGGGAGTCAGGAGTTCCACACTGCTGTGTGTCCCCACTGAGAGACACACAATTAGTTACTGGAATGAGGGAAAGATCAGGGAGAGGCAGAAGCAGAAGTTCTTGTGCTGGGCAACCTCAGTTCCTTGCAGCCTGTGATGAGGAGAGGGAGTATCCAATGCTTCAAGGGCAATGCAGAGTCTTTAGGGCTCCTACACTGCACACTGACAAATGCTATGCAGGATGAACCTCCAGACCTGCAGTCTGCTGCTCTGAACTCTCCTGACCATTCCCATGTCTGTGTTTGAAGGAGCTGCAGAGGTGAGGCTGGCAGATGGCGGCAGGCGCTGTGCTGGGAGAGTGGAGGTGAAACACGAGGGACAGTGGGGGACTGTGTGTGGTGACCACTGGGACATGAAGGATGCTGCAGTGGTTTGTAGGCAGCTGGGATGTGGATCTGCTCTGGAAGTTCATTTCGGTCGAAGCTTTGGGCCAGGATCTGGCCCCATTTGGATGGATGATGTTCAGTGTGATGGCTCCGAGTCTGCCCTGTCTGACTGCACACACAATGGATGGGGTGAGAACAACTGTGGTCATAATGAGGATGTTGGAGTGACCTGTTCAGGTACATGGATGGGAGGAGCCTGTTCCTCTCCCCTGTTACTGGGAAGGGGGAAGGCAGCTGGCTGTGCCCTCAGGGAAACAAGGGGGCAGTGGGGAAGGGCCCAGTGTGGCTGGTGACACTGCTGAGCTGGGGCTGTCCTTGCTGCTTTCCCTGCATCCTGAGGAATGCCTGGTGGGAAGTGGCACTTCCTGACCCCCAGTGTGGCTCAGCCCAGCCTTGGTCAGTGCCAGGGGCTGGGAGATGAATGCCCACTTAGTCCTGCAGTCAGCTTTATCTCCTGTTCACACAGCAGCTATCTCGCAGTACCAAGGACTGGATCTGTCTATGCCAGAGGCACCAAGGGCAGCTCCTATGGACACCCACAGCCCAGGGATGGGCACAAGGCCTCCTGGGACATTTGCCTTGTCCCCTCATACAAATGAGTCCTCAAAGCAGAGTGGCTACTAAGAGGAGACACTCACAGGACTCAGGCAGAAGAGTAGGGTGGTCCATGGCCACATCATCCCTCTTCCTGGGGCACTCCCTGGGAGCCAGCCCACAGGGATATGACCCTATACAGTCACTGCTGAGCTGATGCTCAGGCTGTGCTCTCTGGTGCAGCCCCTGGCTGCCCTGCACCAGTAGGGACTGAGCAGCACTTGCTGCCTGTCCTTGCTGCCTGTCCTTGCACTGGAGACTCCTCTGCCTGCTTTCTTGCCCTATGACCACCTAGTGATAGGAATGTGTCAGCCTGGCAGTGCACCTTGTCCACAGATGAGGATCCTATTCCTGTGAACCTCTCATAGGTGTGGTTGTAGATTGTCAGGAGGGGTCCAGGTTTACTACTGCCATCAAGACCCACTGGGAGCTGCTGGGGTGCCTGTGTGACTCTGCTTGTGGTCTCCTTGGCCGTGAGATGGGATGTGAGCATCTCAGTGCCTGAGAGCTCTGGGAATTCACAAAGGGCTTTGGTTTCCCCAGGCTTTGTCCAACTGGTTGGAGGGGACAGTCCCTGCTCAGGACGTGTGGAAATCCATGATGGCAAGGAGTGGAAACCTGTCTGTGCCTCAGACTTTGATCTGAAAGCTGCCAACGTGGTCTGCAGGGAGCTGCAGTGTGGCACAGCCCTGTCGGTGCATGGGGCAGCTCAGTTTGGAGATTGGGCTGGTCCCATGTGGGACAGAGAGCTGCAGTGTGTGGGGAATGAATCTCTTCTTGTCTCCTGCCCCAGGGGATCCCCCAGGACCCAGCCCTGCAGCCATGCAGATGCTGTTGGAGTCACCTGCACACGTAAGGACTCAGGGTTTTGGGGTTGGACAGCAAGAGTGTGCTGAGGAAAGGGAGCAGAACCTGTGCTGGGCTGGGTGTGAGGGCAGGAGCTGGGATGTGGTTGCCTGCAGCCCTAAGATCAGGCAGCAGCAGGAGGAGGATGGCAGGCTGCCCCTGTGCCCTGGCCTGCAGCTCTGGAGGGTGCAAGAGCACCAAGGCACTCTTTGCATCTTTCTCTGTCCCAGAGTTCACAGAATACAGGCTGGTGAATGGCAGCAGAGGCTGTGAGGGGAGGGTGGAGGTCCAAGTGCATGGGACGTGGGGCACCCTCTGTGACTGGCGCTGGGACCTGCTGGACGCCCACGTTCTCTGTCGTCACCTCAACTGTGGCTTTGCTGAGTCCGTTCCTGGAGGAGGCCACTTTGGGAGAGGCACAGGCCCTGTCTGGAGAGACTCCTTCCACTGTGCTGGCACTGAAGCCCAGCTGGGCCAGTGCCCCGTGAGCAGCCTGGGGGCCTCTCTGTGCTCCCATGAGCAGGACGCTGCTGTCATTTGCTCAGGTGAGCGCTGGCCAAATGCTGGCAGAGCTGCAGTCTGCCCTTGCCTGAGGCAGAGCAGGAGAGCTGCAAGGGCCTGCAGTGGTGCCAGAGCGTGGAGATGTGGCACAGGCTGCTGGGCTCCTGGGTGCCCCCAAGGGCTGCTCCAGGACTGCTCTCCCCAGGCCCAGCTGGCTCCGGTTCCCTGCGGCTGGTGGGTGGAGGGAGCCGCTGCGATGGACGAGTGGAGATTTTGCGGCGTGGGACGTGGGGCAGGGTCCTGGCAGAGCAGTGGCACCTGCAGGAGGCCAGCGTGGTGTGCCGGCAGCTGCGGTGCGGAGAGGCAGAGGCAGCCTACACCCTGCCCAAGGCTGAGAGAGGGCAGGGCCCCGTGGGGCTGCGAGGGGTGCGGTGTGCAGGGCACGAGGCCAGCCTGCAGCTCTGCAACACCTCCCTGCCCCAGAGCGTGCTGGCAGCAGGCATTGCAGAGGATGTGGGGGTCTCTTGCAGCGGTGAGTGGCACTGCCAGGGCCCCCAGGCTGTGTGCTGGCTGGGCAGCAGCCCCTGACAGCAGCTGGGGCTTCTTCTTGCTGCAGGCAGCCGGCAGGTGCGGCTGGCAGGGGGCCGCGGGCGCTGCGAGGGCAGAGTGGAGATCTACTCGCAGGGCAGCTGGGGCAGCGTCTGCGATGACAGCTGGGACCTGGCCGATGCCAGCGTCGTTTGCCAGCAGCTGGGCTGCGGAGGGGCGCTGCAGGCGGTTGGCTCCGCTGGCTTCGGGGCAGGCTCTGGGCACATCTGGCTGGATGGGGTCAACTGCTCCGGGGCCGAAGCTGCTCTCTGGGAGTGCCCGGCAGGGCCCTGGGGGCAGCACGACTGCGGGCACAAAGAGGACGCCGGAGTCATCTGCTCAGGTGTGTGCTGGGAGCTGTGCTGGGAGCACAGTGCCTGGGCAGGCTGGGAAGGGGCAGAGCAATGGACAAGGCTGCTCCTGCTGCCTCTGTGCCCCTGCCCAAGCCAAGCCAGAGGATGCCACTGCACTCAGATGTCCCCTCAGTGCCACTGGGTAACCTGATGAGATCAGCTGTCCTCAAGGCCCAGCAAGGAGTGCAGGGCTGCCTGTTCTTCATGGCCCTTTCCCTGCCTGTCAGTTCAAGGGGGTCATGTCGGCAGTGACTTTGTCTGGCTGAGGGCCTGGGACGTGCAGGAGTGCCCCTGCTCCCAGAGCCCCAGTCCAACCTGATCCTATCTGAGCCCTTTCCTCCCAGAGTTCGTGGCCCTGAGGCTGGAGAACAGCAGCAACTGCTCCGGGCGCCTGCAGGTGTTCTACAATGGCACCTGGGGCAATGTCTGCTCCAACTCAATGACTCCCAGAACTGTGTCCCTGGCATGCAAGGAGCTGGGCTGTGGGGACAGAGGATACCTGGATGCAAACCTGCCCTCTGCTAGGGTGTCTGCTGCTGCCTGGCTGGATCGAGTGCAGTGTGGGGAAAGAAACAGCTCCTTCTGGCAGTGTCCCTCTGCTCCCTGGCACCTGCACTCTTGTGAAGACCTGAGAGATGAGACCCACATCATCTGCCATGGTAATTCTGAGCTAGATGGGCACCACCATCCCCCTGCATCCTACTCTCAACTGTGTACAGACAAGCACAAAGGCAGAGCCAAAAGGGACCCTTGATGTGCCCTACCCTTCTCCTACTGGCAGTAAAGGTGGGTCTGTAGCTCCAAGAGCCCCACACCTTCCCCAGCAGGTTCCATCTGGGGTCCTGCACCCCCTCCCCAATTTGGGCGAGGCAAATTTGTGTCCAGGGAAGGTCTCAGGAAAGACCAGACATGGATTTAAGGAAAACTCATGAGCACACTTTCACTGCTCTGGGAATCAGGGGTCCCACACTGCTGTGTGTCCCCACTAAGTGACACATTTAGTTCCTGTCATGACTGAGGATGCAGGGGAAGTCAGGAGCCGACCTCAGCCTCACTCTCTGATGCACCACCCCTGTCCAGCAGCCCTTCCACTGCAGCATTTCCTTCTGCAGGGAAACGACCAGAAGTGTCTGCAGATCTCTCAGCCCCATGCCCAAACCCCAGGAACTGCACAGGTAGCTGCTCCTCTGCACACCCCTCTCAGCCGGCAGGGCTCTGCCTGCTCTCCTGCTGCCCTGGCAGGGCTCTGCCTTCTCCAGCCAGGGAGAAGATTCGTGCCGTGGGAGGGCAGCACAGGTGCTCAGGCAGAGTGGAGGTCTGGCTGCACGGCTCCTGGGGCACGGTGTGCGACGACTCCTGGGACAGGCAGGATGCCCAGGTGGCATGCAGGCAGCTGGGCTGTGGCCCTGTGCTGTCTGCCCCGGGGGAGGCTGCCTTTGGGGAGGGGACAGGCCCCATCTGGCTGGAGCAGGTGGAGTGCCAGGGCACAGAGCCATCTCTGCAGGAGTGCTGGGCCCGGCCTGGGGACAGCGGTGTCTGCCGGCACAAGGAGGATGCTGCTGTGAGCTGCTCAGGTGAGTGAGGGGCAGGGAGCCCTCTCTGGGCTAGGGGCAAGGAGCTGGGAAAGCATTTTCCCCATTGGGTGCCTTCATGGCCCCAGAGAGAGCAAGGCCATGGCAGCCTGGTGCCAAGTGGGCAGCAGCTGCTGTCTGGCTGGATGTTCTCCAGCCTCTGTGAGCAGAGCCCTGCTGCCCCCAGGAGCAGTCCCTACATTGCCTGTGCCTTCATAAGCACAACTTTAAGCAGGGCCTTGGGCTGTGTGCTGGGCATCCTGAGCAGCCCCACAGGAGAGGCAGTTCTGTTGGCATGTGGCAGGGCTGTTCCCACCTGCACACAGTGTGTCAGAGAGGAGGCTCCCTGCTCCCTGCACAAGCACCCTCTCAGCCCAGCTCTCCTTCTCCTCCCCTGCAGATGCACCCAGCACAGAAGCACCAACCCCCCGAGCAGGTAACCTCTCCTCCCTGCCAGGGCTGCATCTGCCCAGGGCCAGGCTCTGACCCACAGCTGGAGGGAATTGGCTCCTTTCTGGGGGGTGAAATCTCCAAAGATGGCATTGGGGCAGTGGTGTGGGGCTGGGCAGGGCTCTCTCTTCCCCTCTAGGGTGAGAGCTTTCCCTTTGCTCACCCCTGCAGTTGTCTGCACACAGTGTAGTGGGTTCAGCACCGGGGTGTGCTGGCCACACATTGTCCTTGGCCTGCTGCTGCCCTTGCTCTGCTGCTGCCCATGCAGGTGCCCCTGGGGGCCGTCGGACCAGCAGCAGCAGTGTCTCAGTGCCTGTCATCATCTGCATCGTCCTGGGAGCCCTTCTCTGCCTGCTCCTGGCCCTCCTGGCTGGACAAGTGCAAAGTGCCAGGGCTGGGCGCAGAGGTTGGTGCTTCCCCCGTGGTGCCAGGGCAAGATGCCTCCTGAAAGGCCAAGGGTGCTGTGGTGTGGCACTGAGTGGCAAGGGCAGAACAGTGACCAGAGTGTGTGCTGCTGCCTGCCCAGGTGCTTGTGCCGATCCCTGGAGCAGAGAGGGGGCAGCAGCAGGGGCAGAGAACAGGTGGGAGCTTGCCCCAGCACCAGGAATCTAACCCAGGAGCCAGAGGGGCACAAGGGCTGTGCCTGGGGGGAATGTGCAAGGCTGTTGCTGCCTCAGGTCACCTCCTTGGGGACACTGCCAGCACTGAGGAAGTGCCAATGGTGACAAAACTCTACTGCAGTGCTCTGCTGTGAGGGCAGCCCTGGGCTGTGCCAGGGCAACAGAGCTGGAGGAGCAGAGTGGGGGCCTGGGCCTGTCTGCCTGTTCCTCTGCTAACCCTGGCTCTGTCCCCAGCTGCCCAGGCCCCTTGGGAGCCCTTCCCTCAGGCTGTGTATGAGGAGATTGGCTACAGCACTGCATGGGAGAAGCAGGAGAGGTTCAGTGACTCAGGTGGGTCTGTGTCCATCCTGGGGGACACATCTCCAGGGCTCTTTGCCCTCACCCCTCCACTTACAGATGACTCCTCTATGCCCCTGGCCCATGGTGCCTGCAGTGCAAGGACTGTGAGGTCAGTGGGAAGAGGAGGCAGAAGCTGTGCCTGGAAAAGAAGGTTCCTCCTCACCACTTCTGCCTGTCCTAACCAGGGACAACCTCTCTCTGCCTGTCCCTGCAGCCTGGGTGACACCTGAGGGCTGAGGCAAGAGGCTGTCTCAGGGTAGCTGTGGGACCTCTCTGAGACTGGATTTGTCTTGGGGCATCAGGGCATCAGCCCTGAGCCTTTCTCCTCACTCAGCCCTGGCTCAAAGGCTTCCACATCCCCAGCAGCACTGAGCACAAGCCAGGCCAGCAGAGAGCACTCCCATGACACCTCCTGTATCTCTCTACAGGCTCCTATTCAGAGGGGTCTTTGGCCAAGCTGCAGCCCAAGCCTGGTGACAGAGAGGAGGAGGAGGATGGCCTGGAGTCAACAGCAGGTAACGGGGGGCAGGGAGGGGTTGGTGTCTGCTCCCTGCAGGCAGGTGAAGAGCAGTGGTGTCCCTGAGTGTCATCACAGGTGCTGGGCAGGACATGGGCAGGGCTGCCTTCTGGTGCTGCCAACACCAATGCCTGAGCCCCAAATCTCTGCACTTCCTCCTGTCCCCTGCTCAGCAGGATCTGTCTTCCATCTGATACCAGCACCTCTCTCCTTCCAGATGTCTCTGTGCTGGCTGGAGGTGACCCACTGGATGGCTATGATGATGCCAGGGACATTGCTAACCCTGGGCAGGAGCCTGTGTTTAGACAGGGAGCCAGGGAAATGCCCAGGGAGCCAGAGGAAGGATCAGGACCCAGAGATGAACCTGGAGGTGAGAGGGCAAGAGATTGCTGCTGGTTCCTGGAGTGCCATTCCTGGTGCCAGGTGAATCACCACCAGGCTGAGAGTCCAAGGGGTAAGATGTCCCAGGATTTCTCCTTGGGATTTGGGGTGGGAGAAGGAGCTGAAAGTCTCAGAACTGCACAGAGGAAGGGACGAAGTTTGTTATTGTTTAAGCTTCCTGGAGTCCAAAAGCCCAAGAGAACAAAATTTAGGATGCCTCCCTCTCCCCATATGGAAAATGAGGTAGAAGAGTCAAAGGGATGAAGCACCCAAAGAAACAGCCTCAAAATTGATCTGGAAGTTGAAGAGAAAACTTCAGCAATGACTAAAAGGGTGACCTAGGAGAGGGGAAGGCAGCAGGCACAAAGGTGTGCACAAGCCCAGGCTGGGTGGCAGTGGATTCTGCAGGTGGAGCTGGATTGCCCCTTGGATTCAGGAGGTAGCTGGGCTGGCCACGTGCTTAGCTGGCCTCCCGGTTAGCAGAGGCAGCTGCAGCAAGGGAGATGTTGCAAAGGTGAAGGCAGGAAGCAGAGAGAGAAGAGGAAGCTCATCTGCCTCTCAAGTAGGGTTTTGGAAAGGAAGTGGGAGTGGGATCAAGGATGGCCTGGGTAGTCCTCCCCACGGGAGGGGCCAGGAACACCTGGGTTCAGGTTTCCTAACTCCACCTCTCACCCCAGAGGGGCTTAACCTGGAACAAAGTTTATGCCCAGAACATGAGGGGCATCCTTGTGGGCAATGTGCAGTGGCTGCCTTGCTGCTTGCAGGGGCAAACCTGTGCTGACAGAGCAGTGCTGAGGGCCCTGCAGCTGGGGCAAGTGCCTGGGCCCTGTCCATGCATAGCACAGGCTGTGAGGATGCTGAAGAGCTTTCTGCTGCACGTGCCCCTGAGGACACATGGGGGTGAGAGCACAGCTCAGGGCACAGGCCCCCCCTGAACCCTCAGCCAGCAGAGCCCATCCCTGCCATGGGGCTGGCTGCAGCTGTGAGGGAGGAGAGCTCTGTGCAGCTGGGAGAGACACAGGCACCAGGAACTGGCTCCCATTCCTAGCAGCAGCAGCAGCAGCAGCAGCAGCCAGGCAGTGTCTCTGCTTTTCCTGCCCCACTTTGATGCCTCCACAGTGGTTCCCCTGTCCACTGCTCAGCAGGATGTGTCCCCTCGCTGTCACCAGCTGCTCTCTCCTTTCAGATGGCTCAGTCCTGGCTGGAGGTGACCCAGTGGATGGCTACGATGATGCCAGGGAGATGTCTGCCCCTGCACAGGATCCTGTGTTTAGACAGGGAGACAGGGAAATTCCCAGGGAGCCAGAGGAAGGAGCAGGACCCAGAGATGTGGCTGGAGGTGAGAGGGGAAGAGATTGCTGCTGGTTCCTGGGGAGCCACCCCTGGTTCCAGGGGTAATCATTGCCAGGCTGAGAGCCCATGGGGAAAGAGGCTCCAGGTTCCTCATTGAGATCTGGATGTGGGAGAGGGAGCTGAAAGCCTTAGAACTGAAAGGAAAAAGGGAGAAGTTTGATGCCCAAAAGAGGGACACCACTTTGGCTAATGTCCAGTTGCTGTCTTGCTGCTTGCAGGGGCAAACCTGTGCTCACAGAGCAGTGCTGAGGGGCCTGGAACAGATGTGTGGGCCCTGTCCCTGGAGAGCACAGGCTATGATGATGCTGAAGAGCTGCCTGCTGCACATCCCCCTGAGGACACATGGGGGCGACAGCACAGCTCCCTGAGCCCTCAGCCAGCAGAGCCCATCCCTACCATGAGGCTAAGAGAGATCTGAAGGAGGAGAGCTCTGTGCACCTGGGTGAGACACAGGCACCAGGAACCGTTTGCTACTGCCAGGAGCAGCAGAAGCAGCAGGACAATGCTTCTGCTTTTCCTTCCCCTCTCTGATGCCTCCACACTGGTTCTGATTAAAAGGCTTTGAAAGATTGGCCCAGAGCTGCTGCTGTCTGCCTGGGGGGTGGGCGGTGGAGCTGGGTGCCTGCCTGAGCTGCCTGGGAGCAGCAGAGCACAAAGACCTGGTGGTGGGAAAGGGACACATGTGGGGACAGCAGGCTCAGGGTCAAGCTGCAGGGCCACGAGAGCCCCTGGTCCCCAGGCACTGTTCCTGCTGGCAGAGACATTTCCATCCTGCCAGTCATAGGTCCCAGCGCAGGAGGGGATGGGAACTGGAGACAGCCCAATATGAGCTAAGCTATCCAAGCTCCCATTCCTTATTGAGAGCATCAGGCTCCAAGTGACAAAGCAGATACTTTCAGTTAGGGTGAGAAGTGTGAACCACACACAGCATCCAAGTGATGCTTTTCCTTAGCATTTAGGTGCATCTAACCATTTGAATATGCAGAATCTTCCCTAACTGCAGTTACTGCAAAAGCATTTTTAGTGCACCTAAGCATTGGAATTTCCATATTCCTCCCAATTCCCTCCTGCTTTGCTCACAGCCCCACAGATGCTGTTTATCAGATGGCTCAAGGACAAATTCTTCACACACAGCACTGTGGTTTTGCTGTGCTTCAATACTCAGAGCTCACATCCAAGGCTTGATGGTACACGCTTCTAGGGGCTTGTGCCCCCCATTTTCCAGCCAGTGCCCAACAAATTCCCCCTTTTCCTTTTTGTGCAATCAAGACCTTGGATGTCACTTCATGAACTCCTTTCATAATACAAGCAAAACTCTTCCCAATACCACTGACACCAAAACCAACATACCCAAAAATCCTCAGGGCCTCCTCCATTAAGCCTATCAACCAAGGTGATAAATTTCCAAACAGAGATCTTAACCATCCACCAAATGGATTATCATCCCTTACACTTTCTGGAGTATGTTCCTTTAACCATGCCAACTTCCTGTGAATTGACTCGCTATGATCTGACAAGTTGAAGCAACACATTCCTTCCAAGTCCTCACAGCCATGCCCCTGAGCAAGCAAAAGAAACTCAATAGCAGCTCTATTTTGAAGCAAATTGTGCTTAAGACTACTCTGATCATATAATAACTGATTCAGGATATCGGTGGTAACATTAGCTTGTATGGTTGACCAACAGGCTAGTTTCTCTAGCTGCTTTACAGCCTGTGCAGCTGCTACTCCTGGTGCAATAGATGAGGCAAATACTTGTGCTGCAGAGGACCATAGTTCTACATCATCTTTACAGTCATTCTTAAGGCAGTGAAAGGAGCGTTTAGTGTCGCAGATGTATCAGCTGTCCAATATTTCCCCTCAGACTCTCATTGTTCTGGATTGACTTCACAATTCTCAGAGATCTTGATGTTCTCATCACACTCCTTAGCTATGAGTTACCTCGGTCCATTGTGCTTTAAGAACTACAAACCTCTAAATACAGTACAAAGATATGCCCTAGATGTTGCATTCAGGTTATCCTATTAGGCCTTTTCCCGCAGTTCTTCATTTGCTTTAAGAATTTAGGGCAGTGTTTTTTATCCCTTGCAGGGCCCTTGCAAGAGACAAAAGTCACATTGCCATCTCATGCCAATTTGAGTGGGCTTTGGCCTTTACAAAAAGAAGCTAAACTGAATCTATTCCATCAAACCACAATCACTGAAACTCATGAAAATACCCAAATTGGTTAACCATGATCCAAACCTTATAATCCATACACATAGCCATCATTTCAGTACTCCTTTCAAGATCTTGCCATAACTCTGCCATCTGAGCTGGATTTCTGCTCACTGTTAAGAAAAGGACAGGCTAATCATACTCAAGCTGGTCTCCATCTTAATGCTTGTGAATATAAGTGATCAAGCACAAACAAATACAGAAACAAGCACAAACATATTGAGTGCCTAGGCTAACAAACCCATTGATCTTGTCTGCAGAATTTCTTTATACCTGCTTCCTTGTCTTTCTACCCCCTTTTTCCCCCTCTTTTTTTTTTAATCCCAATGCTATCCAGATATACAGAAAAAACCCAAAACCAGAACATCCCATGATATCCCCATATCAAAAAAAATCCCATAATTGTCATATTATAAACTCTTAGCCTTAACTACATTATCTTAGCAGCTTAAAGGTCTAGGACATGAAGGAAATAGGAGAGAAAGCAAAGAAAAGTCAAGCAGTGTGGTACCACAGCACAGTCAGAATCAGCACAGAAGGGAAAATAAGACCCTCCTAGAAATTCTGATGCAATTAGTTGATGTCAATACTCATAGGTAGCAAGATACGAAAATGCAAGTCTGTCACTTTAAGAGTCAAGTCGCTCGACTCCACACCTGGTGTTGTGGAGAGCAGGAATTAATTCATGGCCGAGTCAGGAATTTATCAAAAATAGTTATTTTTTATTTTCCCAAAAACCCACCCCCACAACTATATATACAAAGATTAATTTAGTTTAATAAGCAGATTCAGTCGCTTGAGAATTAAACTACAAGGACACCGTCAATAATCTGACTGTTTTGGAAGTCAGAAGTTGGAAAAGGCCTCAGCTATTAATTAATAGCAGTTTCTTACTAAATTAAGCCAAGCCAAATAACTCACTCAGGCTGACTCGTGCGGTCTGTCTTCCTCTTCTTTACCAGCAGCTGCAGGTGAATCGTTAAGAGGTTGTTAAGGGTCGTTAGGCACACAAAGGTGTCAATAGGAAAGCAAATCCTTGAAGGTCTCTCTGCAGTCCAGGCACAGGGGAGTGTGTGAGCTCAGGCAGACACATACGTCCAGGCACAGGCAAACTCCAAAGCAGGGACCCCAAAGGCGGGAAGTCCCCCAATAGTTATAACCTTCGCTAGACAAAGGGCAGAGTTACCACACCTTAGGCGCGAAAGCGCACGGCCAATCCCAGCCTGGCTCCAGAGCGGGAACTCATGGGGCAGTCCTCCCCCCTTTCACGGCTGCAGGGCAGGCGAGGGGGGAGGGAAACCTGGCGGCTTTTCCCCTTTCCCCTCGAAGTCCAGGCAGGAGAGGAATTTAGGGGTACAGGACTCCAGGACATCCCACTCCAGTGGTAATGAGCATCTTTGTCTAGAACTTGAGTGATAGGTGATCCCCCTTCAATTTAGTAACCTATTAATATATATATATAGCTTAGCCTTTTCCAACATTAACAATATGTATAACACATTAATTGCCCCAACAATATTTAACAATACTTAACAAGGCTTAACAATAGCCCCAAACAGTACTAACAAAGCTACACAGTCAATTTGAAGATTGCTCTGTTCCTGGTAGAGCAACCAAGTTCATAGCAGAGCCTTAGATGCTCATTGGCACCACCCCTATAGAGGGTAGCCTGACAAGCACAGGTTGGCCCACTTGCATCTGGGACAAGGATTTATCCTTAATTCCCCCTGGCACAAGGTCTCTGTCCACTACAGGCTCAGCTGGGCAGAAGGCCTTAATCTTGGGGCTTCCATAGCTTCCCCAACGATTATTGACTGTAAAGACTGCTTGGGCCAAACCCGAGTCCCAGCCACCCTTAGACACATTTGCATGTCTTTTTATCAGGCCATTTGCCCTCTCGACAATGCCATTTGCCTGGGGGTAATACGGGGTATGAAACACCCATTTCACCCCTTCACTACGTGCCCAGTCTTGCACTGAGGTTGCAGTGAAGTGCAATCCATTGTCGCTCTGGATGCACTCAGGCATTGGCAAGATGCCGAACCAGTGTTTGAGAGTCTCAACGGTTTGAGCTCCCGAGGCTGCACTGGTGGCAGTGGCCATGGTTAGACCAGAGACCACTTCTACACCAACCAGTATGTATTTTATTCCATGTGATGGCTTGAGGGGTCCCACATAATCCACCTGCCAGGTGTTCCAGAGACTTTTGTCCTGGCGGATATGCTGGGCTGGTGCAAGGTTTGGGTGGTTGGCCTTCAGCCTTATCTGGCATTGTGGACGGGCTGAAACAATGGTCTCACATGTTGAGAGTGAGACTGGCCATCCCCGAGACCTGCACTCATAGTAGAGATCAGCTTTGCCTGAATGTCCCCTTTTAAGGTGCAACCATTCAGCTAATCTCTCCCAAGCCTTTTCCCCTCTGCCCACTACATGGATACGTGCCAGGTAGTCAGCCTGCTGCTTCCATTTTGCAGCAGGGGTTTCCTTCTTAGAGTGCCCTTTGACCCACCCCACCTTGATAGGTCTCGACCGGCCTATCTCCAGCGGTCTCTGCCAATCTCCAGCTCTCCAGACCTTGGTGCTGCCAATCTCCCATTGATTTGCCTCCCATTGGCAAATCCACTCCGTAGCTCCCTTAAAGGTGGCATAGGAGTCTGTGTAGATGGCTTTGGCACCATTTTCTACAGCTAACATGAGGGCCCGCAGTTCACCCGCTTGAGCACTGCCTTCACCCTCCTCAGTAACAGTCCTGCCTGTACTGATTTCTAAAGCTGCTGCTTTGTAGTGCCACTGTGAGCCCACCCTCTGGGAAGAGGCATCTGTGAACCACACTCCCTCAGTGTCAGAGTCTGTGGTTATCTCTGGAGCTACATCTATTGGAGATGGCGTATAGGGCTGTCCCAGTAAAGTTGTGTCTGGATTTACTGGTTGCTGGAGTTTGGACACCTTGGCCGGGCCCTCTCTTAGAGGCATGAGCTGGGCAATTCCCTCTAAGTAGGCATACCACTTCCTTACAGTGGATTTTTGGGCTACCCCCTCTGGTGGAGTGGATCCCTTGAGAATTGGTTTAAGCAGGAGGAAAGGTCCTTGCACCACAATATCCTGTGTGGTGCGAAGCTTCTCTGCCTCCTTAACAGCCCTTGTAAGGGAAAGGAGCCCCTTTTCCCATTCAGAATACCTCTTCTCTGTGTCCTTGAATGCTGTAGAGGAAAACAACAGGGCTCTAGTGGGGCCTTTAGGTCCCTTCTGATAGATTCCACAATAGGAAGCATGTTCAGAGAAGCCCCATTCTGCCCTTAAGGGGTCCTGTGGGTGTAATGGGCCCAGTTTCTGGTAGGCCTTTAACTCGTCCTTAAGGGTTTTAAGGCTCTCACTGTGTTTTGCTGTCCAATCCCAGGCCCTGTGCTTTTTCAGCAGATCATACAGTGGCCTGGCAATCACCGAGAAGCCGGGAATATGCTTCCTCCAATATCCAAGGGTTCCCCATAACTTCTGCAGTTCCTTTTTGTTCCCGGGAGCTTGGCCCTTTTCAATTTCCTCCAGGGTGTCAGCAGGCACTGCCACTGCTCCTGCTATCCACCAGGCACCAAGGAATTTGATTTCCTGTCCTGGGCCTTGGCACTTGGCAGAGGGGATGTCTAACCCATTCTGGGTCAGCAGTTCCCAGATGGCTTTTGCTACGGAGCCCACCTGGTCTTTGTTGTCCCCACCCACTAATATGTCATCTATATATTGATAAATGACAATGCCTTCTGGGACCTTGATAGTGTCCAGAAGCACTGCCAGTGCATTGTGGGCAATGGTAGGAGAGTGCTTGTACCCCTGGGGTAAACGATTAAAGGTGTACTGAATCCCCTGCCAGGTAAAAGCAAACTGAGGCTTATCCTCCTCTCTCAGGGGAATCATGAAAAACATATCCCGGATGTCCAGGGCAGCCATCCACGAGTGGGATGCAGCCTGAATGGCTGTGACCACTGAGGTCAGGCTAGGCACTGCTGCTGCAAGGGGAGGAATATTAGCATTCAGCTTCCTATAATCTATTGTTAGTCTCCAGCATCCATCCGGTTTTTTAACGGGCCAGACAGGGGAATTGTATGGAGAGTGAGTCCTACAGACTATGTCTCCTCTCCAAGTCAGCAATCACCTCAGAGATGCCTTGTCTGGCTGCTGCAGGTAAAGGGTATTGAGATGCATAGGTGATGCCAGCTTGAGGTAACGCTGGAGCCAACTGCAAGGTGTTTACATGGGCTGTTCTCACCTTCCTTGACTCCACCCCGTAGGCACCGAAGCTCCAAAGAGAGCCGTTTGGAAGATGCCACCTCTTGCCAGCCAGCACATCAAAACCCAATATATTCCCCGGGTAGGGGCTTAAGGCAACTTCCACCAAGGTGCTGCGTTTGTCCCCTGGGAGCCACACCCTTGTTTTAGCTAGGTAGCAGCTATCAGGTGCCCCTGTAACACCTTGTATTCTTATTCTTTTACGGGATGGATGTATCCCCAGGCTCTTTGCCAATTCTAAGTTTAAAACACTAAATTGAGCACCTGTGTCAGTTAGGAATTTTACGGCCCTTCTACTGGGTCCAGTCGGGATTAGGATAAAGGGTTCGTCGTTGTCAGACCATTGACAGATGTTTACAAAGCGGTGACAGAGGCCTGACGCAGTCACCGCCTCATTTAGTTTTTTGACTCCTGCTGGGAAGGCAAGGAAGAGTTAACCTTCCTGCCCGGAGAAGCAGCTGAAACAGTCGCGGGGGGGCTGCCACTTCTGGGCGTGCCACTCCCGGAGCCACCGCTGGGCGTGCCGCTGCCGCTGGCCCTGGGCTTCTGGCGGCTACCTCTGGATTTCGTAGCTGATCTCTGGAGACACTGCACTAAATCCTTCAGCTGCCAATCTGCCAGCTGCTTTAAGACCGTCTTTGGTACCCCTAAAGTCAGGGCTTGTCTATACCAGCTGTTCTTTTCTCTGGGTCTCCAGTCACTCTGTTGGTCTCTGCCCCTTCCCCTCGGGGAGATACCTGCAAGACCCGTCCCCCTGGGGGGGCAGTCCTGCACTGGCCGGACCTGCCTGCGCGGAGTCCTGGAATTTTCTGGGGGAGAAGCACGAGACTGTCTCTCCCCAGCCCCTTTTCCTTCAGGAGACCCAAACCCAAACTGCAGCCCATGGGCATTCAAGTCAGTTAACAGTTCAGCCCAAGTCATTACATGCCCTTTAGCATCGTTTTCTGCATTTTTTGCAAGCACCTGTTCAATTTTCTCAACATTCCTCATTATTTGGATTTGCAGAGTTGCTGGCAAACCCTTCATAATAGGGTGCAGTCTCTCCGGGTCCACAGGGACATAAAATGGGCAATCGTAATGTCCCTTATCATAGATAGCCTGGACACAGGCAAGTCTGCGGAGAGCAGTGATGAGCTCAGAGGAGCTGGTGACCCTCAGTTCCGTCGGCTCCCCCCGGTAGGCTGGGCGGACGCTGCTTGCCCAGTAAGCTATCTGGGCGGTGAGGTTGTGTGTCCCCTCGGGTTCATGTGTCAGGAGCACATCGTCCCCCCAGTCTCCAGCCGCTTCCTGCGAGTCTAGAAGGAGCCGGTCCCCACCAGCTCGGGACACTCAATACACATAGTCAGCTATTGAGTCCCCAGGATCTCTCGCATATTTGACTTGTAAGTCACTGAGCTGTGCGTCTGTGAACTGCTTTTTGATCACGGTGGTCCCTGCAGTGCCTTTTCTGCCCTTCACGGACTCAGTCCTTATTACAGGCAGCACGTGCTTGTGCACCATGGCGCCCTCCTCACCGGAGCTCTCTTCGCCGCTAGCCACGGGGGAGTCCGGTCGGGCCCTGCGCTTTCTGCGTGGCTTTGAGGCTTTCTGCCTGCACCGAGGCATGTGCAGAGGAATTCTCTGAGTCTCTAGCAGAGTCTTTTGTGCCTGGTTTTGGGGAACTCCTCTCCCCCGAAGAGCCCCTCGGGGCATTCTCTGCCTTTCTCCCCGATTCCCGCGAATCACTCCATTCAAATTCAGACACGGAGACCGAAGAGGTAGTGTCTGCAGGCGTTACAAGCCTTTCTTTCATCCGGGCAGTCAGTGCCGCAGTCAGGCTCTTTGTCTGCGCCAGCATGTTCTCCCAGATACTTTGGCTCTTAGCTTTTTCTGCTAATAAATCCTTTTCCAAGGCCTGAATTCTTTTTTCATAGTTTTCAAATTCGGCCAGAGTCTGGGTCACGACTGACCCCAGAACAACAGAGAAATGCTCCGTTGGAGACTCAGGAATCACAGGGTCTGAGCACTCAGCTAATTTCTCCAGGATTTTCTCCGGATTTTTACAATTTTGCTGAGCCCAAATTAAATCAAGTCCTGTGATTAGGCATCCCTTTTCATGTAGAAATTCTATGATTGAACTACCTTGCATACACTGTGCCATAATGTTGCAGAGGGCAGGAACTGATACGTGGCCGAGTCGAGAATTTATCAAAAATAGATATTTTTTATTTTCCCAAAAACCCGCCCCCACAACTATATATACAAAGATTAATTTCGTTTGATAAACAGGTTCAGTTGCATGAGAATTAAATCTACAAGGATACCATCAATAATCTGACTATATTGGAAGTCAGAAGTTGGAAAAGGCCTCAGCTATTAATTAATAGCGGTTTCTTACTAAATTAAGCTAAGCCAAATAACTCACTCAGGCTGGCTCGTGCAGTCTGTCCTTCTCTTCCTTTCCAGCGGCTGCAGGAGTCGTTAAGGGTCGTTAAGGGTCGTTAGGCACACAAAGGTGTGCCTAACAGTAAGGCGAATGCTTGGTCTCTCTGCAGTCCAGGCACAGGGGAGTGTGTGAGCTCAGGCAGACACATACGTCCAGGCACGGGCAAAATCCAAAGCGGGAACCTCAAAGGCGGGAAGACCCCCAATAGTTATAACCTTCGCTAGACAAAGGGCAGAGTTACCACACCTTAGGCGCGAAAGCGCACGGCCAATCCCAGCCTGGCTCCAGAGTGGGAACTCACGGGGCAGTCGCCCCCTTCATGGGGCAGTCCTCCCCCCCTTCACGGCTGCAGGGCAGGCGAGGGGGGGGGAAACCAGGCGGCTTTTCCCCTTTCCCCCCGAAGTCACGGCAGGAGAGGAATTTAGGGGTACAGGACTCCAGGACAGAATCACTCCCCTCGACCTGCTGGCCACACTTCTCCTAATGCAGCCCAGGATCTGGTTGGCCCTCCAGGCTGCAAGTGCACACTGCTGGCTCATGTTGAGCTTCTCGTCCAGCAGCACCCCCACTTGCAGTGTACCTCGCAGCCGTGGCTTCCTGCTAAGGGCCCTGGTGCTGCCGAGAGGCCAAGGGAACCTGGAGCCACAGCAAAGGCAACATTTACATTTTCCATGTCCCTTTCTGAGAATGGGAGGGGAGCAGCAGCCAGACATCTGCTGTGGCTTGGAAAACACAGATCAGCACTGAGGAGAAGAGCCACCCAAGGAGCTGGGGCCAGGCTGGCCACAGGGACGTGAAGAGCTGCAGCCTTGGAGGTGGCATCTGCCCCACATCCCATCCCAAGGCAAACTCAGTGGCCCCTGAGGTGTTGTCTGGAACCCTTTGGCCCTTCTTGGCACTGTGAGTCACAGGAGCTATTGTAGACACCTGCCTCAGGATGAGAATGATCAGCAAAGCAGGCGTCCCACAGCTCCTGCTCCCTGCTAATGAATCCCTCTGGGTGTTGGCCTCCAGAGGCTTTTTGCCAACAGCCTGTGTGGCAATAGCATTGCCTCCATGGTGTATGTAGGGAAACTGAGGCATGCTCAGTGCCTATCTCAATGGTGGAGCTTGGGTTCACCTGCCTTTCCCTGCCCTATTCCTCCTTGGATGTGGAACAGTGTCACAGAGGGGCATTCTGCCACCTACGCTGATGGTGGCGGAGAGGAGAAATTAATGAATGAGAGAGGATATTTATAACAATATATCTATTGATAGATATCTATATCTATCAATATTTCATCTCTCCCCACTCCCAACCACTGAACTTTAATATTAATATTTGTTCTGCATGGTTATGAAGACATTATAGGAATACATCAAACATTAACTATTATAACAACCAGCAAACATTCAAACTGTGAACAGAGAGAGCTTTCCCCACGGCTTAATGCCACTTGGGGTCTATTTACTATTTGTCCAGCAAGGGTGAGCTGAAAGCTGTTTTCTGCTTTATGGCAGGAGGCTCAGGGGTGACCTCATTGCTGTCTACAACTACCTGGAGGGACATTGTAGCCAGGTGGGAGGTGGCCTCTTCTCCCAGGCAACCACCAATAGAACAAGGGGACACAGTCTCAAGCTGTGCCAAGGGAGGTCTAGGCTGGATGTTAGGAGGAAGTTCTTCACAGAGAGAGTGATTGGCATTGGAATGGGCTGCCCATGGAGGTGGTGGAGGCACCGTCCCTGGAGGTGTTCAAGCAAAGCCTGGATGAGGCACTTAGTGCCATGGTCTGGTTGACTGGATAGGGCTGGGTGCTAGGTTGGACTGGATGATCTCGGAGGTTGTTGCGGAGGACTTTGTCTGGGTTTTGGGGGGATGAAACATGAGGCTGAATTTTTGAAGGGTTTAAACAATTTAATATTATATACACCAGGAATTCCCCTTCCCCAAACTTATTTACAACTACCCCACACAAGTTCTTTGTATGCGGTTGTGAGATTATATTACAGAATGTCTATGCACAACAAATTGGGAAATTAGGAAAGGTTTGAAAGGATTTAGGAAGAGAGTCTGTGGCATGAAAGTGCCACTGGTAGGCTATTGAGAGATTATTCTGGCTTAGATCGAGTTTCTCAGTTACTCACTGGTCGGAGTCAGTTTTGAAGGTCCCAAATATCGTGGATTGGAACAATTCAGGGGTTGTTGGGGCGCGCTGTCTGAGCTTCCACGGGTATGGGCCAAGCTGGGTGCTGGCGTCCGGAGGCTGGTGGATCGGGGCACTGACGAGTCGACTCCATAGCTTCTGTGCATCGGTGCAGTGTGATCAGTGTGTGTGTGTGTGTGAATTTATTGGGGTAATGCAGTGTCTTATATAGTACTCAGAGGAGGTGTACCCAGCCAGAGTGGGGCTGGCACAAGTGGACAATACAGATTGGCTCAAAGTGATGTGTAAGGCACAGATAGGTTATTCCTTATCAAAACAACCTGTGGTTCCACCCCAGGGGGCTGGCAGGGTCAGCCCCCAGCAGATGTGCGGGGATTTCTCACAGTGCCTTCCAGCTCAAGGACCTTTTCCCATAACAAGGTCTCATGTTTACAGTTCATGCCCTGCTGCAGGAGAAATTCTCCCACAGCTGGGAACGGTGGCTGGGAAGGTGGCTGGTGCCATGGGCTTTTGACTCCACGATTGATGGTCCTTGGGCCACAATTCTGTCCAATGAGGGCTTGGCAACAGGCCAGTAAACACAGTCGTTTTGAGGCCTGTGCAACCCTCCACCACATAGGTCTCTTCCAACCTGGTTGATTCTACGATTCTATGATTCTATGATTCTACAGAGGCATTCAAGTATTTACTCAGAATTCTGATTAATCAACAACCACCCTCCAGGGCCACGCCACAGCCTATACGAATGTCCAATTCTCCAGGGTCTCTGCCTGTGGACTTCGAGGCTGGACTGGCAGTCTCTGACCTTATGCTGCTGGATCCTTCTGGATGCTCTGTCCAAGGAATTCGTAGGCAGGATCTCCAGGTGCAGAGGCAGGATTCAGTGCAGCCTGAGCACAGGTCTAACGCTGGCTCCTCAGGCCGATCGAATGCAGACAAGGGTCTGCTCCTGGCAGCCTGTGGCAATGGCACACACCAGGCAATCATATAAAGGCAGGCATAGGTGAGTGCTGCAAGGAAGTATGCAGGCAGGCAATCAGGCAATGTGGGGCAGGCTGCACATGAGACTGTCTACCCCTATTGATTAACTTTGGGCCGAGAGTTAATGGTCTCATTGGCCAATGGAATGACCAATCAGGTTGGCAGTCAGCCAAACCTTACCATACTAGGCAAAAGCTGCAGGCCTGGACTCCAAATATAGGAATCATGTGGGTCTAGCACTAGGCAGGCGCAAGCTGGGTGTGTGAGGGCTTACACAATCAGGTGTCCTGGACAACAGACTTCATGGCCCTGCTCTGTTTCTGCCCCTCTGTGCTCGTTCACCCCTGGTGCAGACAGAGAGACATGTCCAGGCAGGGCAAGGAATAGATAAGCCTGCATTTGGGCCTCTAGGTCCTCCACAACACCACCCTGAAAGGGGGAGTGCAAAAAGAAAACCTCATATATTTTGAAATTTTTATAACTGCTCTCTTATGGATAACAGCTCCTGATCATCAGAGGGTTTAATGCCAAGGATTCTTCTGAGAAAAGAGAGAGAAGGAAAAATTGGAACATTCTCTGGTCACATCATACAGAGAGATTCAACACTAGAGAAGGCTGATAGGGCCTAGGGAATCAGTGTGTTTGTGATTGTTCATGCATGTTCACAGGCTTCTGATGGATACCAGCTCAGAGGGCAGATACTCTTAAGAACTTGAAAGGAATGCTGGGATAAGAGTTGTGTTTGCATAGGTCCTCTAGTTATGCAGCAAAGCAGATCTGGAGCATGGCAAGGCAGAGCTTGACGAGGCAGAGCAAAGCACTCTGAGGCAGAGCAGGTTGTTGTACCTCACCCATATCTATAATCAACCACCCAAGTGTGATGGCTCCATCTGGCCACAGAGGTTAGCCAATCAGAATGGCACTTTGCCAATTTCATGTTAGGTGACAGCAGGAGAATGGTTGATCCTTATTTGGGCAAACACAGGCCATGCACCAACAAGTCTGTGCACCTTGTTTCTCCCCAAAGCACTCTGGGTGTCTCCAGGCCTTTTGTCTTCTTTGCTGTGTTGCTGCCCACTTCAGCAGAGAGGGAAGTGGATCATGGGGTCATGTTTGGACAAGCCAGGACATCTCTTAGGCCTATATTGCCCTTCCACAACAATTGGGAATGTCCCTGTGATGTCAGAGGTGCCTGAGCAGACCAGGAGAGACACATCTTGTGTTGGTGCATTTGAGGTCACAGGTGCCTGGAACGTGGTAGGCCAGGAGGAAGCAGCTCTGCTGTGTAGGTGTTTGCAAGGTCACCTGTGACAAGTCAGCAGACAGTGCCTGCTGGCCTAGTATCTGACCAGACAAGATCAGGACCATGGGGTGTGTGGTGTCTTGTGGGGTCACTGGTGCCTGAGTAGTTGCTGGGCTAGGAGCAGAACAAGAGCTACTGCAGGTATTTGTGAGGTCACTGGTGCCTGAATAGCTGCTGGGTTAAGAGCAGAACAAGAGCTACTGCAGGTATTTGTGAGGTCACTGGTGCCTGAATAGCTGAGGGGCCAGGAGCAGGCTCAGGGCAGGTTTAGGTGTTCTGACATCAGCTGTGTCTGAGTGTTGCATAGGCCAGGAGCAGGCCCCTGGCTTGTAAATGCCCAGCTGGTGATGTCACCAGTGCTGGAGTAAATGTTCAGGCAGGAGCAGGCACAGGGCTGCTGTGGGGGCTGCTGTCACCAACAGAACATTCAGAGATCTCTCAAAGTGTCCCCTGGGGAGAACCACAAATGGCAGCAGCTCAGCCTGTGCATGGCCCTGTGAGACAGTGAGTGCAGAGGACATGGCAGCAGAAGTCAGAGGGTGTGAGGTCACTGTCAGGACAAGTGCTTAGCATGCAGTGGGGGGCAGCAGGAGCTGTGAGGTCATGTCCCTAGTGGTGGTGTGTAGCTGTGGGGCTGGGTACAGAGCAGAAAGGAGCCACCATGGTTTCACCCTGGTGGTCAGGAGCTGCCTGTGTCTGTGAGGCTAAAGGAGCATCCCCTACAGCCCTGGCTGCAGTAGTCAGGGTTGGGGTGGCTCAGGGGTACAGCAGGGATGTACCTGGGCAGAGTGCCAGGAGGAAACCACAACTTCCTGCCTGGGTACCGCAGGGGGAGCGCAGGCAGCGCTGCGAGGTGACGTGGGCTGTGGTTTGTGCACCTGCAGCTCCAGCTCCTGATGTGCCTGTGGGGAATAACTGCCCCTTGGTGACATGCTGAGAGTCAGGCACAGGGCTGAGCCTCAGCCTGCAGGTCTGCTGCTGCCAGGGCAGGGACATGTCCCAGCCCCAGCTCCTGACAGGGACTCCCTGTGGGGCTCTGTGCAAGGGATGTGCCAGCAGCACTCCTGGCATGGAGACCTTGCCCTGGACAAGGATCCTTCCCAGCTGCTGCAACCATCACAGTGGAGGCAGGAACAAGGGCAGAGGCTGTTGCCTTCCCATCCTGACACAGACCGCACAGCAGCCCCACCTCCATGGTTCCCACAGCTCAGGAGCAGCTGGACACTTGCCCCTTGGCTTCTAGGATGAGGCCTGTGTAGGAGCTGCTGAGTGCTCCCAGTCCACACAGTGGGGTGCAAGGGGTGACAGAGCCATTTGCCCTGCACAGCCACACTGTCCCAGGACAATCCCCTGCCACAGCCTCCCTGACACCCACAGCAGGACACATCTGTCCCTCATATATGGTCATGAAGGGCGCTGGAGAAGCTCATTGGAGGGCTGGGCTGTGTCGGAGGGGAGCGAGCTGCCGATAGCGTCTGAAAAGTGCTGCTGCTTCGATTGGCTCCTCCTGCAGCTGCTTATCTGCCCCAGAGAGAGTTCAGCCTCCCGCAGAGAGAGTTCACCCTCCCAGCATATTTCTTTGTGTGAGTTGCCAGGAGCTGTGCCAGCAGGGCAGGACTCTCAGGATGGGCACAGGAGGACTCCTGCTCGCTTGGCTTCTGTGGCTCAAGCTCTGGGTGCAGCTGTGCAGGGGTAAGTGCTGCTCCCCTTGTGCCATGGCCTGAGGAAGGTGGGCACCAGCATGGCCTTTGGGGAAGGCCTGGGAATGAGGTTTCTTTGCATGTGCCAGTGGGGAGAAAAGCAGAAGGTGCTGCAATCAACCAAGGGTGTGCCTTGCCCTGTGCCTGGCTGGGAGAGGGAGCTGTGGGTCTGGGGGTACAGGGCTGCACAGGGTGTGCTGGGTAGGAGAGGAGAGGGTTCACTGTGCAGGGCCAGACACAGTTTGAGATTGAGCCTGGGCAGGGGATGCTGATTTAAGATGAGGTGGCACAGGCTGTGGAGTTGGAAATGGCGCAGCAGGTCTTGTGCTGGGCACCTTCACTTCTCTGCAGCCTATGAGGAGCAGAGGGAATCTCCAATGCCCCAAGGGCAACCCAGGCTGTGGAGGGCTCCTACCCTGGTGACTTAGAAAAATTCTGGGCAGGGGAACCTCCAGACCTGCAGTCTGCTGCTCAGAACTCTCCTGACCATTCCCATGTCTGTGTTTGAAGGAGCTGCAGAGGTGAGGCTGGCAGATGGCGGCAGGCGCTGTGCTGGGAGAGTGGAGGTGAAACACGAGGGACAGTGGGGGACTGTGTGTGGTGACTACTGGGACATGAAGGATGCTGCAGTGGTTTGTAGACAGCTGGGATGTGGATCTGCTCTGGAAGTTCGTCCAAAGTCATACTTTGGGCCAGGATCTGGCACCATTTGGATGGATGATGTTGAGTGTGATGGCTCCGAGCCTGCCCTGTCTGACTGCGCACACAGAGGATGGGGTCAGCATAACTGTGTCCATTTTGAAGATGCTGGAGTGATCTGTTCAGGTACATGGGAGGGAGGAGCCTGTTCCACTCCCTTGTGACTGGGATGGGAGAAGGCAGCTGGCTGTGCCCTCAGGGGAACAAGGGGGCAGTGGAGAAGGGCTCAATGTGGCTGGTGGCACTGCTGAGCTGGGGCTGTCCTTGCTGCTTTCCCTGCATCCTGAGGAATGCCTGGTGGGAACTGGCACTGCCTGACCCCCAGTGTGGCTCAGCCCAGCCTTGGTCAGTGCCAGTGTCTGGGAGTTGAATACTCATCAGCCCTGCATTCTCTTGGATCTCCTCCTGTTCACACAGCAGCTGTCTGGCAGCACTCAGGACCCAAATTATCCTGGGAGTTTTGGGTTGTCCCCTGATAGAAAGCAGAGTGGCTGCTAAGAGGGGAGGGTCACTGAGCTCAAGCAGAAGAGCAGGGTGGTCCATGGTGACATCATCCCTCTTTCTGAGTCACTTCCTGGGAGTCAGTCCACAGGGATATGTCCCTGTTCTGAAAGTGCTGAGCTGCTGCCCAGGGTCTGCTCCCTGGCCCAGCCTCTGGCTGCCCTGCACCAGTGGAGTCTGAGCAGTGCCTGCTGCCTCTCCTTGGTGCCTGTCCTTGCACTGGAGACTCCCCTGCCTGCTCTGTTGCTCTCTACCGATGCAGGTTTGTGAGTCTGGCCTTGTCCTGTGACACTGGCTGAGGACCACATTGCTGTGCACATATCAGAGCAGGGGCTGGAGAGCAGCAGGGGCTAGAGAGCAGCAGGGGCATCATGGTTTGTTTGTGGCATTGAGACCAAGCGGGAGCTGATAAGATGTTTGTGTGGCTCTCTGCTTGTGGTCTCCTTGGCTGTGAGATGAGATGTGGGCATCTAAGTCCCCAAGGGCTCTGGGAGCTCACAGGGGTCTTTGGTTGCTTCAGGCTTTGTCCAGCTGGTTGGAGGGGATAGTCCCTGCTCAGGACGTGTGGAAATCCATGATGGGAAGGAGTGGAAAGCTGTCTGTGACTCAGCCTTCAATCTGAAAGCTGCCAACGTGGTCTGCAGGGAGCTGCAGTGTGGCACAGCCCTGTCTGTGCATGGGGCAGTTCAGTTTGGAGATTGGGATGGTCCCACGTGGGACAGAGAGCTGCAGTGTGTGGGGAATGAATCTTTTCTTATATCCTGCCCCAGGGGATCCCCCAGGACCCAGCCCTGCAGCCATGCAGATGCTGTTGGAGTCACCTGCACACGTAAGGACTCAGGGTTTTGGGGCTGGACAGCAAGAGTGTGCTGGGGAGGGGCAACAGGATCTGTGCTGGGCTGGATATGAGGGCAGAAGTGGAGATGTGGCCTATGATCAGGCAGGAGGAGGAGGAGGAGGATGGCAGGCTGCCCCTGTGCCTTGGCCTGCAGCTCTGGAGGGTGCAAGAGCACCAAGGCACTCTTTGCATCTTTCTCTGTCCATAATTTCACAGGGTTCAGGCTGGTGAATGGCAGCAGAGGCTGTGAGGGGAGGGTGGAGGTTGATGTAGAGGGGACGTGGGGCACCCTCTGTGACTGGCGCTGGGACCTGCTGGACGCCCACGTTCTCTGTCGTCACCTCAACTGTGGCTTTGCTGAGTCCGTTCCTGGAGGAGGCCATTTTGGGAGAGGCACAGGCCCTGTCTGGAGAGACTCCTTCCACTGTGCTGGCACTGAAGCCCAGCTGGGCCAGTGCCCCGTGAGCAGCCTGGGGGCCTCTCTGTGCTCCCATGAGCAGGACGCTGCTGTCATTTGCTCAGGTGAGCGCTGGCCAAATGCTGGCAGAGCTGCAGTCTGCCCTTGCCTGAGGCAGAGCAGGAGAGCTGCAAGGGCCTGCAGTGGTGCCAGAGTGTGGAGAAGTGGCACAGGCTGCTGGGCTCCTGGGTGCCCCCAAGGGCTGCTGCAGGGCTGCTCTCCCCAGGCCCAGCTGGCTCCGGTTCCCTGCGGCTGGTGGGTGGAGGGAGCCGCTGCGATGGACGAGTGGAGATCTTGCGGCGTGGGACGTGGGGCAGGGTCCTGGCAGAGCAGTGGCACCTGCAGGAGGCCAGCGTGGTGTGTCGGCAGCTGCGGTGTGGAGAAGCAGAGGCAGCCTACACCCTGCCAAAGGCTGAGAGAGGGCAGGGCCCCGTGGGGCTGCGAGGGGTGCGGTGTGCAGGGCACGAGGCCAGCCTGCAGCTCTGCAACACCTCCCTGCCCCAGAGCATGCTGTCAGCAGGCATTGCAGAGGATGTGGGGGTCTCTTGCAGTGGTGAGTGGCACTGCCAGGGCCCCCAGGCTGTGTGCTGGCTGGGCAGCAGCCCCTGACAGCAGCTGGGGCTTCTTCCTGCTGCAGGCAGCCGGCAGGTGCGGCTGGCAGGGGGCCGCGGGCGCTGCGAGGGCAGAGTGGAGATCTACTCGCAGGGCAGCTGGGGCAGCGTCTGCGATGACAGCTGGGACCTGGCCGATGCCAGCGTCGTTTGCCAGCAGCTGGGCTGCGGAGGGGCGCTGCAGGCGGTTGGCTCCGCTGGCTTCGGGGCAGGCTCTGGGCACATCTGGCTGGATGGGGTCAACTGCTCCGGGGCCGAAGCTGCTCTCTGGGAGTGCCCGGCAGGGCCCTGGGGGCAGCACGACTGCGGGCACAAAGAGGACGCCGGAGTCATCTGCTCAGGTGTGTGCTGGGAGCTGTGCTGGGAGCACAGTGCCTGGGCAGGCTGGGAAGGGGCAGAGCAATGGACAAGGCTGTTCCTGCTGCCTCTGTGCCCCTGCCCAAGCCAAGCCTGAGGATGCCACTGCACTCAGATGTCCCCTCAGTGCCACTGGGTAACCTGATGAGATCAGCTCTCCTCAAGGCCCAGCAGGGAGTGCAGGGCTGCCTGTTCTTCAGGGCCCTTTCTCTGCCTGTCAGTTCAAGGGGGTCATGTCGGCAGTGACTTTGTCTGGCTGAGGGCCTGGGAGGTGCAGGAGTGTCCCTGCTCCCACAGCCCCAGACCAACCTGATCCCATCTGAGCCCTTTCCTCCCAGATTTCGTGGCCCTGAGGCTGGAGAACAGCAGCAACTGCTCCGGGCGCCTGCAGGTGTTCTACAATGGCACCTGGGGCAATGTCTGCTCCAACTCAATGACTCTCAGAACTGTGTCCCTGGCATGCAAGGAGCTGGGCTGTGGGGACAGAGGATACCTGGATGCAAACCTGCCCTCTGCTAGGGTGTCTGCTGCTGCCTGGCTGGATCGAGTGCAGTGTGGGGAGAGAAACAGCTCCTTCTGGCAGTGTCCCTCTGCTCCCTGGCACCTGCACTCTTGTGAAGACCTGAGAGATGAGACCCACATTATCTGCCATGGTAATTCTGAGCTAGATGGGCACCACCATCCCCCTGCATCCTACTCTCAACTGGGTACAGACAAGCACAAAGACAAGGCTAAGAGGGATCTTTGATGTGCCATATCCTTCTGCTGGTAGCAAAGGTGGGACTGAAGCTCTCAGAACTCCACACCTTCCCCAATAGGTCCCCACTGGGGTCTTGCACTCCAACCCCCACCTGGGTGAGGCAAAATTGTCTCCAGTCAAGGCCTCAGCGGAGACCAGATATAGTGTTGAATAAAAGCCATGAGCAGCCTCCCACTGCTCTGGGAGTCAGGAGTTCCACACTGCTGTGTGTCCCCACTGAGAGACACACAATTAGTTACTGGAATGAGGGAAAGATCAGGGAGAGGCAGAAGCAGAAGTTCTTGTGCTGGGCAACCTCAGTTCCTTGCAGCCTGTGATGAGGAGAGGGAGTATCCAATGCTTCAAGGGCAATGCAGAGTCTTTAGGGCTCCTACACTGCACACTGACAAATGCTATGCAGGATGAACCTCCAGACCTGCAGTCTGCTGCTCTGAACTCTCCTGACCATTCCCATGTCTGTGTTTGAAGGAGCTGCAGAGGTGAGGCTGGCAGATGGCGGCAGGCGCTGTGCTGGGAGAGTGGAGGTGAAACACGAGGGACAGTGGGGGACTGTGTGTGGTGACCACTGGGACATGAAGGATGCTGCAGTGGTTTGTAGGCAGCTGGGATGTGGATCTGCTCTGGAAGTTCATTTCGGTCGAAGCTTTGGGCCAGGATCTGGCCCCATTTGGATGGATGATGTTCAGTGTGATGGCTCCGAGTCTGCCCTGTCTGACTGCACACACAATGGATGGGGTGAGAACAACTGTGGTCATAATGAGGATGTTGGAGTGACCTGTTCAGGTACATGGATGGGAGGAGCCTGTTCCTCTCCCCTGTTACTGGGAAGGGGGAAGGCAGCTGGCTGTGCCCTCAGGGAAACAAGGGGGCAGTGGGGAAGGGCCCAGTGTGGCTGGTGACACTGCTGAGCTGGGGCTGTCCTTGCTGCTTTCCCTGCATCCTGAGGAATGCCTGGTGGGAAGTGGCACTTCCTGACCCCCAGTGTGGCTCAGCCCAGCCTTGGTCAGTGCCAGGGGCTGGGAGATGAATGCCCACTTAGTCCTGCAGTCAGCTTTATCTCCTGTTCACACAGCAGCTATCTCGCAGTACCAAGGACTGGATCTGTCTATGCCAGAGGCACCAAGGGCAGCTCCTATGGACACCCACAGCCCAGGGATGGGCACAAGGCCTCCTGGGACATTTGCCTTGTCCCCTCATACAAATGAGTCCTCAAAGCAGAGTGGCTACTAAGAGGAGACACTCACAGGACTCAGGCAGAAGAGTAGGGTGGTCCATGGCCACATCATCCCTCTTCCTGGGGCACTCCCTGGGAGCCAGCCCACAGGGATATGACCCTATACAGTCACTGCTGAGCTGATGCTCAGGCTGTGCTCTCTGGTGCAGCCCCTGGCTGCCCTGCACCAGTAGGGACTGAGCAGCACTTGCTGCCTGTCCTTGCTGCCTGTCCTTGCACTGGAGACTCCTCTGCCTGCTTTCTTGCCCTATGACCACCTAGTGATAGGAATGTGTCAGCCTGGCAGTGCACCTTGTCCACAGATGAGGATCCTATTCCTGTGAACCTCTCATAGGTGTGGTTGTAGATTGTCAGGAGGGGTCCAGGTTTACTACTGCCATCAAGACCCACTGGGAGCTGCTGGGGTGCCTGTGTGACTCTGCTTGTGGTCTCCTTGGCCGTGAGATGGGATGTGAGCATCTCAGTGCCTGAGAGCTCTGGGAATTCACAAAGGGCTTTGGTTTCCCCAGGCTTTGTCCAACTGGTTGGAGGGGACAGTCCCTGCTCAGGACGTGTGGAAATCCATGATGGCAAGGAGTGGAAACCTGTCTGTGCCTCAGACTTTGATCTGAAAGCTGCCAACGTGGTCTGCAGGGAGCTGCAGTGTGGCACAGCCCTGTCGGTGCATGGGGCAGCTCAGTTTGGAGATTGGGCTGGTCCCATGTGGGACAGAGAGCTGCAGTGTGTGGGGAATGAATCTCTTCTTGTCTCCTGCCCCAGGGGATCCCCCAGGACCCAGCCCTGCAGCCATGCAGATGCTGTTGGAGTCACCTGCACATGTAAGGACTCAGGGTTTTGGGGTTGGACAGCAAGAGTGTGCTGAGGAAAGGGAGCAGAACCTGTGCTGGGCTGGGTGTGAGGGCAGGAGCTGGGATGTGGTTGCCTGCAGCCCTAAGATCAGGCAGCAGCAGGAGGAGGATGGCAGGCTGCCCCTGTGCCCTGGCCTGCAGCTCTGGAGGGTGCAAGAGCACCAAGGCACTCTTTGCATCTTTCTCTGTCCCAGAGTTCACAGAATACAGGCTGGTGAATGGCAGCAGAGGCTGTGAGGGGAGGGTGGAGGTCCAAGTGCATGGGACGTGGGGCACCCTCTGTGACTGGCGCTGGGACCTGCTGGACGCCCACGTTCTCTGTCGTCACCTCAACTGTGGCTTTGCTGAGTCCGTTCCTGGAGGAGGCCACTTTGGGAGAGGCACAGGCCCTGTCTGGAGAGACTCCTTCCACTGTGCTGGCACTGAAGCCCAGCTGGGCCAGTGCCCCGTGAGCAGCCTGGGGGCCTCTCTGTGCTCCCATGAGCAGGACGCTGCTGTCATTTGCTCAGGTGAGCGCTGGCCAAATGCTGGCAGAGCTGCAGTCTGCCCTTGCCTGAGGCAGAGCAGGAGAGCTGCAAGGGCCTGCAGTGGTGCCAGAGCGTGGAGATGTGGCACAGGCTGCTGGGCTCCTGGGTGCCCCCAAGGGCTGCTCCAGGACTGCTCTCCCCAGGCCCAGCTGGCTCCGGTTCCCTGCGGCTGGTGGGTGGAGGGAGCCACTGCGATGGACGAGTGGAGATTTTGCGGCGTGGGACGTGGGGCAGGGTCCTGGCAGAGCAGTGGCACCTGCAGGAGGCCAGCGTGGTGTGCCGGCAGCTGCGGTGCGGAGAGGCAGAGGCAGCCTACACCCTGCCCAAGGCTGAGAGAGGGCAGGGCCCCGTGGGGCTGTGAGGGGTGCGGTGTGCAGGGCACGAGGCCAGCCTGCAGCTCTGCAACACCTCCCTGCCCCAGAGCGTGCTGGCAGCAGGCATTGCAGAGGATGTGGGGGTCTCTTGCAGCGGTGAGTGGCACTGCCAGGGCCCCCAGGCTGTGTGCTGGCTGGGCAGCAGCCCCTGACAGCAGCTGGGGCTTCTTCTTGCTGCAGGCAGCCGGCAGGTGCGGCTGGCAGGGGGCCGCGGGCGCTGCGAGGGCAGAGTGGAGATCTACTCGCAGGGCAGCTGGGGCAGCGTCTGCGATGACAGCTGGGACCTGGCCGATGCCAGCGTCGTTTGCCAGCAGCTGGGCTGCGGAGGGGCGCTGCAGGCGGTTGGCTCCGCTGGCTTCGGGGCAGGCTCTGGGCACATCTGGCTGGATGGGGTCAACTGCTCCGGGGCCGAAGCTGCTCTCTGGGAGTGCCCGGCAGGGCCCTGGGGGCAGCACGACTGCGGGCACAAAGAGGACGCCGGAGTCATCTGCTCAGGTGTGTGCTGGGAGCTGTGCTGGGAGCACAGTGCCTGGGCAGGCTGGGAAGGGGCAGAGCAATGGACAAGGCTGCTCCTGCTGCCTCTGTGCCCCTGCCCAAGCCAAGCCAGAGGATGCCACTGCACTCAGATGTCCCCTCAGTGCCACTGGGTAACCTGATGAGATCAGCTGTCCTCAAGGCCCAGCAAGGAGTGCAGGGCTGCCTGTTCTTCATGGCCCTTTCCCTGCCTGTCAGTTCAAGGGGGTCATGTCGGCAGTGACTTTGTCTGGCTGAGGGCCTGGGACGTGCAGGAGTGCCCCTGCTCCCACAGCCCCAGTCCAACCTGATCCTATCTGAGCCCTTTCCTCCCAGAGTTCGTGGCCCTGAGGCTGGAGAACAGCAGCAACTGCTCCGGGCGCCTGCAGGTGTTCTACAATGGCACCTGGGGCAATGTCTGCTCCAACTCAATGACTCCCAGAACTGTGTCCCTGGCATGCAAGGAGCTGGGCTGTGGGGACAGAGGATACCTGGATGCAAACCTGCCCTCTGCTAGGGTGTCTGCTGCTGCCTGGCTGGATCGAGTGCAGTGTGGGGAAAGAAACAGCTCCTTCTGGCAGTGTCCCTCTGCTCCCTGGCACCTGCACTCTTGTGAAGACCTGAGAGATGAGACCCACATCATCTGCCATGGTAATTCTGAGCTAGATGGGCACCACCATCCCCCTGCATCCTACTCTCAACTGTGTACAGACAAGCACAAAGGCAGAGCCAAAAGGGACCCTTGATGTGCCCTACCCTTCTCCTACTGGCAGTAAAGGTGGGTCTGTAGCTCCAAGAGCCCCACACCTTCCCCAGCAGGTTCCATCTGGGGTCCTGCACCCCCTCCCCAATTTGGGCGAGGCAAATTTGTGTCCAGGGAAGGTCTCAGGAAAGACCAGACATGGATTTAAGGAAAACTCATGAGCACACTTTCACTGCTCTGGGAATCAGGGGTCCCACACTGCTGTGTGTCCCCACTAAGTGACACATTTAGTTCCTGTCATGACTGAGGATGCAGGGGAAGTCAGGAGCCGACCTCAGCCTCACTCTCTGATGCACCACCCCTGTCCAGCAGCCCTTCCACTGCAGCATTTCCTTCTGCAGGGAAACGACCAGAAGTGTCTGCAGATCTCTCAGCCCCATGCCCAAACCCCAGGAACTGCACAGGTAGCTGCTCCTCTGCACACCCCTCTCAGCCGGCAGGGCTCTGCCTGCTCTCCTGCTGCCCTGGCAGGGCTCTGCCTTCTCCAGCCAGGGAGAAGATTCGTGCCGTGGGAGGGCAGCACAGGTGCTCAGGCAGAGTGGAGGTCTGGCTGCACGGCTCCTGGGGCACGGTGTGCGACGACTCCTGGGACAGGCAGGATGCCCAGGTGGCATGCAGGCAGCTGGGCTGTGGCCCTGTGCTGTCTGCCCCGGGGGAGGCTGCCTTTGGGGAGGGGACAGGCCCCATCTGGCTGGAGCAGGTGGAGTGCCAGGGCACAGAGCCATCTCTGCAGGAGTGCTGGGCCCGGCCTGGGGACAGCGGTGTCTGCCGGCACAAGGAGGATGCTGCTGTGAGCTGCTCAGGTGAGTGAGGGGCAGGGAGCCCTCTCTGGGCTAGGGGCAAGGAGCTGGGAAAGCATCTTCCCCATTGGGTGCCTTCATGGCCCCAGAGAGAGCAAGGCCATGGCAGCCTGGTGCCAAGTGGGCAGCAGCTGCTGTCTGGCTGGATGTTCTCCAGCCTCTGTGAGCAGAGCCCTGCTGCCCCCAGGAGCAGTCCCTACATTGCCTGTGCCTTCATAAGCACAACTTTAAGCAGGGCCTTGGGCTGTGTGCTGGGCATCCTGAGCAGCCCCACAGGAGAGGCAGTTCTGTTGGCATGTGGCAGGGCTGTTCCCACCTGCACACAGTGTGTCAGAGAGGAGGCTCCCTGCTCCCTGCACAAGCACCCTCTCAGCCCAGCTCTCCTTCTCCTCCCCTGCAGATGCACCCAGCACAGAAGCACCAACCCCCCGAGCAGGTAACCTCTCCTCCCTGCCAGGGCTGCATCTGCCCAGGGCCAGGCTCTGACCCACAGCTGGAGGGAATTGGCTCCTTTCTGGGGGGTGAAATCTCCAAAGATGGCATTGGGGCAGTGGTGTGGGGCTGGGCAGGGCTCTCTCTTCCCCTCTAGGGTGAGAGCTTTCCCTTTGCTCACCCCTGCAGTTGTCTGCACACAGTGTAGTGGGTTCAGCACCGGGGTGTGCTGGCCACACATTGTCCTTGGCCTGCTGCTGCCCTTGCTCTGCTGCTGCCCATGCAGGTGCCCCTGGGGGCCGTCGGACCAGCAGCAGCAGTGTCTCAGTGCCTGTCATCATCTGCATCGTCCTGGGAGCCCTTCTCTGCCTGCTCCTGGCCCTCCTGGCTGGACAAGTGCAAAGTGCCAGGGCTGGGCGCAGAGGTTGGTGCTTCCCCCGTGGTGCCAGGGCAAGATGCCTCCTGAAAGGCCAAGGGTGCTGTGGTGTGGCACTGAGTGGCAAGGGCAGAACAGTGACCAGAGTGTGTGCTGCTGCCTGCCCAGGTGCTTGTGCCGATCCCTGGAGCAGAGAGGGGGCAGCAGCAGGGGCAGAGAACAGGTGGGAGCTTGCCCCAGCACCAGGAATCTAACCCAGGAGCCAGAGGGGCACAAGGGCTGTGCCTGGGGGGAATGTGCAAGGCTGTTGCTGCCTCAGGTCACCTCCTTGGGGACACTGCCAGCACTGAGGAAGTGCCAATGGTGACAAAACTCTACTGCAGTGCTCTGCTGTGAGGGCAGCCCTGGGCTGTGCCAGGGCAACAGAGCTGGAGGAGCAGAGTGGGGGCCTGGGCCTGTCTGCCTGTTCCTCTGCTAACCCTGGCTCTGTCCCCAGCTGCCCAGGCCCCTTGGGAGCCCTTCCCTCAGGCTGTGTATGAGGAGATTGGCTACAGCACAGCATGGGAGAAGCAGGAGAGGTTCAGTGACTCAGGTGGGTCTGTGTCCATCCTGGGGGACACATCTCCAGGGCTCTTTGCCCTCACCCCTCCACTTACAGATGACTCCTCTATGCCCCTGGCCCATGGTGCCTGCAGTGCAAGGACTGTGAGGTCAGTGGGAAGAGGAGGCAGAAGCTGTGCCTGGAAAAGAAGGTTCCTCCTCACCACTTCTGCCTGTCCTAACCAGGGACAACCTCTCTCTGCCTGTCCCTGCAGCCTGGGTGACACCTGAGGGCTGAGGCAAGAGGCTGTCTCAGGGTAGCTGTGGGACCTCTCTGAGACTGGATTTGTCTTGGGGCATCAGGGCATCAGCCCTGAGCCTTTCTCCTCACTCAGCCCTGGCTCAAAGGCTTCCACATCCCCAGCAGCACTGAGCACAAGCCAGGCCAGCAGAGAGCACTCCCATGACACCTCCTGTATCTCTCTACAGGCTCCTATTCAGAGGGGTCTTTGGCCAAGCTGCAGCCCAAGCCTGGTGACAGAGAGGAGGAGGAGGATGGCCTGGAGTCAACAGCAGGTAACGGGGGGCAGGGAGGGGTTGGTGTCTGCTCCCTGCAGGCAGGTGAAGAGCAGTGGTGTCCCTGAGTGTCATCACAGGTGCTGGGCAGGACATGGGCAGGGCTGCCTTCTGGTGCTGCCAACACCAATGCCTGAGCCCCAAATCTCTGCACTTCCTCCTGTCCCCTGCTCAGCAGGATCTGTCTTCCATCTGATACCAGCACCTCTCTCCTTCCAGATGTCTCTGTGCTGGCTGGAGGTGACCCACTGGATGGCTATGATGATGCCAGGGACATTGCTAACCCTGGGCAGGAGCCTGTGTTTAGACAGGGAGCCAGGGAAATGCCCAGGGAGCCAGAGGAAGGATCAGGACCCAGAGATGAACCTGGAGGTGAGAGGGCAAGAGATTGCTGCTGGTTCCTGGAGTGCCATTCCTGGTGCCAGGTGAATCACCACCAGGCTGAGAGTCCAAGGGGTAAGATGTCCCAGGATTTCTCCTTGGGATTTGGGGTGGGAGAAGGAGCTGAAAGTCTCAGAACTGCACAGAGGAAGGGACGAAGTTTGTTATTGTTTAAGCTTCCTGGAGTCCAAAAGCCCAAGAGAACAAAATTTAGGATGCCTCCCTCTCCCCATATGGAAAATGAGGTAGAAGAGTCAAAGGGATGAAGCACCCAAAGAAACAGCCTCAAAATTGATCTGGAAGTTGAAGAGAAAACTTCAGCAATGACTAAAAGGGTGACCTAGGAGAGGGGAAGGCAGCAGGCACAAAGGTGTGCACAAGCCCAGGCTGGGTGGCAGTGGATTCTGCAGGTGGAGCTGGATTGCCCCTTGGATTCAGGAGGTAGCTGGGCTGGCCACGTGCTTAGCTGGCCTCCCGGTTAGCAGAGGCAGCTGCAGCAAGGGAGATGTTGCAAAGGTGAAGGCAGGAAGCAGAGAGAGAAGAGGAAGCTCATCTGCCTCTCAAGTAGGGTTTTGGAAAGGAAGTGGGAGTGGGATCAAGGATGGCCTGGGTAGTCCTCCCCACGGGAGGGGCCAGGAACACCTGGGTTCAGGTTTCCTAACTCCACCTCTCACCCCAGAGGGGCTTAACCTGGAACAAAGTTTATGCCCAGAACATGAGGGGCATCCTTGTGGGCAATGTGCAGTGGCTGCCTTGCTGCTTGCAGGGGCAAACCTGTGCTGACAGAGCAGTGCTGAGGGCCCTGCAGCTGGGGCAAGTGCCTGGGCCCTGTCCATGCATAGCACAGGCTGTGAGGATGCTGAAGAGCTTTCTGCTGCACGTGCCCCTGAGGACACATGGGGGTGAGAGCACAGCTCAGGGCACAGGCCCCCCCTGAACCCTCAGCCAGCAGAGCCCATCCCTGCCATGGGGCTGGCTGCAGCTGTGAGGGAGGAGAGCTCTGTGCAGCTGGGAGAGACACAGGCACCAGGAACTGGCTCCCATTCCTAGCAGCAGCAGCAGCAGCAGCAGCAGCCAGGCAGTGTCTCTGCTTTTCCTGCCCCACTTTGATGCCTCCACAGTGGTTCCCCTGTCCACTGCTCAGCAGGATGTGTCCCCTCGCTGTCACCAGCTGCTCTCTCCTTTCAGATGGCTCAGTCCTGGCTGGAGGTGACCCAGTGGATGGCTACGATGATGCCAGGGAGATGTCTGCCCCTGCACAGGATCCTGTGTTTAGACAGGGAGACAGGGAAATTCCCAGGGAGCCAGAGGAAGGAGCAGGACCCAGAGATGTGGCTGGAGGTGAGAGGGGAAGAGATTGCTGCTGGTTCCTGGGGAGCCACCCCTGGTTCCAGGGGTAATCATTGCCAGGCTGAGAGCCCATGGGGAAAGAGGCTCCAGGTTCCTCATTGAGATCTGGATGTGGGAGAGGGAGCTGAAAGCCTTAGAACTGAAAGGAAAAAGGGAGAAGTTTGATGCCCAAAAGAGGGACACCACTTTGGCTAATGTCCAGTTGCTGTCTTGCTGCTTGCAGGGGCAAACCTGTGCTCACAGAGCAGTGCTGAGGGGCCTGGAACAGATGCGTGGGCCCTGTCCCTGGAGAGCACAGGCTATGATGATGCTGAAGAGCTGCCTGCTGCACATCCCCCTGAGGACACATGGGGGCGACAGCACAGCTCCCTGAGCCCTCAGCCAGCAGAGCCCATCCCTACCATGAGGCTAAGAGAGATCTGAAGGAGGAGAGCTCTGTGCACCTGGGTGAGACACAGGCACCAGGAACCGTTTGCTACTGCCAGGAGCAGCAGAAGCAGCAGGACAATGCTTCTGCTTTTCCTTCCCCTCTCTGATGCCTCCACACTGGTTCTGATTAAAAGGCTTTGAAAGATTGGCCCAGAGCTGCTGCTGTCTGCCTGCGGGGTGGGCGGTGGAGCTGGGTGCCTGCCTGAGCTGCCTGGGAGCAGCAGAGCACAAAGACCTGGTGGTGGGAAAGGGACACATGTGGGGACAGCAGGCTCAGGGTCAAGCTGCAGGGCCACGAGAGCCCCTGGTCCCCAGGCACTGTTCCTGCTGGCAGAGACATTTCCATCCTGCCAGTCACAGGTCCCAGTGCAGGAGGGGATGGGAACTGGAGACAGCCCAATATGAGCTAAGCTATCCAAGCTCCCATTCCTTATTGAGAGCATCAGGCTCCAAGTGACAAAGCAGATACTTTCAGTTAGGGTGAGAAGTGTGAACCACACACAGCATCCAAGTGATGCTTTTCCTTAGCATTTAGGTGCATCTAACCATTTGAATATGCAGAATCTTCCCTAACTGCAGTTACTGCCAAAGCATTTTTAGTGCACCTAAGCATTGGAATTTCCATATTCCTCCCAATTCCCTCCTGCTTTGCTCACAGCCCCACAGATGCTGTTTATCAGATGGCTCAAGGACAAATTCTTCACACACAGCACTGTGGTTTTGCTGTGCTTCAATACTCAGAGCTCACATCCAAGGCTTGATGGTACACGCTTCTAGGGGCTTGTGCCCCCCATTTTCCAGCCAGTGCCAAACAAATTCCCCCTTTTCCTTTTTGTGCAATCAAGACCTTGGATGTCAACTTCATGAACTCCTTTCATAATACAAGCAAAACTCTTCCCAATACCACTGACACCAAAACCAACATACCCAAAAATCCTCAGGGCCTCCTCCATTAAGCCTATCAACCAAGGTGATAAATTTCCAAACAGAGATCTTAACCATCCACCAAATGGATTATCATCCCTTACACTTTCTGGAGTATGTTCCTTTAACCATGCCAACTTCCTGTGAATTGACTCGCTATGATCTGACAAGTTGAAGCAACACATTCCTTCCAAGTCCTCACAGCCATGCCCCTGAGCAAGCAAAAGAAACTCAATAGCAGCTCTATTTTGAAGCAAATTGTGCTTAAGACTACTCTGATCATATAATAACTGATTCAGGATATCGGTGGTAACATTAGCTTGTATGGTTGACCAACAGGCTAGTTTCTCTAGCTGCTTTACAGCCTGTGCAGCTGCTACTCCTGGTGCAATAGATGAGGCAAATACTTGTGCTGCAGAGGACCATAGTTCTACATCATCTTTACAGTCATTCTTAAGGCAGTGAAAGGAGCGTTTAGTGTCGCAGATGTATCAGCTGTCCAATATTTCCCCTCAGACTCTCATTGTTCTGGATTGACTTCACAATTCTCAGAGATCTTGATGTTCTCATCACACTCCTTAGCTATGAGTTACCTCGGTCCATTGTGCTTTAAGAACTACAAACCTCTAAATACAGTACAAAGATATGCCCTAGATGTTGCATTCAGGTTATCCTATTAGGCCTTTTCCCGCAGTTCTTCATTTGCTTTAAGAATTTAGGGCAGTGTTTTTTATCCCTTGCAGGGCCCTTGCAAGAGACAAAAGTCACATTGCCATCTCATGCCAATTTGAGTGGGCTTTGGCCTTTACAAAAAGAAGCTAAACTGAATCTATTCCATCAAACCACAATCACTGAAACTCATGAAAATACCCAAATTGGTTAACCATGATCCAAACCTTATAATCCATACACATAGCCATCATTTCAGTACTCCTTTCAAGATCTTGCCATAACTCTGCCATCTGAGCTGGATTTCTGCTCACTGTTAAGAAAAGGACAGGCTAATCATACTCAAGCTGGTCTCCATCTTAATGCTTGTGAATATAAGTGATCAAGCACAAACAAATACAGAAACAAGCACAAACATATTGAGTGCCTAGGCTAACAAACCCATTGATCTTGTCTGCAGAATTTCTTTATACCTGCTTCCTTGTCTTTCTACCCCCTTTTTCCCCCTCTTTTTTTTTTAATCCCAATGCTATCCAGATATACAGAAAAAACCCAAAACCAGAACATCCCATGATATCCCCATATCAAAAAAAATCCCATAATTGTCATATTATAAACTCTTAGCCTTAACTACATTATCTTAGCAGCTTAAAGGTCTAGGACATGAAGGAAATAGGAGAGAAAGCAAAGAAAAGTCAAGCAGTGTGGTACCACAGCACAGTCAGAATCAGCACAGAAGGGAAAATAAGACCCTCCTAGAAATTCTGATGTAATTAGTTGATGTCAATACTCATAGGTAGCAAGATACGAAAATGCAAGTCTGTCACTTTAAGAGTCAAGTCGCTCGACTCCACACCTGGTGTTGTGGAGAGCAGGAATTAATTCATGGCCGAGTCAGGAATTTATCAAAAATAGTTATTTTTTATTTTCCCAAAAACCCACCCCCACAACTATATATACAAAGATTAATTTAGTTTAATAAGCAGATTCAGTCGCTTGAGAATTAAACTACAAGGACACCGTCAATAATCTGACTGTTTTGGAAGTCAGAAGTTGGAAAAGGCCTCAGCTATTAATTAATAGCGGTTTCTTACTAAATTAAGCCAAGCCAAATAACTCACTCAGGCTGACTCCTGCGGTCTGTCTTCCTCTTCTTTACCAGCAGCTGCAGGTGAATCGTTAAGAGGTTGTTAAGGGTCGTTAGGCACACAAAGGTGTCAATAGGAAAGCAAATCCTTGAAGGTCTCTCTGCAGTCCAGGCACAGGGGAGTGTGTGAGCTCAGGCAGACACATACGTCCAGGCACAGGCAAACTCCAAAGCAGGGACCCCAAAGGCGGGAAGTCCCCCAATAGTTATAACCTTCGCTAGACAAAGGGCAGAGTTACCACACCTTAGGCGCGAAAGCGCACGGCCAATCCCAGCCTGGCTCCAGAGCGGGAACTCATGGGGCAGTCCTCCCCCCTTTCACGGCTGCAGGGCAGGCGAGGGGGGAGGGAAACCTGGCGGCTTTTCCCCTTTCCCCTCGAAGTCCAGGCAGGAGAGGAATTTAGGGGTACAGGACTCCAGGACATCCCACTCCAGTGGTAATGAGCATCTTTGTCTAGAACTTGAGTGATAGGTGATCCCCCTTCAATTTAGTAACCTATTAATATATATATATAGCTTAGCCTTTTCCAACATTAACAATATGTATAACACATTAATTGCCCCAACAATATTTAACAATACTTAACAAGGCTTAACAATAGCCCCGAACAGTACTAACAAAGCTACACAGTCAATTTGAAGATTGCTCTGTTCCTGGTAGAGCAACCAAGTTCATAGCAGAGCCTTAGATGCTCATTGGCACCACCCCTATAGAGGGTAGCCTGACAAGCACAGGTTGGCCCACTTGCATCTGGGACAAGGATTTATCCTTAATTCCCCCTGGCACAAGGTCTCTGTCCACTACAGGCTCAGCTGGGCAGAAGGCCTTAATCTTGGGGCTTCCATAGCTTCCCCAACGATTATTGACTGTAAAGACTGCTTGGGCCAAACCCGAGTCCCAGCCACCCTTAGACACATTTGCATGTCTTTTTATCAGGCCATTTGCCCTCTCGACAATGCCATTTGCCTGGGGGTAATACGGGGTATGAAACACCCATTTCACCCCTTCACTACGTGCCCAGTCTTGCACTGAGGTTGCAGTGAAGTGCAATCCATTGTCGCTCTGGATGCACTCAGGCATTGGCAAGATGCCGAACCAGTGTTTGAGAGTCTCAACGGTTTGAGCTCCCGAGGCTGCACTGGTGGCAGTGGCCATGGTTAGACCAGAGACCACTTCTACACCAACCAGTATGTATTTTATTCCATGTGATGGCTTGAGGGGTCCCACATAATCCACCTGCCAGGTGTTCCAGAGACTTTTGTCCTGGCGGATATGCTGGGCTGGTGCAAGGTTTGGGTGGTTGGCCTTCAGCCTTATCTGGCATTGTGGACGGGCTGAAACAATGGTCTCACATGTTGAGAGTGAGACTGGCCATCCCCGAGACCTGCACTCATAGTAGAGATCAGCTTTGCCTGAATGTCCCCTTTTAAGGTGCAACCATTCAGCTAATCTCTCCCAAGCCTTTTCCCCTCTGCCCACTACATGGATACGTGCCAGGTAGTCAGCCTGCTGCTTCCATTTTGCAGCAGGGGTTTCCTTCTTAGAGTGCCCTTTGACCCACCCCACCTTGATAGGTCTCGACCGGCCTATCTCCAGCGGTCTCTGCCAATCTCCAGCTCTCCAGACCTTGGTGCTGCCAATCTCCCATTGATTTGCCTCCCATTGGCAAATCCACTCCGTAGCTCCCTTAAAGGTGGCATAGGTGTCTGTGTAGATGGCTTTGGCACCATTTTCTACAGCTAACATGAGGGCCCGCAGTTCACCCGCTTGAGCACTGCCTTCACCCTCCTCAGTAACAGTCCTGCCTGTACTGATTTCTAAAGCTGCTGCTTTGTAGTGCCACTGTGAGCCCACCCTCTGGGAAGAGGCATCTGTGAACCACACTCCCTCAGTGTCAGAGTCTGTGGTTATCTCTGGAGCTACATCTATTGGAGATGGCGTATAGGGCTGTCCCAGTAAAGTTGTGTCTGGATTTACTGGTTGCTGGAGTTTGGACACCTTGGCCGGGCCCTCTCTTAGAGGCATGAGCTGGGCAATTCCCTCTAAGTAGGCATACCACTTCCTTACAGTGGATTTTTGGGCTACCCCCTCTGGTGGAGTGGATCCCTTGAGAATTGGTTTAAGCAGGAGGAAAGGTCCTTGCACCACAATATCCTGTGTGGTGCGAAGCTTCTCTGCCTCCTTAACAGCCCTTGTAAGGGAAAGGAGCCCCTTTTCCCATTCAGAATACCTCTTCTCTGTGTCCTTGAATGCTGTAGAGGAAAACAACAGGGCTCTAGTGGGGCCTTTAGGTCCCTTCTGATAGATTCCACAATAGGAAGCATGTTCAGAGAAGCCCCATTCTGCCCTTAAGGGGTCCTGTGGGTGTAATGGGCCCAGTTTCTGGTAGGCCTTTAACTCGTCCTTAAGGGTTTTAAGGCTCTCACTGTGTTTTGCTGTCCAATCCCAGGCCCTGTGCTTTTTCAGCAGATCATACAGTGGCCTGGCAATCACCGAGAAGCCGGGAATATGCTTCCTCCAATATCCAAGGGTTCCCCATAACTTCTGCAGTTCCTTTTTGTTCCCGGGAGCTTGGCCCTTTTCAATTTCCTCCAGGGTGTCAGCAGGCACTGCCACTGCTCCTGCTATCCACCAGGCACCAAGGAATTTGATTTCCTGTCCTGGGCCTTGGCACTTGGCAGAGGGGATGTCTAACCCATTCTGGGTCAGCAGTTCCCAGATGGCTTTTGCTACGGAGCCCACCTGGTCTTTGTTGTCCCCACCCACTAATATGTCATCTATATATTGATAAATGACAATGCCTTCTGGGACCTTGATAGTGTCCAGAAGCACTGCCAGTGCATTGTGGGCAATGGTAGGAGAGTGCTTGTACCCCTGGGGTAAACGATTAAAGGTGTACTGAATCCCCTGCCAGGTAAAAGCAAACTGAGGCTTATCCTCCTCTCTCAGGGGAATCATGAAAAACATATCCCGGATGTCCAGGGCAGCCATCCACGAGTGGGATGCAGCCTGAATGGCTGTGACCACTGAGGTCAGGCTAGGCACTGCTGCTGCAAGGGGAGGAATATTAGCATTCAGCTTCCTATAATCTATTGTTAGTCTCCAGCATCCATCCGGTTTTTTAACGGGCCAGACAGGGGAATTGTATGGAGAGTGAGTCCTACAGACTATGTCTCCTCTCCAAGTCAGCAATCACCTCAGAGATGCCTTGTCTGGCTGCTGCAGGTAAAGGGTATTGAGATGCATAGGTGATGCCAGCTTGAGGTAACGCTGGAGCCAACTGCAAGGTGTTTACATGGGCTGTTCTCACCTTCCTTGACTCCACCCCGTAGGCACCGAAGCTCCAAAGAGAGCCGTTTGGAAGATGCCACCTCTTGCCAGCCAGCACATCAAAACCCAATATATTCCCCGGGTAGAGGCTTAAGGCAACTTCCACCAAGGTGCTGCGTTTGTCCCCTGGGAGCCACACCCTTGTTTTAGCTAGGTAGCAGCTATCAGGTGCCCCTGTAACACCTTGTATTCTTATTCTTTTACGGGATGGATGTATCCCCAGGCTCTTTGCCAATTCTAAGTTTAAAACACTAAATTGAGCACCTGTGTCAGTTAGGAATTTTATGGCCCTTCTACTGGGTCCAGTCGGGATTAGGATAAAGGGTTCGTCGTTGTCAGACCACTGACAGATGTTTACAAAGCGGTGACAGAGGCCTGACGCAGTCACCGCCTCATTTAGTTTTTTGACTCCTGCTGGGAAGGCAAGGAAGAGTTAACCTTCCTGCCCGGAGAAGCAGCTGAAACAGTCGCGGGGGGGCTGCCACTTCTGGGCGTGCCACTCCCGGAGCCACCGCTGGGCGTGCCGCTGCCGCTGGCCCTGGGCTTCTGGCGGCTACCTCTGGATTTCGTAGCTGATCTCTGGAGACACTGCACTAAATCCTTCAGCTGCCAATCTGCCAGCTGCTTTAAGACCGTCTTTGGTACCCCTAAAGTCAGGGCTTGTCTATACCAGCTGTTCTTTTCTCTGGGTCTCCAGTCACTCTGTTGGTCTCTGCCCCTTCCCCTCGGGGAGATACCTGCAAGACCCGTCCCCCTGGGGGGGCAGTCCTGCACTGGCCGGACCTGCCTGCGCGGAGTCCTGGAATTTTCTGGGGGAGAAGCACGAGACTGTCTCTCCCCAACCCCTTTTCCTTCAGGAGACCCAAACCCAAACTGCAGCCCATGGGCATTCAAGTCAGTTAACAGTTCAGCCCAAGTCATTACATGCCCTTTAGCATCGTTTTCTGCATTTTTTGCAATCACCTGTTCCATTTTCTCAACATTCCTCATTATTTGGATTTGCAGAGTTGCTGGCAAACCCTTCATAATAGGGTGCAGTCTCTCCGGGTCCACAGGGACATAAAATGGGCAATCGTAATGTCCCTTATCATAGATAGCCTGGACACAGGCAAGTCTGCGGAGAGCAGTGATGAGCTCAGAGGAGCTGGTGACCCTCAGTTCCGTCGGCTCCCCCCGGTAGGCTGGGTGGACGCTGCTTGCCCAGTAAGCTATCTGGGCGGTGAGGTTGTGTGTCCCCTCGGGTTCATGTGTCAGGAGCACATCGTCCCCCCAGTCTCCAGCCGCTTCCTGCGAGTCTAGAAGGAGCCGGTCCCCACCAGCTCGGGACACTCAATACACATAGTCAGCTATTGAGTCCCCAGGATCTCTCGCATATTTGACTTGTAAGTCACTGAGCTGTGCGTCTGTGAACTGCTTTTTGATCACGGTGGTCCCTGCAGTGCCTTTTCTGCCCTTCACGGACTCAGTCCTTATTACAGGCAGCACGTGCTTGTGCACCATGGCGCCCTCCTCACCGGAGCTCTCTTCGCCGCTAGCCACGGGGGAGTCCGGTCGGGCCCTGCGCTTTCTGCGTGGCTTTGAGGCTTTCTGCCGCACCGAGGCATGTGCAGAGGAATTCTCTGAGTCTCTTGCAGAGTCTTTTGTGCCTCGTTTTGGGGAACTCCTCTCCCCCGAAGAGCCCCTCGGGGCGTTCTCTGCCTTTCTCCCCGATTCCCGCGAATCACTCCATTCAAATTCAGACACGGAGACCGAAGAGGTAGTGTCTGCAGGCATTACAAGCCTTTCTTTCATCCGGGCAGTCAGTGCCGCAGTCAGGCTCTTTGTCTGCGCCAGCATGTTCTCCCAGATACTTTGGCTCTTAGCTTTTTCTGCTAATAAATCCTTTTCCAAGGCCTGAATTCTTTTTTCATAGTTTTCAAATTCGGCCAGAGTCTGGGTCACGACTGACCCCAGAACAACAGAGAAATGCTCCTTTGGAGACTCAGGAATCACAGGGTCTGAGCGCTCAGCTAATTTCTCCAGGATTTTCTCCGGATTTTTACAATTTTGCTGAGCCCAAATTAAATCAAGTCCTGTGATTAGGCATCCCTTTTCATGTAGAAATTCTATGATTGAACTACCTTGCATACACTGTGCCATAATGTTGCAGAGGGCAGGAACTGATACGTGGCCGAGTCGAGAATTTATCAAAAATAGATGTTTTTTATTTTCCCAAAAACCCGCCCCCACAACTATATATACAAAGATTAATTTCGTTTGATAAACAGGTTCAGTTGCATGAGAATTAAATCTACAAGGATACCATCAATAATCTGACTATATTGGAAGTCAGAAGTTGGAAAAGGCCTCAGCTATTAATTAATAGCGGTTTCTTACTAAATTAAGCTAAGCCAAATAACTCACTCAGGCTGACTCGTGCAGTCTGTCCTTCTCTTCCTTTCCAGCGGCTGCAGGAATCGTTAAGGGTCGTTAAGGGTCGTTAGGCACACAAAGGTGTGCCTAACAGTAAGGCGAATGCTTGGTCTCTCTGCAGTCCAGGCACAGGGGAGTGTGTGAGCTCAGGCAGACACATACGTCCAGGCACGGGCAAAATCCAAAGCGGGAACCTCAAAGGCGGGAAGACCCCCAATAGTTATAACCTTCGCTAGACAAAGGGCAGAGTTACCACACCTTAGGCGCGAAAGTGCACGGCCAATCCCAGCCTGGCTCCAGCGCGGGAACTCACGGGGCAGTCGCCCCCTTCATGGGGCAGTCCTCCCCCCCTTCACGGCTGCAGGGCAGGCGAGGGGGGGGGAAACCAGGCGGCTTTTCCCCTTTCCCCCCGAAGTCACGGCAGGAGAGGAATTTAGGGGTACAGGACTCCAGGACAGAATCACTCCCCTCGACCTGCTGGCCACACTTCTCCTAATGCAGCCCAGGATCTGGTTGGCCCTCCAGGCTGCAAGTGCACACTGCTGGCTCATGTTGAGCTTCTCGTCCAGCAGCACCCCCACTTGCAGTGTACCTCGCAGCTGTGGCTTCCTGCTAAGGGGCCTGGTGCTGCCGAGAGGCCAAGGGAACCTGGAGCCACAGCAAAGGCAACATTTACATTTTCCATGTCCCTTTCTGAGAATGGGAGGGGAGCAGCAGCCAGACATCTGCTGTGGCTTGGAAAACACAGATCAGCACTGAGGAGAAAAGCCACCCAAGGAGCTGGGGCCGGGCTGGCCACAGGGACGTGAAGAGCTGCAGCCTTGGAGGTGGCATCTGCCCCACATCCCATCCCAAGGCAAACTCCGTGGCCCCTGAGGTGTTGTCTGGAACCCTTTGGCCCTTCTTGGCACTGTGAGTCACAGGAGCTATTGTAGACACCTGCCTCAGGATGAGAATGATCAGCAAAGCAGGCGTCCCACAGCTCCTGCTCCCTGCTAATGAATCCCTCTGGGTGTTGGCCTCCAGAGGCTTTTTGCCAACAGCCTGTGTGGCAATAGCATTGCCTCCATGGTGTATGTAGGGAAACTGAGGCATGCTCAGTGCCTATCTCAATGGTGGAGCTTGGGTTCACCTGCCTTTCCCTGCCCTATTCCTCCTTGGATGTGGAACAGTGTCACAGAGGGGCATTCTGCTGCCTGCGCCGATGGTGGCGGAGAGGAGAAATTAATGAATGAGAGAGGATATTTATAACAATATATCTATTGATAGATATCTATATCTATCAATATTTCATCTCTCCCCACTCCCAACCACTGAACTTTAATATTAATATTTGTTCTGCATGGTTATGAAGACATTATAGGAATACATCAAACATTAACTATTATAACAACCAGCAAACATTCAAACTGTGAACAGAGAGAGCTTTCCCCATGGCTTAATGCCACTTGGGGTCTATTTACTATTTGTCCAGCAAGGGTGAGCTGAAAGCTGTTTTCTGCTTTATGGCAGGAGGCTCAGGGGTGACCTCATTGCTGTCTACAACTACCTGGAGGGACATTGTAGCCAGGTGGGAGGTGGCCTCTTCTCCCAGGCAACCACCAATAGAACAAGGGGACACAGTCTCAAGCTGTGCCAAGGGAGGTCTAGGCTGGATGTTAGGAGGAAGTTCTTCACAGAGAGAGTGATTTGCACTGGAATGGGCTGCCCAGGGAGGTGGTGGAGGCACCGTCCCTGGAGGTGTTCAAGCAAAGCCTGGCTGAGGCACTTAGTGCCATGGTCTGGTTCACTGGATAGGGCTGGGTGCTAGGTTGGACTGGATGATCTCGGAGGTTGTTGCGGAGGACTTTGTCTGGGTTTTGGGGGGATGAAACATGAGGCTGAATTTTTAAAGGGTTTAAACAATTTTATATTATATACACCAGGAATTCCCCTTCCCCAAACTTATTTACAACTACCCCACACAAGTTCTCTGTATGCGGTTGTGAGATTATATTACAGAATGTCTATGCACAACAAATTGGGAAATTAGGAAAGGTTTGAAAGGATTTAGGAAGAGAGTCTGTGGCATGAAAGTGCCACTGGTAGGCTATTGAGAGATTATTCTGGCTTAGATCGAGTTTCTCAGTTACTCACTGGTCGGAGTCAGTTTTGAAGGTCCCAAATATCGTGGATTGGAACAATTCAGGGGTTGTTGGGGCGCGCTGTCTGAGCTTCCACGGGTATGGGCCAAGCTGGGTGCTGGCGTCCGGAGGCTGGTGGATCGGGGCACTGACGAGTCGACTCTATAGCTTCTGTGCATCGGTGCAGTGCGATCAGTGTGTGTGTGTGTGTGAATTTATTGGGGTAATGCAGTGTCTTATATAGTACTCAGAGGAGGTGTACCCAGCCAGAGTGGGGCTGGCACAAGTGGACAATACAGATTGGCTCAAAGTGATGTGTAAGGCACAGATAGGTTATTCCTTATCAAAACAACCTGTGGTTCCACCCCAGGGGGCTGGCAGGGTCAGCCCCCAGCAGATGTGCGGGGATTTCTCACAGTGCCTTCCAGCTCAAGGACCTTTTCCCATAACAAGGTCTCATGTTTACAGTTCATGCCCTGCTGCGGGAGAAATTCTCCCACAGCTGGGAACGGTGGCTGGGAAGGTGGCTGGTGCCATGGGCTTTTGACTCCACGATTGATGGTCCTTGGGCCACAATTCTGTCCAATGAGGGCTTGGCAACAGGCCAGTAAACACAGTCGTTTTGAGGCCTGTGCAACCCTCCACCACATAGGTCTCTTCCAACCTGGTTGATTCTACGATTCTATGATTCTATGATTCTACAGAGGCATTCAAGTATTTACTCAGAATTCTGATTAATCAACAACCACCCTCCAGGGCCACGCCACAGCCTATACGAATGTCCAATTCTCCAGGGTCTCTGCCTGTGGACTTCAAGGCTGGAATGGCAGTCTCTGACCTTATGCTGCTGGATCCTTCTGGATGCTCTGTCCAGGGAATTTGTAGGCAGGATCTCCAGGTGCAGAGGCAGGATTCAGTGCAGCCTGAGCACAGGTCTAACGCTGGCTCCTCAGGCCGATCGAATGCAGACAAGGGTCTGCTCCTGGCAGCCTGTGGCAATGGCACACACCAGGCAATCATATGAAGGCAGGCATAGGTGAGTGCTGCAAGGAAGTATGCAGGCAGGCAATCAGGCAATGTGGGGCAGGCTGCACATGAGACTGTCTACCCCTATTGATTAACTTTGGGCCGAGAGTTAATGGTCTCATTGGCCACTGGAATGACCAATCAGGTTGGCAGTCAGCCAAACCTTACCATACTAGGCAAAAGCTGCAGGCCTGGACTCCAAATATAGGAATCATGTGGGTCTAGCACTAGGCAGGCGCAAGCTGGGTGTGTGAGGGCTTACACAATCAGGTGTCCTGGACAACAGACTTCATGGCCCTGCTCTGTTTCTGCCCCTCTGTGCTCGTTCACCCCTGGTGCAGGCAGAGAGACATGTCCAGGCAGGGCAAGGAATAGATAAGCCTGCATTTGGGCCTCTAGGTCCTCCACAACACCACCCTGAAAGGGGGAGTGCAAAAAGAAAACCTCATATATTTTGAAATTTTTATAACTGCTCTCTTATGGATAACAACAACTGATCATCAGAGGGTTTAATGCCAAGGATTCTTCTGAGAAAAGAGAGAGAAGGAAAAATTGGAACATTCTCTGGTCACATCATACAGAGAGATTCAACACTAGAGAAGGCTGATAGGGCCTAGGGAATCAGTGTGTTTGTGACTGTTCATGCATGTTCACAGGCTTCTGATGGATACCAGCTCAGAGGGCAGATACTCTTAAGAACTTGAAAGGAATGCTGGGATAAGAGTTGTGTTTGCATAGGTCCTCTAGTTATGCAGCAAAGCAGATCTGGAGCATGGCAAGGCAGAGCTTGACGAGGCAGAGCAAAGCACTCTGAGGCAGAGCAGGTTGTTCTCCCTCACCCATATCTATAATCAACCACCCAAGTGTGATGGCTCCATCTGGCCACAGAGATTAGCCAATCAGAATGGCACTTTGCGAATGTCATGTTAGGTGACAGCAGGAGAATGGTTGATCCTTATTTGGGCAAACACAGGCCATGCACCAACAAGTCTGTGCACCTTGTTTCTCCCCAAAGCACTCTGGGTGTCTCCAGGCCTTTTGTCTTCTTTGCTGTGTTGCTGCCCACTTCAGCAGAGAGGGAAGTGGATCATGGGGTCATGTCTGGACAAGCCAGGACATCTCTTAGGCCTATATTGCCCTTCCACAACAATTGGGAATGTCCCTGTGATGTCAGAGGTGCCTGAGCAGACCAGGAGAGACACATCTTGTGTTGGTGCATTTGAGGTCACAGGTGCCTGGAACGTGGTAGGCCAGGAGGAAGCAGCTCTGCTGTGTAGGTGTTTGCAAGGTCACCTGTGACAAGTCAGCAGACAGTGCAGGATCAGGCCCATGGTGCCTGCTGGCCTAGTATCTGACCAGACAAGAGCAGGGCCATGGGGTGTGTGGTGTCTTGTGGGGTCACTGGTGCCTGAGCAGCTGCTGGGTTAAGAGCAGAACAAGAGCTACTGCAGGTATTTGTGAGGTCACTGGTGCCTGAATAGCTGAGGGGCCAGGAGCAGGCTCAGGGCAGGTTTAGGTGTTCTGACATCAGCTGTGTCTGAGTGTTGCATAGGCCAGGAGCAGGCCCCTGGCTTGTAAATGCCCAGCTGGTGATGTCACCAGTGCTGGAGTAAATGTTCAGGCAGGAGCAGGCACAGGGCTGCTGTGGGGGCTGCTGTCAGCAACAGAACATTCAGAGATCTCTCAAAGTGTCCCCTGGGGAGAACCACAAATGGCAGCAGCTCAGCCTGTGCATGGCCCTGTGAGACAGTGAGTGCAGAGGACATGGCAGCAGAAGTCAGAGGGTGTGAGGTCACTGTCAGGACAAGTGCTTAGCATGCAGTGGGGGGCAGCAGGAGCTGTGAGGTCATGTCCCTAGTGGTGGTGTGTAGCTGTGGGGCTGGGTACAGAGCAGAAAGGAGCCACCATGCTGTCACCAGGGTGGTCAGGAGCTGCCTGTGTCTGTGAGGCTAAAGGAGCATCCCCTACAGCCCTGGCTTCAGTAGGCAGGGTTGGGGTGGCTCAGGGGTACAGCAGGGATGTTCCTGGGCAGAGTGCCAGGAGGAAACCACAACTTCCTGCCTGGGTACCGCAGGGGGAGCGCAGGCAGCGCTGCGAGGTGACGTGGGCTGTGGTTTGTGCACCTGCAGCTCCAGCTCCTGATGTGCCTGTGGGGAATAACTGCCCCTTGGTGACATGCTGAGAGTCAGGCACAGGGCTGAGCCTCAGCCTGCAGGTCTGCTGCTGCCAGGGCAGGGACATGTCCCAGCCCCAGCTCCTGACAGGGACTCCCTGTGGGGCTCTGTGCAAGGGATGTGCCAGCAGCACTCCTGGCATGGAGACCTTGCCCAGGACAAGGATCCTTCCCAGCTGCTGCAACCAGCACAGTGGAGGCAGGAGCAAGGGCAGAGGCTGTTGCCTTCCCATCCTGACACAGACCCCACAGCAGCCCCAGCTCCATGGTTCCCACAGCTCAGGAGCAGCTGGACACTTGCCCCTTGGCTTCTAGGATGAGGCCTGTGTAGGAGCTGCTGAGTGCTCCCAGTCCACACAGTGGGGTGCAAGGGGTGACAGAGCCATTTGCCCTGCACAGCCACACTGTCCCAGGACAATCCCCTGCCACAGCCTCCCTGACACCCACAGCAGGACACATCTGTCCCTCATATATGGTCATGAAGGGCGCTGGAGAAGCTCATTGGAGGGCTGGGCTGTGTCGGAGGGGAGCGAGCTGCCGATAGCGTCTGAAAAGTGCTGCTGCTTCGATTGGCTCCTCCTGCAGCTGCTTATCTGCCCCAGAGATAGTTCAGCCTCCCGCAGAGAGAGTTCACCCTCCCAGCATATTTCTTTGTGTGAGTTGCCAGGAGCTGTGCCAGCAGGGCAGGACTCTCAGGATGGGCACAGGAGGACTCCTGCTCACTTGGCTTCTGTGGCTCAAGCTCTGGGTACAGCTGTGCAGGGGTAAGTGCTGCTCCCCTTGTGCCATGGCCTGAGGAAGTTGGGCACCAGCATGGCCATTGGGGAAGGCCTGGGAATGAGGTTTCTTTGCATGTGCCAGTGGGGAGAAAAGCAGAAGGTGCTGCAATCAACCAAGTGTGTGCCTTGCCCTGTGCCTGGCTGGGAGAGGGAGCTGTGGGTCTGGGGCACAGGGCTGTACAGGGTGTGCTGGGTAGGAGAGGAGAGGATTTACTGTGCAGGGCCAGACATCGTGTGAGTTTGAGCCTGGGCAGTGAATGCTGATTTGAGATGAGTTGCACAGCCTGTGGAGTAGGCAATGGCACTGTAGGTCTTGTGCTGCACACCCTCTGTTCCTTGAGCCTGTGAGGAGGAGAGGGAACCTCCCATCTCCCAAGGACAATGCAGGTTGTGGAGAGCTCCTATCCTGGTGACTTAGACAAATTCTGGGCATGGGGAACCTCCAGACCTGCAGTCTGCTGCTCTGAACTCTCCTGACCGTTCCCATGTCTGTGTTTGAAGGAGCTGCAGAGGTGAGGCTGGCAGATGGCGGCAGGCGCTGTGCTGGGAGACTGGAGGTGAAACACGAGGGACAGTGGGGGACTGTGTGTGATGACTACTGGGACATGAAGGATGCTGCAGTGGTTTGTAGACAGCTGCAATGTGGATCTGCTCTGAAAGTTCATTTCAGTCGACGCTTTGAGCCAGGATCTGGCCCCATTTGGATGGATGATGTTAAGTGTGATGGCTCCGAGTCTGCCCTGTCTGACTGCACACACAATGGATGGGGTGAGAACAACTGTGGTCATAATGAGGATGTTGGAGTGACCTGTTCAGGTACATGGATGGGAGGAGCCTGTTCCTCTCCCCTGTTACTGGGAAGGGGGTGGGCAGTTGGCTGTGCCCTGAGGGAAACAAGGGGGCAGTGGAGAAGGGCCCAATGTGGCTGGTGACACTGCTGAGCTGGGGCTGTCCTTGCAGCTTTCCCTGCACCCTGAGGAATGCCTGGTGGAAACTTGCACTGCCTGACCACCACTGTGACTGAGACCACACTTGGTCAGTGTCAGGGGATAGGAGATGAATGCCCACTTGCTCCTGAGGCCACTCACAGCCCAGGAATGGGCACATTTGGGTTGTCCCTTGATAGAAATGAGTCCGCAAAGAAGAGTGACAGCTCTAAGGGGAGAGTCACTGGGATCAGGCAGAAGAACAGGGTGGTCCAAGGCCACATCATCCCTCTTCCAGGGGCACACCCTGAGAGCCAGCACACAAGGATACAACCCTCTTCAGGCTGTGCTGAGCTACTGCCCAGGCACTGCACCCTGAACCAGGCCCTGGCTACCCTGCAACAGTGGGGACTGGGCAGTGCTTGGTGCCTCTCCTTGGTTCCTGTCCTTGCACGTGGGACTTCTCTGCCTGTGTTCTTGTCCTCTCTGCCAACCCAGTGAGGAGGAGTTGTTAGTCTGGCAGTGCCCTCTGATCCTGGCTGAGGTCAACATTCCTGGGCACCTATAAGAGAAGGGGCTGGAGAGCAGCAGGGGCATTGTGTTTGTTAGCCACATCAAGACTCACTGGGAGTGGCAGTGGTGTTTGTGTGGCTCTCGGCTTGTGGTCTCCATGACTATGAGATGGGATGTGGGCATATCAGTGCCCAAGAGTTCTGGAAATTCACAGGGGGCTTTGGTTCCTCCAGGATTTATCCAGCTGGTTGGAGGGGACAGTCCCTGCTCAGGACGGGTGGAAATCCATGATGGGAAGGAGTGGAAACCTCTCTGTGACTCCGACTTTGATTTGAGACCTGCCAACGTGGTCTGCAGGGATCTGTGGTGTGGCACAGCCCTGTCTGTGCATGGGGCAGCTCAGTTTGGAGATTGGGCTGGTCCCATGTGGGACAGAGAACTGCAGTGTGTGGGGAATGAATCTCTTCTTGCCTCCTGCCCCAAGGGATCCCCCAGGACCCAGCCCTGCAGCCATGCAGATGCTGTTGGAGTCACCTGCACAAGTAAGGACTCAGGGTTTTGGGGTTGGACAGCAAGAGTGTGCTGAGGAGGGTCAGTAGGACCTGTGCTGGGCTGGGTGTAAGGGCAGGAGCTGGGATGTGGTTGCCTGCAGCCCTAAGATCAGGCAGCAGGAGGAGGAGGATGGCAGGCTGCCTCTGTGCCCTGGCCTGCAGCTCTGGAGGGTGCAAGAGCAAAAGTCACCCTTTCTATCTTTCTCTGTCCCAGAGTTCACAGGGTTCAGGCTGATGAATGGCAGCAGAGGCTGTGAGGGGAGGGTGGAGGTCCAAGTGCAGGGGACGTGGGGCACCCTCTGTGACTGGCGCTGGGACCTGCTAGACGCCCACGTTCTCTGTCGTCATCTCAACTGTGGCTTTGCTGAGTCCGTTCCTGGAGGAGGCCACTTTGGGAGAGGCACAGGCCCTGTCTGGAGAGACTCCTTCCACTGTGTTGGCACTGAAGCCCAGCTGGGCCAGTGCCCCGTGAGCAGCTTGGGGGCCTCTCTGTGCTCCCATGAGCAGGACGCTGCTGTCATTTGCTCAGGTGAGTGCTGGCCAAATGCTGGCAGAGCTGCAGTCTGCCCTTGCCTGAGGCAGAGCAGGAGAGCTCCAAGGGCCTGCAGTGGTGCCAGAGCGTGGAGATGTGGCACAGGCTGCTGGGCTCCTGGGTGCCCCCAAGGGCTGCTCCAGGGCTGCTCTCCCCAGGCCCAGATGGCTCCGGTTCCCTGCGGCTGGTGGGTGGAGGGAGCCGCTGCGATGGACGAGTGGAGATCTTGCGGCGTGGGACGTGGGGCAGGGTCCTGGCAGAGCAGTGGCACCTGCAGGAGGCCAGCGTGGTGTGCCGGCAGCTGCAGTGCGGAGAGGCAGAGGCAGCCTACCCCCTGCCCAAGGCTGAGAGAGGGCAGGGCCCCGTGGGGCTGCGAGGGGTGCGGTGTGCAGGGCACGAGGCCAGCCTGCAGCTCTGCAACACCTCCCTGCCCCAGAGCGTGCTGTCAGCAGGCATTGCAGAGGATGTGGGGGTCTCTTGCAGCGGTGAGTGGCACTGCCAGGGCCCCCAGGCTGTGTGCTGGCTGGGCAGCAGCCCCTGACAGCAGCTGGGGCTTCTTCCTGCTGCAGGGAGCCGGCAGGTGCGGCTGGCAGAGGGCCGCGGGCGCTGCGAGGGCAGAGTGGAGATCTACTCGCAGGGCAGCTGGGGCAGCGTCTGCGATGACAGCTGGGACCTGGCCGATGCCAGCGTCGTTTGCCAGCAGCTGGGCTGTGGAGGGGCGCTGCAGGCGGTTGGCTCCGCTGGCTTCGGGGCAGGCTCTGGGCACATCTGGCTGGATGGGGTCAACTGCTCCGGGGCCGAAGCTGCTCTCTGGGAGTGCCCGGCAGGGCCCTGGGGGCAGCACGACTGCGGGCACAAAGAGGACGCTGGAGTCATCTGCTCAGGTGTGTGCTGGGAGCTGTGCTGGGAGCACAGTGCCTGGGCAGGCTGGGAAGGGGCAGAGCAATGGACAAGGCTCTTCCTGCTGCCTCTGTGCCCCTGCCCAAGCCAAGCCGGAGGATGCCAATGCACTCAGATGTCCCCTCAGTGCCACTGGGTAACCTGATGAGATCAGCTGTCCTCAGGGCCCAGCAGGGAGTGCAGGGCTGCCTGTTCTTCATGGCCCTTCCCCTGCCTGTCACTTCGAGGGGGTCATGTCATCAGTGACTTTGTCTGGCTGAGGGCCTGGGAGGTGCAGGAGTGTCCCTGCTCCCAGAGCCCCAGACCAGCCTGGTCCCTTCTGAGTCCTTTCCTCCCAGAGTTCGTGGCCCTGAGGCTGGAGAAGAGCAGCAACTGCTCCGGGCGCCTGCAGGTGTTCTACAATGGCACCTGGGGCAATGTCTGCTCCAACTCAATGACTCCCAGAACTGTGTCCCTGGCATGCAAGGAGCTGGGCTGTGGGGACAGAGGATACCTGGATGCAAACCTGCCCTCTGCTAGGGTGTCTGCTGCTGCCTGGCTGGATCGAGTGCAGTGTGGGGAGAGAAACAGCTCCTTCTGGCAGTGTGCCTCTGCTCCCTGGCACCTGCACTCTTGTGAAGACCTGAGAGATGAGACCCACATTATCTGCCATGGTAATTCTGAGATAGATGGGCACCCCCAACCCCCTGCATCCTTCTCCTGGCTGGGCACAGACAAGCACAAAGGCAGGGCCCACAGGGTCCTGTATGTACCCCACTCTCTGCTGGAGCACCCCTGTCCAGCAGCCCTTCCACTGCAGCGTTTCCTTCTGCAGGGAAACGACCAGAAGTGTCTGCAGATCTCTCAGCCCCATGCCCAGACCCCAGGAACTGCACAGGTAGCTGCTCCTCTGCACACCCCTCTCAGCCGGCAGGGCTCTGCCTGCTCTCCTGCTGCCCTGGCAGGGCTCTGCCTTCTCCAGCCAGGGAGAAGATTCGTGCCGTGGGAGGGCAGCACAGGTGCTCAGGCAGAGTGGAGGTCTGGCTGCACGGCTCCTGGGGCACGGTGTGCGACGACTCCTGGGACAGGCAGGATGCCCAGGTGGCATGCAGGCAGCTGGGCTGTGGCCCTGTGCTGTCTGCCCCGGGGGAGGCTGCCTTTGGGGAGGGGACAGGCCCCATCTGGCTGGAGCAGGTGGAGTGCCAGGGCACAGAGCCATCTCTGCAGGAGTGCTGGGCCCGGCCTGGGGACAGCGGTGTCTGCCGGCACAAGGAGGATGCTGCTGTGAGCTGCTCAGGTGAGTGAGGGGCAGGGAGCCCTCTCTGGGCTAGGGGCAAGGAGCTGGGAAAGCATTTTCCCTGTTGGGTGCCTTCATGGCCCCAGAGAGAGCAAGGCCATGGCAGCCTGGTGCCAAGTGGGCAGCAGCTGCTGTCTGGCTGGATGTTCTCCAGCCTCTGTGAGCAGAGCCCTGCTGCCCCCGGGCAGTTCCTGCACTGCCTGTGCCATCTTAGTACAACCTGGAGCAGGGCCCTGTGCTGTGTGCTGGGCAGCCTGAGCAGCCCCACAGGAGGGGCAGTTCTGTTGGCATGTGTCAGGGCTGTTCCCACCTGCACACAGTGTGTCAGAGAGGAGGCTCCCTGCTCCCTGCACAAGCACTCTCTCAGCCCAGCTCTCCTTCTCCTCCCCTGCAGATGCACCCAGCACAGAAGCACCAACCCCCCGAGCAGGTAACCTCTCCGCCCTGCCAGGGCTGCATCTGCCCAGGGCCAGGCTCTGACCCACAGCAGGAGGGAATTGGCTCCTTTCTGGGGGGTGAAATCTCCAAAGATGGCATTGGGGCAGTGGTGTGGGGCTGGGCAGGGCTGTCTCTTCCCCTCTAGGGTCAGAGCTTTCCCTTCGCTCACCCCTGCAGTTGTCTGCACTCAGTGTAGTGGGTTAAGCACTGGGGTGTGCTGGCCACACATTGTCCTTGGCCTGCTGCCGCCCTTGCTCTGCTGCTGCCCATGCAGGGGCCCCTGGGGGCCATCGGACCAGCAGCAGCAGTGTCTCAGTGCCTGTCATCATCTGCATCGTCCTGGGAGCCCTTCTCTGCCTGCTCCTGGCCCTCCTGGCTGGACAAGTGCAAAGTGCCAGGGCTGGGCGCAGAGGTTGGTGCTTCCCCCGTGGTGCCAGGGCAAGATGCCTCCTGAAAGGCCAAGGGTGCTGTGGTGTGGCACTGAGTTGCAAGGGCAGAACAGTGACCAGAGTGTGTGCTGCTGCCTGCCCAGGTGCTTGTGCCGATCCCTGGAGCAGAGAGGGGGCAGCAGCAGGGGCAGAGAACAGGTGGAAGCTTGCCCCAGCACCAGGGACCTAACCCAGGAGCCAGAGGGGCACAAGGGCTGTGCGTGGGGGGAATGTGCAAGGCTGTTGCTGCCTCAGGTCACCTCCTTGGGGACACTGCCAGCATTGAGGAAGTGCCAGTGGTGGCAGAACTCTACTGCAGTACTCTGCTGTGAGGGCAGCCCTGGGCTGTGCCAGGGCAACAGAGCTGGAGGAGCAGAGTGGGGTCCTGAGCCTGCCTGCCTGTTCCTCTGCTAACCCTGGCTCTGTCCCCAGCTGCCCAGGCCCCTTGGGAGCCCTTCCCTCAGGCTGTGTATGAGGAGATTGGCTACAGCACAGCATGGGAGAAGCAGGAGAGGTTCAGTGACTCAGGTGGGTCTGTGTCCATCCTGGGGGACACATCTCCAGGGCTCTTTGCCCTCACCCCTCCACTTACAGATGACTCCTCTATGCCCCTGGCCCATGGTGCCTGCAGTGCAAGGACTGTGAGGTCAGTGGGAAGAGGAGGCAGAAGCTGTGCCTGGAAAAGAAGTTCCTCCTCACCACTTCTGCCTGTCCTAACCAGGGACAACCTCTCTCTGCCTGTCCCTGCAGCCTGGGTGACACCTGAGGGCTGAGGCAAGAGGCTGTCTCAGAGTAGCTGTGGGGCCACTCTGAGATTGGAGTTGTCTTGGGGCATCAGGGTGAGCCCTGAGCCTTTCTCCTCACTCAGCCCTGGCTCAGTGGCTCCCACATCCCCAGCAGCACTGAGCACAAGCCAGGCCAGCAGAGAGCACTCCCATGACACCTCCTGCATCTCTCTACAGGGTCCTATTCAGAGGGGTCCTTGGCCAAGCTGCAGCCCAAGCTTGGTGACAGAGAGGAGGAGGAGAATGGCCTGGAGTCAACAGCAGGTAACGGGGGGCAGGGAGGGGTTTGGTGTCTGCTCCCTGCAGGCAGGTGAAGAGCAGTGGTGCCCCTGAGTGTCATCACAGGAGCTGGGCAGGACATGGGCAGGGCTGCCTTCTGGTGCTGCCAACACCAATGTCTGAGCCCCAAATCTCTGCACTTCCTCCTGTCCCCTGCTCAGCAGGATCTGTCTTCCATCTGATACCAGCACCTCTCTCCTTCCAGATGTCTCTGTGCTGGCTGGAGGTGACCCACTGGATGGCTATGATGATGCCAGGGACATTGCTAACCCTGGGCAGGAGCCTATGTTTAGACAGGGAGCCAGGGAAATGCCCAGGGAGCCAGAGGAAGGATCAGGACCCAGAGATGTGGCTGGAGGTGAGAGGGCAAGAGATTGCTGCTGGTTCCTGGAGTGCCATTCCTGGTGCCAGGTGAATCACCACCAGGCTGGCAGCCCAAGGGGAAAGATGTCCCAGGATTTTTCCTTGGGATATGGGTTTGGTAGTGGGAGCTGAAAGCCTCAGAACTGCTAAGAGGAAGGGAGGAAATTTGTCTCCAAAAGCCCAACAGAAGAAAATTTAGGATGCCTCCCTCTCCCCATATGGAAAATGAGGTAGAAGAGTCAAAGGGATGAAGCACCCAAAGAAACAGCCTCAACATTTATCTGGAAGTTGAAGAGAAAACTTCAGCAATGACTAAAAGGGTGACCTAGGAGAGAGGAAGGCAGCAGGCACAAAGGTGTGCACAAGCCCAGGCTGGGTGGCAGTGGATTCTGCAGCTAGAGCTGGATTGCCCCTTGGATTCAGGAGGTAGCTGGGCTGGCCACGTGCTTAGCTGGCCTCGTGGTTAGCAGAGGCAGCTGCAGCAAGGGAGATGTTGCAAAGGTGAAGGCAGGAAGCAGGAGAGAGGAGGAAGCTCATCTGCCTCTTCAATAGGGTCTTGGAAAGGAATTGGGAGTGGGATAAAGGTTGGCCTGGGTAGTCCTCCCCATGGGAGGGGCCAGGGACACCTGGGTTCAGGTTTCCTAACTCCACCTCTCACCCCAGAGGGGCTTAACCTGGAACAAAGTTGATGCCCAGAACATGAGGGGCATCCTTGTGGGCAATGTGCAGTGGCTGCCTTGCTGCTTGCAGGGGCAAACCTGTGCTGACAGAGCAGTGCTGAGGGCCCTGCAGCTGGGGCAGGCGCCTGTGCCCTGTCCATGCACAGCACAGGCTGTGAGGATGCTGAAGAGCTTTCTTCTGCCCATGCCCCTGAGGACACATGGGGGTGAGAGCACAGCTCAGGGCACAAGGCCCCCTGAGCCCTCAGCCAGTAGAGTCCATCCCTGCCATGGGGCTGGCTGCAGCTGGGAGGGAGGAGAGCTCTGCAGCTGGGAGAGACACAGGCACCAGGAGCTGACTCCCATTCCTAGCAGCAGCAGCAACAGCAGCAGCAGCCAGGCAGTGTCTCTGCTTTTCCTGCCCCACTTTGATGCCTCCACAGTGGTTCCCCTGTCCACTGCTCAGCAGGATGTGTCCCCTCGCTGTCACCAGCTGCTCTCTCCTTTCAGATGGCTCAGTCCTGGCTGGAGGTGACCCAGTGGATGGCTATGATGATGCCAGGGAGATGTCTGCCCCTGCACAGGATCCTGTGTTTAGACAGGGAGACAGGGAAATTCCCAGGGAGCCAGAGGAAGGAGCAGGACCCAGAGATGTGTCTGGAGGTGAGAGGGGAAGAGATTGCTGCTGGTTCCTGGGGAGCCACCCCTGGTTCCAGGGGGAATCGTTGCCAGGCTGAGAGCCCATGGGGAAAGAGGCTCCAGGTTCCTCATTGAGATCTGGATGTGGGAGAGAAAGCTGAAAGCCTTAGAACTGCAAGGACAAAGGGAGAAGTTTGATGCCCACAAGAGGGACACCACTTTGGCTAATGTCCAGTTGCTGTCTTGCTGCTTGCAGGGGCAAACCTGCGCTCACAGAGCAGTGCTGAGGGCACCGGAGCTGGGACAGATGCGTGGGCCCTGTCCCTGGAGAGCACAGGCTATGATGATGCTGAAGAGCTGCCTGCTGCACATCCCCCTGAGGACACATGGGGGCCACAGAACAGCTCCCTGAGAATCATAGAATCAACCAGGTTGGAAGAGACCTCCAAGATCATCCAGGCCAACCTAGCACCCAGCCCTATTCAATCAACCAGACCATGGCACTAAGTGCCTCATCCAGTCTTTTCTTGAACACCTCCAGGGACAGTGCCTCCACCACCTCCCTGGGCAGCCCATTCCAATGGGAAATCACTCTCTCTATGAAGAACTTCCTCCTAACATCCAGCCTAGACCTGCCCTGGCACAACTTGAGACTGTGTCCCCTTGTTCTGTTGCTGGTTACCTGGGAGAAAACGCCACCCCCAACCTGGCTACAATGCCCCTTCAGGTAGTTGTAGACAGCAATAAGATCACCCCTGAACCTCCTCTTCTCCAGCCTAAATAGGCCCAGTTCCTTCAGCCTCTCCTCATAGGGTTTGTGTTCCAGGCCCCTTACCAGCTTTGTTGCCCCTCTCTGGACATGTTCCAGCACCTCAACATCTCTCTTGAATTGAGGGGTCAGCAGGGCCCATCCCTACCATGAGGCTAAGAGAGATCTGAAGCGGGAATGCTCTGTGCAGCTGGGAGAGACACAGGCACCAGGAACCAGTTGCTACTGCCAGGAGCAGCAGAAGCAGCAGGACAATGCTTCTGCTTTTCCTTCCCCTCTCTGATGCCTCCACACTGGTTCTGATTAAAAGCCTTTGGAAGATTGGCCCAGAGCTGCTGCTGTCTGCCTGGGGGTGGGGGTGGGTGCCTGCCTGAGCTGCCTGGGAGCAGCAGAGCACAAAGACATGGTGGTGGGGAAGGGACACATGTGGGGACAGCAAGTTCAGGGTCATGCTGCAGGGCCACGAGAGCCCCTGGTCTCCAGGCACTGTTCCTGTTGGCAGAGACATTTCCATCCTGCCAGTCACAGGTCCCAGCAGCAAAGGTTCTCTGTGATGCTCCCCAGGGAGTGCTGTGCTTGGGAGTGGGTCTGGAAGAGGGAGTGGAGGGGGTGGCAAAAGCTGTCTGGGTGAGGATGATCCTGGAGACAAGGCAAAATCACAGAACCACAAAACCTTAGAGGTGGAAGGGACCTCCAAACCTCACCCAGTCCAAGCCCAGTGCCAGAGCAGGATCACCTGGAGTAGGTCGCACAGGAACACATCCAGGAGGGTTTTGAGTGTCTCCAGAGGAACAGACTCCACAAGATCTCTGAGGAGCCTGTTCCACTTTTTTGTCTCCCTCACAGTGAAAAAGTTTGTCCTTCTGTGGAACCTCCTCTGCTGCAGCTTGCAGCCATTGCCCCTTGTCCTGTGCTTGGACATCACTGAGCAGAGTCTGGCTCCATCCTCCTGACACTGCCATGCACAGCCATAGAAGCATGACCGAGGGCACCTCTCTGTCTCCTCCTCTCTGAGCTGAACAGAGCCAGCTCCCTCAGCCTGTCCTCAGCAGGGAGAGCTTCACTGCCTCAATCATCTTTGTGGTTCTGCACAATCAGTTCCCTGAGGTCCCTCTTGAACTGAGTGGCCCAGAACTGAGCACAGTATTCCAGATGTGGTCTCAACAGGGTAGAGGAGAAAGGGAGGAAAACCTCTCTCAACCTTTAGCCACATCCCTTCTATTCCTTCTGTACTGGTTTAGAACAGATCCCTCCCCTGGTAAACTCACTGCAACAGGGAATTTTGGAAAGACAGGAGAAATGGTATTGTGTTTTCTTATAGTTCAAACAAATATAAAACTATGAGGAGGATAAACTGGTACAGAAATACAATAACCTTAAGAAAGATGAGGAAAGGTTCAAGCAGCAGCAGCCAAAACAGCGTCAGGGGAAGATAGCAGCAGAAGCAGCAAGGGAAGGTCCAAGCTGTGCTTCCAGACACAAAGCTCCTGATGCTCCAATGAAATTCTATTGGCTCATCCATTGTTGCCATTCTGTGGCCTATCCCTAGAAAGTTCACTTCTGCACTCAGAGCTTCCACTTCTGAGTTCCTCTGCTCCCAGTTTTTTGTGTCTGAGCTAGAAATCAGCTCAAATGGCCACACCACCCCAGGATGCCATTTGCCTTCTTGGCCACAAGGGCACATTGCTGCCTCATTGTGGAAGGATTTCTTGCTTACAGGACATGAGCTGACAAGCAATAAGCAAACCTGTGCTGTGTAGTGTCCTTGAGTCCATCTCGGAGGCAGGAAACCAGACGGTGGGTGGCATCCCCCACACGCAGCTGCATGGCAGAGCCTGCCAGCTGCAGGGGATGGACTTTATAGGTTGCTGACATAGATTGACCTATCTGTGCCACACACATAAACCTGGACCAATCTGTACTTTCCACATGTACCAATCTCAAGCTAAGTTAGTTACGCACGCCTCTTCCAAGCAGCATATAAGCTGCTGTATTACCTCAGTAAAGTGTACTCTACTGCTTGCAGCTAACTCATATTGAGTTGTCTTGTCAGTACCCTGCTCTTGGCCCTCCGCTGGCTTCCCGTGCCTGCAGAATGGCGCCCAAACAGTGACCCCATAAGGACTTTAAGGACACTTCACCTTGCTGTGGTAAGGAAGCCAGCGGAAGGACGGATCGGAAGAACAGGCGGCCCATAGGGGAAAGCTGGAGAGCAAAATCTGGATTAACTGCCACGGTAAGACCATGGATAAAGAAGTGGCATTGTTCCTCTTATTAAGTGTATAGGGTTAACACTCCAGGGGGAGTAACCCTGAACCTGACCCTAGGGGTCTTGACCCCTCCCCAGGGGTGGGTCACATCACCAGGTGATGGTTAGCCCACTCCCCACCACTTCCTGTCCTATAAAGGAGGGGGGCTTCCTGTTCCTCTCTCTCTCTCGCCACACACCACACTCTACATCTCTCAGCATCTCTCTCCACTACCTGCATACCACCATACCACGTGGCAGACATGAGGCAGACAGAGTCACCATCACAGAACTCAGGTTGTATTTATACATTTTGTGTTTTTCTATTTTCCCCTTCCCTATCCTTTGTAAACATCCCTACCTCAGATACCTCTTTTAAGTTATTGTTAAACTTTTCCTTTTAACTTCAAAATCGAGTGAGATTGATTTATTATAGTATCACAGTATCACCAAGGTTGGAAGAGCCCTCACAGATCATCAAGTCCAATCCTTCACCACAGAGCTCAAGGCCAGACCATGGCACCAAGTGCCACGTCCAGTCCTGCCTTGAACAGCTCCAGGGACGGCGACTCCACCACCTCCCCGGGCAGCCCATTCCAGTGTCCAATGACTCTCTCAGTGAAGAACTTTCTCCTCACCTCCAGCCTAAATCTCCCCTGGCTTAGCTTGAGGCTGTCCTCTCGTTCTGGCGCTGGCCACCTGAGAGAAGAGAGCAACCTCCTCCTGGCTACAACCACCCTTCAGGTAGTTGTAGACAGGTGTGCTTACCTCTCTCTCTCCCTATATCTAATCCCTTCCTTTGGGAAAGAAGGGGGGAAGAGGGGAGGGCACTCTACAAATTGTTATTGGGTCTATCAGATTTATTAGAGTCTCTGGGAATTTGGATTAGGACCCAAGACATTAAGCTTTTTAGAGAAGCAGGGAGTTGCAGTAGGAAAAAGGGACTTTGTGCAATAGATCTGTGTGATTTCTAGCCCACAGAGCTGGAGAGAAGTGGGAGGCACATGGTGGGATTGAGTTGTTACTGGCGGTAAAGACTTGAAGATGGCTCAGAGGCTCGATTCCGCCTGGCTGTTGTGGAGGGCCTGTAGGCCCGAACAGAGGCTTATTTATGCCCCTGCATGCCTGGACATGTTTTTCTGCCAGGACCCCTGGTAGTAAACAGGTTGTGTAACAAACACACACCCAACTCGTGTACCCCTGGGGTCCGCCCATGTGATCCCCATATTTGGGAGAGTCCAGGCAAACAGCTCCTGCCTATTATGGTAAAGTTTGGTTTACTGCCAACCTGATTGGTCACTCTGGTGGCCAAAAGGGCACATGAATCTCAGCCCACAGTCTATAAAGAGGGGTGCAAAGGTGCACCATGTGTTCAGACTCAGCTCTCATCAGATCTGTTCAGACTCAGCTCTCTGACCCACGCTGCAGCGTCCTGCTGCCCTGACTCACCTGCAAGGCCCAGACACAGAGTCTGGCCCTCACTTGCAGCTCACTGAGGCATAGACCTCGTGCATTGATTTCAATCTGCAGCTAACCTGTCTGCGTACTTTAGAAGCAGAAGCTCATTCAAGCCTGCACCCATTTATATATATAAGGAGCCGATAGAACCTCCTAGAGCCAGCTGTGCATATCAGCCAGCTATCTTGATTTATCTACAGAGCTCAGTCTCCCAGCAGCCTGGCACACTGCATGCCCACTGCTTATTGCCTGGTAAGAGAACCAGGAAAGCAGACCCCTGGATTGTCTGCTAATCCACACACACATGGCCTGAACGCATGTGAAGGTCCATGCCAAGAGCCAGCACGGATATTCTTCTCCTGCTCCTGTGATCCTGCCAGCTGATAATCCCGGACATGGCTTCCAGAAGGAGACAGCAGCATCGAGGCAGAGATCATCCCACACCAGGAGAACATAGATTAGAGAGAGAAACCTGTTTACCCCAGAGACTGGGAAGATTTAGCATTTCCCTCTCAAGCTGGGAAGATTCCAGCCCCACAGGGTTCACGGGCAAAGATCCCCTGAAGTCTGGACATTGGGCACAGGCTGTGACACAGCCCCGGGAGGGTGATTAATAATTAATAGCAACACTTATAAGTGAAGCTTAATTCTTCTGTAATGTAAGTTGCCTCTGCCTTAGAGCAGAATGAGTTTTCAGCCCCTCTGCTGGGCTAAGAGCATAAATTCCCAAGCGGCACTAAGCCAGAAGGGAAACCTCTCTCTGTTTGCAGTTTGAAATAGTTTTGCCAGTTATTGACCAAATCCCTGTGAATATTATATTTCTAAATTGTTTTCATAACTTGGCACAAAAGAACTAAGTGGTTGGGGGTGGCAAGAGTATGTAAATATTAATTTAATAAATTATATTTTTATAAAAAATGAATACTGCCTCAAATTAATTTCTCACCTCCGCCAAACAGGTGTAGGTACAGAGAGCCCCCTCCACGAGATGTAGTAAGTACCTTAGTGGACATGAAAGCTGACCGATAGGTGGCTACGGCTGCTGCGCATGACCGGTAACGCCCTGACCGGTGAGCGATGGTGGCCACTGGTAAGCACTCAGGCAGCAAAAGCAGCGAAAGCCTTCTCAGTGTGAAAAGCTTTCAGAACTACTGCAGCTGCGAGCGCTGTGACTGATTTACTGAGTGCTGTGACTATCTGCCCGGACCCTGCTACGGCAGCTTTTATGCGCAGTCACCAGGGTCCAGCTTGCCATCTGAAAATGCATCCCCCCCTGCACCCCCACCAACAGCACGCAGTACAGGACAGAGATGTTTCACTCTTAAAAGAAAGAGTGAAACATCTCTGTATATTAGGGATGCTCTGGATGTCATGGGGGTAGAAAGCAAGGATGATCAAGTTGAGTCATTATGGGTGAGACTTAAGGCGAAGGCCAGCAAGGCTGATATCCTGGTTGGAGTCTGTTACAGACCACCCAACCAGGAAGAAGAGGTTGATTTATTGCTCTTTAAGCAACTGGAGGCTGCCTCAAGATCACCTGCCCTTGTTCTGGTGGGCGACTTTAACCTACCAGACATCTGCTGGGACTTAAACACTGCAGAGAAGAAGCAGTCTAGAAGGTTTCTGCAATGTGTGGAAGACAACTTCCTATCCCAGCTGTTACGTGAGCCTACCAGGGGGGCAGCCCTGCTTGACCTGCTGCTCACAAATAGAGAGGGGCTGGTGGGGGATGTGGTGGTTGGAGGCTGCCTGGGGTCCAGTGACCATGAAATTATAGAGTGTTCAGTACATGGAGAAACCAGGAGGGGCATCAACAGAACCTCCACACTGGACTGCCCAAGGGCAGACTTCAGCCTATTTAAGGAACTAATTCAGAAAGTTCCTTGGGAAAAAGCCCTTGAAAACAAAGGGGTCCAGGAAGGTTGGAGCTGCTTCAAGAGAGAACTCCTGAAGGCACAGGAGGAGGCAGTGCCACTGAGCCAGAAGACAAGCCAAGGAGGGAGGCAGCAAGACTGGATGGGCAGGGAGCTGCTGAAGGGATTAAAGATTAAAAAGAGAGTGTATCACCTTTGGAGAAGAGGGGAGGTGTCCCAGGAGAAGTTCAAGGAAGTTACTAGGTCTTGTAGAGGAAAAACTAGAGAGGCAAAAGCCCACTTGGAGCTCAGGCTGGCCACAGCTGTCAAGGAAAATAAAAAGTGTTTCTTTAAATATCTGAATGGCAAGAGAAGGGCCAAGGACAACCTCCAGTCCTTGTTAGATAGAGAGGGGAACATAGTGACAAAGGATGAGGAAAAGGCAGAGGTGCTTAACACCTTCTTTGCCTCAATCTTCACTAGTGGGACAGGTTGTCTCCAGCACAGCTGGACTCCTGAAGTGGTGGATGGAGTCAGGGACCAGTACAGTCCCCCTCTAATCCATGAGGAAGCAGTAAGGGACCTGCTGCGTCATTTGGATCCTCAGAAGTCCATGGGACCGGATGGAATCCACCCTAGGGTGCTGAGAGAGCTGGCAGCTGAGCTGGCCAAGCCACTCTCCATCATTTATCAGCAGTCCTGGCTCACTGGAGAGGTCCCTGAAGACTGGAAGCTGGCCAATGTGATATCCATTCACAAGAAGGGTCGTAAGGAGGAGCCAGAAAACTACAGACCTGTGAGCCTGACCTCAGTGCCAGGCAAGGTCATGGAACAGGTAATCTTGGGTGCCATCACAAAGCACCTACGGGATGGCCAAGGGATCAGGCCCAGCCAGCATGGGTTTAGGAAGGGCAGGTCCTGCCTCACCAACCTGATATCCTTTTATGATCAGGTTACCTGCCTGGTGAATGTGGGGCAGGCTGTGGATGTAGTCTACTTGGACTTCAGCAAAGCCTTTGACACAGTCTGCCACAAGAAGCTCCTAGCCAAGCTGGCAGCTCATGGTTTGGACAGATTCACTCTGTACTGGATCAAGAACTGGCTGGATAGCAGAGCTCAGAGAGTGGTGGTGAATGGTGCCACATCCAGTTGGCAGCCAGTCACTAGTGGTGTTCTCCAGGGATCAGTGCTGGGCCCAGTCCTGTTCAATATCTTTATTGATGACCTGGACCAGGGGATTGAGTCCAGCATCAGTAAGTTTGCAGATGACACCAAGCTAGGAGCAGGTGTTGATCTGTTGGAAGGTAGCAGAGCCCTGCAGAGGAACCTGGCCAGGCTGGATGGGTGGGCAGAGGCCAATGGGATGAGATTTAACAAGGCCAAGTGCAGGGTTCTGCACTTTGGCCACAACAACCCCAACAGCGCTAAAGGCTGGGGACTGAGTGGCTGGAGAGCAGCCAGGAAGAAAGGGACCTGGGGGTACTGATAGATAGTAAGCTGAAGATGAGGCAGCAGTGTGCCCAGGTGGCCAAGAGAGCCAATGGCATCCTGGCCTGCATCAGGAACAGTGTGGCCAGTAGGACAAGGGAGGTTATTCTTCCCCTGTACTCAGCACTGGTCAGACCACACCTTGAGTACTGTGTCCAGTTCTGGGCCCCTCAATTCAAGAAAGATGTTGAGGTGCTGGAAGGTGTCCAGAGAAGGGCGACAAAGCTGGTGAGGTGCCTGGAGCACAAACCCTATGAGGAGAGGTTGAGGGAGCTGGAGTTGTGCAGCCTGGAGAAGAGGAGGCTCAGGGGTGATCTTATTACTGTCTACAACTACCTGAAGGGGCATTGTAGACAGGTTGGGGGTGGCCTCTTCTCCCAGGTAACCAGCAATAGAACAAGGGGACACAGTCTCAAATTGTGCCAGGGTAGGTCTAGGCTGGATATTAGGAAGAAGTTCTTCACAGAGAGAGTGATTGGCATTGGAATGGGCTGCCCAGGGAGGTGGTGGAGGCACCGTCCCTGGGGGTCTTCAAGAAAAGCCTGGATGAGGCACTTAGTGCCATGGTCTGGTTGACTGGCTAGGGCTGGGTGCTAGGTTGGCCTGGATGATCTTGGAGGTCTCTTCCAACCTGCTTGATTCTATGATTCTATGATTCTATGTATGTCTGTAGAAAGGCCGTGCTGAAGAACTTTTCAACAATTTAGGTTTTTCCTAAATACCACATTTTTGAGTCTTATGCTAGCAACATCCCTTGCAGAGTACAAAGGACTTTTAATTCACAGAGTAATCATAGAATCACAGAATTGTTTCACATGAAAAAAAAAAAAAAAAAAGGAAAAACCAGCAAAGAGACAGAGGGACAGACAGCAGAGAAGAAGAGAAAGCAAAGGTGACCTCACACGGGGAACTGGACACCACTCCCCTTCTCCAGTGACAAGAGCCCCAGGAAAAGCAGCCTGGATCCACCCTTACCATCCCCCACACCTCGTAGCCACCCCTCAGGAGACACTGCACCCCACAGAAGAGACACACAGCTAATAGAGCTTCCTGACAAGACTCCAGCAGCTAGAAAGATTAATCCAGCCCGGGACAAGGGCTGTAGGACTTCTGCCATGCTGCTGCAGGCATCTCCTGTGCTGCGTATGGGGTAGAGGGTGGGAGTGGGCTGCACTGGGGAAAGCTGTGGGTCTGAGTTGCCTCAGAGGCTTAGGCTATTTGCACATGTAAGCTTTTCCAAGCAAAGGTGGTCAAATTACCATCTCAATAGCACACAAAAGCCTTTTTAGATTGCTTAGCTCCTGCCCTTTTTTTACCTTCACATTCTGCCTTCTGTCTGAGAGATACTTCTCTCTGTGAGCGATTTATGATAACAGTTCTATTTTCAGTGCAAAAGTCTGATTTTTATGTCACCTGGGATGAGGAAAGAAAAAGCCCTGACAGACAATGGAAACCAGGGCTCCAAAGATTCAAAAAGTCAAATTTTCAGCTCCAAGATGGAGGCATGGGAGTGGCATATAAGCACATAAGCTACTGTATTGCCTCAGTAAAGAGTACTGTACTGCTTGCAGCTGGCTCATATAGAGTTGTCTCATCAGTACCCCGATCTCAGCTCTCCACTGGCTTCCCACACCCACATCTCATGGTCAGCAGCCTCTGGCATCCATTTGCTCCTGCCAGTGCTGGCCTCCAGTCTTGGGGCTGGTGGGAGGGCTAACACTTTCTCCCTGATGCCACTCCTGCCCAGCTTCCCAGGACTGCTGTGCCCTTCAGAGCAGCTCTGGCTTTGCTGGGATGTGCCAGAGCTCTGCAGCTCCCTGTGGCAGGTCCTGGGGAGAGCTTGGAACCGGCTGAGCTTGTCTGGAAACCTGAGATGAGCACTGAGCTTCTCAGAGTGAGCAGGGAGTGTGTGGGATCCCAGCACTGCTCTCACAGTGCAGAGCCAAAACCCACTGGAGAAACACCAGGTGAGGAAGGTGCAGCAGAGAAGTTTGGTGTGGTGCTTCACTCCCTGGGCACACTGCTCATTTCCAGTGCTGGCTGCTCAGCCTGGCTGTGGGGTGGATCAGGGCCAGCTCCATCCTCCAGGACATCTCCATGGCACGGAATCAGAGATTGGACTGGTTCAGAAGGGACATCTAAAGGTCATTTAGCCCACACCTGCTGCAGTCAGCAGGGACACTCCCAACTACGTGAGGTTGTTCAGAGCCCCTATAAGTCTGACCATGAATATTTCCAAGGGTGGGGTGTCCAGCAGCTCCCTGGGAAACCTATTTCAGTGCTCAAACCACTCTCAGAGTAAAGAACTTCTTCCTAATGTCTAATCTAAATCTGCCCTGCTCTAGTTTCAAACCCTTGCCCCTTGTGCAGGGTTCTGCACTTTGGCCACAACAACCCCAAGCAGCGCTAAAGGCTGGGGACAGAGTGGCTGGAGAGCAGCCAGGAAGAAAGGGACCTGGGGGTACTGGTAGATAGTAGGGTGAAGATGAGGCAGCAGTGTGCCCAGGTGGCCAAGAGAGCCAATGGCATCCTGGGCTGCATCAGGAACAGTGTGGCCAGTAGGACAAGGGAGGTTCTTCTTCCCCTGTACTCAGCGCTGCTCAGGCCACACCTTGAATACTTTGTCCAGTTCTGGGCTCCTCAATTCAAGAGAGATGTTGAGGTGCTGGAAGGTGTCCAGAGAGGGGTGATGAACCTGATGAGGAGCCTGGAACACAAATCCTATGAGGAGAGGCTGAGGGAGCTGGGGGTGTGCTGCCTGGAGAAGAGGAGGCTCAGGGGTGACCTCATTGCTGTCTACAACTCCCTGAAGGGAGGCTGTAGCCAGGTTGGGGGTGGCCTCTTCTCCCAGATAATCAGCAACAGAACAAGGGGACACAGTCTCAAGTTTTGCTGGGGGAAGTCTAGGCTGGATGTTAGGAGGAAGTTCTTCTCAGTGAGAGTGATTGGCATTGGAATGGGCTGCCCAGGGAGGTGGTGGAGGCACCGTCCCTGGAGGTGTTCAAGGCTGGATGAGGCACTTAGTGCCATGATCTGGTTGACTGGATAGGGCTGGGTGCTAGGTTGGACTGGATGAGCTTGGAGGTCTCTTCCAACCTGGTTGATTCTATGATACTAAGATTCATGTGATCACACAGGTCCACAGGCCTACCAAGGTTCCCGCAGCAAGCAGAGATTTACAAGCAGCACCATACTGCAACATCTGGCACACCGAACAGGGGGTTTTGACCCCCCTCAGGCACAAGGAACTGAGAGGCTTGACCTTCCTCAGCAGCTGTGAATTCTCCTTGTGGAGATGTGAAGAAGGCTGAAGAGAGAGGAGGGAGCAGGAAGGCTGGCCATTTCGATCCCTGCCCTGGGGATCAGATTAAGATGTGCACGCACCCAGAGATATTCAGATCCTACCCATGTTCAAGGTAGGTGGCTGGGGGGGAGACATGGGGTCCACGCTTGGAGAAGCAGTGGTGGGAGCCCCCCCGAAAAGTTCTCTATGATAAGCTGTTTCTATGAGATGTTGAAGGCTCTAATTTTGCTGGGCAAAAGGAGCGACTCTTGATTCATGCAGTATATCTGGCCTTCAAAGTGGCCTGTCTGGGAGATGATGGGGCAAACCCTGGAAAAAGGCATAAAAGAGGGCACTGGAGACTAGACATAAAAGAGGGCACTAGAGACTAGGCATAAAAGAGGGCACTGGAGACTAGACATAAAAGAGGGCACTGGAGACTATGAGATTTGCAATTGCAAAAGTAGAGCTACCAGCTCAACCCTCTGTTATTAGAGTGCAGAAGAACCTACGCATGGGAAGAGATGAGGAGCAGCTGCCTTTGTTAATAGTGGTTTTGGGGCGCTGTGTTTTTCATTTCTTTTTCAGGGGCCTGCAAACTGGATGAGAAACTCTACCTCCATTTTATGAAAAAACAGAAAGGGGAGATGTGGGAATGCAGGAGAGTTGTGGGGTGCAGGTACAGAATAGCTGTGAGAGCGGAGGTGTCGTGGAAGGTAGTTTGCGGGAGATTTATGGGGAGAACACGCGAGGCTGACTTGTAAAGATCAAGTGATTATTGCTCAAATACAGAGATCCCCCTCCCAAAACTAGAGTACCCACGTAGATTCTTTATGAGGTTGCAGAGTAACGTTTCAGAAAATGGCAAATAAAAAGAGTCTGTGGTTTTGAGAGTTCTTTCAGTCTTAGAAGTTATTTAGTCTTGATTTTAAGAGTTCATCAGCTACTCACTGTTCCAAGCCCTTGAGCAGGGTTGGAAGCTTGGGCATTGTCCTTTCCTTTGTCAGGATCGAGCCCAGGCGGGCAGTCCATCCTCCGCGGCCTTTGTATCAAGCGGGCCGAACTGGAGCAGGAGCAGGAGCAAGGCAGGCAGGCAAGCAGGCAGGCAGGCTAGTAGGCGAGCAAGCGGAGCTCCCGATCAAGGCAGACACAGCATTTATAATGTTCCAAAGAGCTGTGCTCACCAGCTCAGGTGATTTTTATGTTATTTTTACAGATTGGTACAAAGTTATAATCAACCTGCACAATTGGACAATTCTTACCAAAACTAACCTGTAGGACCACCCAAAGTTCAGCCCATCGACAGGTGGCCAACGTGCATGAGAACCAAGGCCGATAGCTGGAAAACATTGGCCAGTGTTTACCTTTTATCTTCCCTAGGGAGGAAACTTCTCATGGGACTGGAAGATTGGTTTGGGGTTTACGATGCTTTTGGCCTTCAATGTGAGGCACTAACATGCACAACATGAGACCTGTTAGGGAGCTTTTGCTACCCTCCATGACAGGAGGGAAGAGGAATAAACAGTAGGCAGATCCTTATAATAACAAACCTTGGTTCCCACAAGCAGCAGGCTAACTTATCTCAGGGGGGATAGATAACAGACACCTCGTTAATGAGAATAACATGACATGGTTTCTGCTGATGGAGTGGGTTGTCCTTGACTGATTATGCCAATGTGCAGCTGTGTGCTCTACTGGCTGAGTGCTTATATTCTCAGGCTGTACATAATAAAGTGTCTCTAGCATAATTCACACAGGTCCACAGGCCTACCATGGTTCCTGCAGCAAGCAGAGATGTACAAGCAGCACCACACTGCAGCATCCCCTGTCCTGTCCAGAGTCCCCTGAAAACAGACCCTCCACAGCTTTCCTGTAGCCCCCTTCAGATATTCAAGTGCTGCTGTAAGCTCTCCCCAGACCTTTCTCTTCTCCAGGCTGTACAGCCCTAAGTCCCCCAGCCTGTCTTTGGAGAAGAGCTGCTCCAATAGTTTTGGATCATTATTGTGGTCTTCCTCTGGGCTGTCTCTATCAGCTGGACGCATCCCTGTAGGTGAAGCATCACCTTTTGATGCAGCCCAGGATGCCTCTGGGGTTTTAGATCCCTCTTAGGCTGAGGGTAGTGTCTTCATCCCCACCCACATGGTACAGTAGGAGAAGGGAACAGTCCAAGGGTTGGACCATATAAATACAAAAACAACTACAAGTATAAATAGAAATACACAAAGTTATAAATATAAATGGAAATAATAGAAGTAGAAACAGATATAATAGAAATGGAAATAGATACAGAAATAGAATTAAGTGTTCCCAGTCTCTGGGGTAAACAGGATTTCTCTGACCTTCTCTCCTGGTGTGAAGTGGTCTCTGCCTCAGCGCTGCTGGTTCTTCTGGATGCTGTGTGTGTCCAGGGATGGTCAGCTGGCAGGGTTTCCAGGTGCAGGAGGAGGATTTGTCCGTGCAGCTTCTGGCATGGTCTCCTCACAGCTAGCAGGCTGTGGTCATGGGTTTGCAGACAGTCTAGAAGGGTCTGCTGATCCTGATTCCTCAGGCTATGCTAGGGCAGCGGGCATGCAGTGTGCCAGGCTGCTGGGAGATTGATCTCCGTAGCTAAATGCAGGATAGCAAGCCAGTCTGTACGGCTGCGCTAGGCTTAGGCAGGGGGCTCTCGGCTCCCCATATGTATGAAGTGCAGGCGTGCAGGCGCTCTGCTTCTCAAAGGGTTCACAGACAGCTTAACGGCACCTTGAGATCAATCTGAGCTCAAACCTCTGAACACTCTGAACATGTGGTGCTCCTCTGCAGCCCTCTTTATAGAATCTGAGCCTAGATTCGTGGCTCATTTGGCCATCTAAAGTGACCAATCAGGATGGCAGTAAGCCCAAACCTTACCTTAATAGGCAGAAGCTGTTTGCCTGGACCCTCCCAATTAGGGGATCACCTGGGCGGACCCCAGGGGTACACGGGCTGGGTATGTGTTTGTTACACAACCTATTTACTGCCGTGGGTCCTGGCAGAAACACATGTCCAGGCATGCAGAGGCATAGGGAAGCCTCAGTTTTGGGGCTGCGGCCCCTCCACCACAATCACTAATTGCTGTTTAGTGAGAAGCAGGGGGTTTGTTCCTGCTGGAGCCCCCAGCCCCTGAGAACTCTCAGTGGAAACAAGGTCATTTGACTTCAGTCTGCTGGAAGAAGTCCCCCACAGGGGTCACGTTTACCCTGGCAGTGCTCCTCAGTGTATTGCTGAGCACTGGCTTGGCACTGGCGTGAGTGTGGTGGTGCTAGCTGAGGTCGGATCTGCATCTGAAGCTCTTGCTGCAGTTGCTGCAGATGAAAGGCTTCTGGCTGGTGTGAACTTGCCAGTGAGCAATGAGCATCAAGCTCCCATGGAAGCTCTTGTTGCAGGCACTTCAGGTGTGTGGCCTCTTGCTGGCATGGACAGAGCAGTGCTGAAAGCAGCAAGAGACATGGCAGAAGCTCTTGCCTCGGCTGGCTCAGCTGTAGGGCTTCTTCCTGCTGTGGATGAGGCAGTGCCAGGTGAGGTCGGAGCTGAGGCTGAAGCTCTTGCTGCAGTCACCACAGACCAAGGGTTGGGCACTGGTGTGGGGGCAGTTGTGCTCCACAAGGTCTGAGCAGTTTGGGAAACTATACCCCCACCCAAGGTACTAATTTGCTTGCTTGGGTGGCACAGAAGGGTCTGCACCATCCTCCTCTTCTTCCTCCTCTTCCACATCCTCCTCCTCTTCTTCCACATCATCCCCGTCCTGCTTGTACTCATCATTTCCATCATTCTCCTCCTTACCTAGTTCATCCTCACTGTTCTTCTCAAGATCCTCATCCACATCTTCATTGATGTCTTATTCTACAGAACTCCACTTTTTCTCCTCCCAGTTGTTCTCCATGTGGTTCTTCTCCAAGCTCTGGTCCAGATCCTCTTGGGCAGCCTTGCTGGTGGGAAGAGGGATCACCTCTGGGTGAAGCCCCGAAGACAAATCCACTCAACACCTGAAACTCCTCTGGAAGAAGGAATGTAGAGAGTCTGTCAGCCTCCCACAGATCTTACACTGGGGGCGTCAGACCCAGAATTCCTGTGCTAAGACCCCAGTGCCTGTGCTGGAGGGGCTCAGACACCCCAGTCTCATCACCCCTGATTTTAAATCCAGTGATGAGTGCTGTTTGTTTCTTGGCCCAGTCTCTGCCATCTGACAGATGGCTCAGACATTGGCTCAGACAATGGAGGTCGTTGTGATGATCCAGAAAGCCAAATCACCCCTGAGCCTCCCCCATAGCAAAATAACCAACCTCCACCTGCCTTGGGTGCCCCAAACTTCCAGCATAGCTGATGCCTCCCAAAGCTCCAAGACCAGTTACATGTATTGAGGAGGAGGGTTTGGAAGAGGTTTGGTGGTGCACCAAGGGCCAATGGCATTGGAAGTAGCTCTGGTGTCCCAACTCTAGATCCTGTGGGAATAAAGAAATGGTGGTTAGCAAAAATATCAACTGAGCCTCAGGTTATGAGCAGGACTGTGGAATGTCCTGATGTGTGAGAAACAGCAGGTTGGAGCAGCACCTGCCAGGCTGTTATCAATTATTAATAAGCCAGTGTTTCAGCGGGCTCTGGGATCCAGAAAGCAAACACACAACACACAGGTACCCTCTTGGCTGCAGCTGCAACTCTACTGTAACTGAAATGCTAAAATCCTTCAAAGAGAGATATACTAAAAACTGTAATACTGAGTAAGACATGATAAAGAATACCAAATAACTCAACAAGTCAAAGAGCAGCTTACACTTACACCAACCTACTGAACAATGACACTCCTGAGCTGTGCAGATTGCAGGGCTGGTTGGCACTCATCTTAGTGGGTGAACCCATGGAAGCAATGCTCTCCTGCTGGTAAGATCAGTGTAGCTCAAGCCAGCCACCCAGGCTCTCAGCATTCCATGATGTAGGGCCACTGTGTCCCAAAAGGCTGAACCAAGGAGAATGTAGCTCCTCCCTCACTGTGCAGTGTATTGCATAACCTCTTTGTCTATTGCTCCTGCGCATAGTTGGATTCAGAGGTCACAGGACCCCCTAGCAAGAGAAGCCTTCTTCATCTTCTGCTTCATCTGCTGCCATTTGCCTTCCACAGAGGACTCCACAGCCTTGTCTACCTGGAATCTTTGCTGTGCCTCTTTTTATCTGAGAGAACACATGTCCAGAGCAGCACCTCTAGGCAAGGAGCAACTGCTGGGCAGAGAGGAACCTGATGAGGGTCAACAAGGATCAGTGCAGAATCCTGCACCTGAGGAGGAAGAATAAACTGCAACAGTACAGGTTGGGAGAGCAGCCCTGTGGAGAAGGACCTGGGAGTGCAGGTGAACAAGAAGCTCTCCATGGGAAGCAATGTGCCCTGGTGGGCAGGAAGGCCAAGGGGGTCCTGGGGGGAATTCAGAGGAGTGTGGGCAGCAGATGGAGGGAGGTTCTCCTTCCCCTCTGCTCTGCCCTGCTGAGAGCTCACCTGGAATATTGCATTCAGCTCTGGGCACCCCAGTTCAGGAGGGACAGAGACCTGCTAAAGAGAGTCCAAGGGAGGGCTACAAAAATGCTGAAGGGTCTGGAGCAGTGCCCTGTGAAGAGAGGCTGAGGGACCTCAGGCTGCTTGGTTTGGTGAAGAGAAGACTGAGAGTGGACCTGGTCAATGTCTTCAAATATCTGAGGGCTGGGGGTCAGGAGGGAGGGGACAAACTCTGCTCAGTTCTACAACACAGGAAATTCCACCTCCATATGACTTTAAGGGTCTCAGAGCACTGCCACAGGTTGCCCAGAGAGGTTGTGGAGTCTCCTTCTCTGGAGCCTTTCCAGCCCTGTCCGGATGTGTTCCTGTGCCACCTGTGCTGGATTCTATGATCCTGCTCTGGCAGAGAAGTTCTTGACAGTGAGGGTGGTTGTCACAGAAGGTAGTTTGGGGGGATTAGGGGAAAATACGCGAAGGCTCACTTGTGGATTTCAAGTGATTTATTGCTCAAACACGGAGATCCCCCTCCCGAACTAAATTCCCCACGTGAATTCTTTGGGTTTGAAGTTGTAGAATAACATTTCAGAAAATGGCAAATAAAAGAGAGTCTGTGATTTCTTTAGAGTTCTTTTGAGTCTTTAAAGTTATTCAGTCTTTAGGTAGAAGAGTCTTTTCTTTGATTTACTCACTGTTCCGCAGTCACTTCAGCAAAGTTCGAAGTTTGGGTAGTGTCCCTTTGTTTGTCAGGATCGGGCCTCTGCAGGTTTTGGACCTCTGTGGCCCCTTCATTGGGCAGGGCCGATCAGGAACGAAGCAGGCAGCGAGCAGGCATAGAGTCAAGAGTGAGAGCGAGAGAGAGTGAGTGAGCTCCTGATCCAGGAAGGCACACCATTTTTATGTTTTCAAAGAGGTGTAACCCACCAGTCCAGGCTACTTTACATTATTCTTACAGATTGGCACAAAGTTGTAATCAATCCATACAATTGGAAAATTTTTACCAAAACAATTTCAAAGACCACCCCAAGCTCGGCCCACACCAGGTGTCGAGCGGGCATGAGAACTGCCGTTCCCCCTAACCAAAACAGTGGCCATTGGTTACCTTTTATCTCGACCAGGGAGAGACTTTCTCATGGGACTGAAGGATTGTTTTGGTTTTGCGATGCTCTTGGCATTAATGTGAGACACTATAACATTCACAACAGGGAGGCCTGCTAAGGGCTTCTGTTACCCTCCATGACAGTGGTGAAACACTGGTACAGGCTTCCTGGGGAGGTTGTGACTGCTCTCTCCCTGGACGTGTTCAAGGCCAGGTTGGATGAGACCTTGAGTGACCTGTTCTAGTGGGAGGTGTCCCTGGTTATGGTGGGGGGTTGGAACTGGATGAGCTTTGAGGTCTCTTCCAATCTAAACCATTCTATGATTCTAATCTGTGAGTCCGTAATTGTTCTGGTGTGCTAGTTTGAAGCAAGCTGGAATGTTTTGGTACAAGAACTAGATAACAGGCAGTGAAATGAAAACAATTCATGTCAACTTCTCTCACAGTCTCGCTGAGAACTCTGGGAAGAAGAAGTAAACATTCTCCATTTTGTCTTCACTCTTGCTTTTGCCTTAGACCTGGTCACATCTCATTAACCCTGCTCCTACTAACCTTGCTCCCTAACCTCTTGGCTGCACCTCTCTTCTTCCTGAGAACTGGGGTAAGGTTGAGAGGGCCGGGGGGAGGTGTTGGGGTGGTTTGAGAGCCCCTCCTGGGGACTCAGGTTTCTGGGAGGGGAGTTGTGCTTCTGTATTGTTTATCCTTTGTATATTTCTGTATATAATTGTATATAACTGTATATATTGTAAATAGCTGCTTGTAAATTCTGCTAGCTGTAAATAAATTGCTTCATCTATATTCCCAGGGTCCGTCTGAGTTAGCTGGGGCAAATTCAAAAGTGTGGGGGGGCGGGGTAACCCCCACACCATCACATTTTTTAATTGGCTTTCCCAACGTGGGGCTAGAGATTTTTTGAGTGATTGGAAAATTAGCTCTGGGAATTAAGATGAAGCTAATCAAGCAGCTATTGTATTTGGTTGGTGCATTGCTCTGGTCTGGTTTTGTTTTCTTGGCATTTAGTTGGTTAAAAGGTCAAATTGTTGCTTATTTCATTGATCTGGCTTATAATAAGGCTAAAGCTAAGGTTTCAGATATGTTCTGGAGCTGGGGTGATTTTATTCTTGGTTATGCTGGTTTTAATATCTCTGAGAATATTACCAAGGACATTACAGGAGCTCTGGTTAATAATGTGACAATCAATGGAAATTCTGCTTTAAATATGGCTCTAATGAGAGTTATTCAGCCTAAGACAGGAATTCCAACTGTTTGCTTAGGTACATGCTCATGTAAAACTGTTTTGCTACTCACAATTTTTAATATTTGCCTCATGATTTTAATATTCATATTAATTTTGGCATTATTGGTGAAAAATTCAAAACCAGTTTCTGTAAGAACTAGGAAAAATTCTGTGTCTCAGAAGCAGTCTCTTTCACAGCAAAACAAGGGAACACAGTTATCGGCTTCCCCCTTGCCAGCCTCTGCCCCTCCTTCTCCAAGTGCTGGGAACACAGCCAATGTTCCCACCACTAACATAAACAATGATAGCAAAAGCAACAACAATCCAAAGAGTTCGGCAGGAGCCCTAGGAGGACAGGCAGGTACCCAAAATCAGAATGTTCCTAGCAAAAATGATAACACATCAGGGTTGGCAGGCATCCCAGGAGGACAGGCAAATAATAACACTGCTAGTGCTAGTAACGCTAGCCCAGTCAGTCCAAATCCTACTGACACCAGCTCAGCCAATTCGAACCCCCAGCCAGCAGACCAGAACCAAAATCCTCCTGTTAAAAGCAAGGCAGATCTGAACTCACAAGCTCCAAGTCAGACCTCCAATAATTCAAATGCTCCAGGTCAGACTCCTAATGATTCAAATGCTCCAAGTCAGACCCCTAATGATTCAAATCCTCCAGCAGACACATCCAAGTCTGCTGCTGTTCAGGCCTTTCTGGCACCTGCTAAGGCAAAAGCTAAGACAAAGAGTGGTTCGCAGGAGGATGTAAGAGAGGGGACCTCTGGTGATCAGCAGCAAGAGGAGGAAGAGGAGATAGTTAGTCTGCGAGACCTTGCAGATGTGCTGAGACAACAATACTCAAGTGAGAGGAGCGCTGTGAGGTTAGCTGCCAAGAGAGAGGATGGTTCCAATGAGTTTAGGAATGCTATGAGGAAGGTTCTGTTAGGCCCAGTACCACCAGATCAACAGGTGGAAGAGGAGGTGGAAGATGACATCCAGGGTTCCAAGGATCCACTCAGAGAGGTCAGGGAAGTTAGGAAGGAATACACAAGGGAATCAGGTGAGCCAATCCTAAGCTGGTTAGTGAGATGCCGTGGCATTGGTGCTAATGCCCTGCAGATAGGAGACAAGTCTGCCAAGCAGCTGGGACCGCTCACTAAGGAGAGTGGAGTGGACAAACACCTGGCAAGTCCTCTTGGTAGGGTTAGCTTGTGGACACGCCTTTTGTTGGCTGTGGCTATGAGATATCCTTCCCGAGATGATTTGTCATGGGCTGCCAAGAAGTGGAACACTGTTGAGCAGGGAATTAAGCTTCTGAAGGAGTTTGCTGCGAAGGAAGTGCTTTATGGAGATCATGGCACTCATGAGCCTGATGATATTCCTTTGGGAACAGGTCTCATGAAGAAGCTGATTAAGCTTGCTCCTTCATCCTATGCTAACATCTTGGCCAGTAAGTTTCTGTCAAGGAGTGATAATGGAAGGTCTTTCACTGTTGGTGAATTCACTGATCAGCTCAGGCAGATAGAGGATAGCTTGTCACATTCTGGTATAATCTGTGCCATAAAGACTATGACTACAGAGATGAAGGATAGCACTGAGAATGGCATTAGAAATGGCATGAAAGAACTGAAGGAGGATCTTAAAACCTCAATTTCCAATCTGGTAAAGGATACCATTCCTGCATCATCTGAATGGGTGCATGTTTCTGCAGTCAGGAACAGACGCCCACCTCCTGCAAGGCAATTCCAGCCCAGGAGGAGACAAATTCCACCCAGACAGCAGCAATCACGTGCATCACTGTGGATACTTCTGCGTGACACATACGGGGAGAACATGAACAAATGGGATGGTAAAACTACTTCACCTCTTTCAAAGAGAGTCAGGGAACTGCAGAGTGGCAGAAACAGAGGCAATAATGCCAGGAAAGTAGCTGTCACTTCTTCAGCTCCCGAGAGCAACTGCAATTGTTCCAACAGTTGCAATTCCTCTCACAACAACACCAATCACTGTGTACACCCTACATGCCATGTTCAGCATTAGGGGTGCCCTGCCTCCAGCCAGGAGGAGGAAAGGGATAGTGGAGAGAACCGAATCTTCTGGAATGTATTCATTAGGTGGCCTGGCAGTTCAAGAGTTCGGAAATACAGGGCTTTAGTTGACACAGGTGCTCAGTGTACTTTATTGCCATCCAATTGCAAAGGGACAGAGTCCATTTCTATCTTTGGAATCACTGGTGGATCTCAAGAGTTAACTAAGATACAGGCTGAGATCAGTTTAACTGGTAAAGAGTGGAAGACACATACTATTGTAACTGGTCCTGATGCGCCTTGCATTCTGGGAATTGACTTTTTGAGACAAGGTTGTTTCAAAGATCCTAAGGGTCATAAATGGGCTTTTGGAATAGCATCTGTAGAGATTGAGGATGATAAATTGAAATTGTCTATTAGACCTGAACTTTCTGATGAATCTGCAGTTGTGGGACATCATGACATAGAGGATCTGGAAGTGCCAATTGCAACTCAAACTGTTCATCACAGGCAGTACAGAACTAACCGTGACTCTTTGTTGCCCATTCATCAGCTGATTCGTCAATTGGAGAGTCAGGCTGTCATCAAGAAAGCTCATTCACCTTTCAACAGTCCCATCTGGCCTGTGCGTAAACCTACGGGCGACTGGAGACTCACAGTTGACTTTCGTGCCCTCAACGAGGTGATGCCACCCATGAGTGCAGCTGTGCCAGACATGCTGGAACTCCAGTACGAGCTGGAATCGAAGGAGGCTAAATGGTATGCAACCATAGACATTGCTAATGCTTTCTTCTCTATTCCCATAGCAAAGGAGTGCAGGCCTCAGTTTGCATTCACCTGGAGAGGAATCCAGTACCAGTTCAACCGTTTGCCTCTGGGGTGGAAACACAGCTCAACCATCTGTCACTCAGTCATCCACAATGCACTGGAGAAAGGTAAAGCTCCAGAGCACATCCAGTACATCGACGACATCATTGTGTGGGGCCAGACTGCTGAGGAAGTCTTCGAGAAAGGTAACAAAATCATTGACATTCTGTTGCAAGCAGGTTTTGCCATTAAGAGAGACAAGGTCAAAGGACCTGCCAAAGAAATTCAGTTTCTGGGAGTGCGGTGGCAGGATCGTCGCCGTTACATTCCTCAGGATGAGATCAACAAAGTCTCTACCATGGCAGTTCCCACCAGTAAGAAGGACACACTTTCTTTTCTTGGTGTGGTGGGATTTTGGAGACTACACATTCCTGGTTTCAGTCAGATTGTCAAACCTCTGCATGATGTGACTCGTAAGAGAAACAACTTCGAGTGGGGACCTGAACAACAAGCAGCCTTTGATCAGATCAAGCGAGAAGTAGTCCATGCAGTGGGCTTGGGACCAGTGAGATCTGGTCCGGACATTAAAAACATTCTGTACACGGCTGCCAGTGACAATGGTTCAACTTGGAGTCTTTGGCAGAGAGCTCCAAACGAGCTCAAACTAGCACACACGTGGTCGTCCACTTGGTTTCTGGGGACGTTGTTACAGAGGTTCAGAGACAAATTACACTGCAACTGAGAAAGTGATTCTAGCAGCCTATGAGGGAGTGAAAGCAGCTTCTGAAGTGATTGGAACTGAGTCACAATTGCTTTTAGCTCCTAGACTGCCAGTTCTTAACTGGATGTACAAGGGCAAAGGTTCATCACCACATCATGCCACAGATGCAACCTGGTCTAAATGGATGGCTCTGATAACCCAACGAGCACGAATGGGTAATCTTGACCGACCTGGTCTGGTGGAGGTGATCACCAACTGGCCGGAAGGCACAGACTGTTCCAAACCTCCAGAGGAGAAAATAACTCGTGCTGAGGAAGCTCCTCCCTATGGTGATCTCTCTGATCAGGAAAAGAACTATGCTTTGTTCACAGATGGTTCCTGTCGTCTTGTTGGGAACAAGCGAATATGGAAGTCAGCAGTTTGGAGTCCTACCAGGAGAGTTACCAAAACGAAAGATGGAGAAGGAGAATCCAGTCAGTTCGCTGAGGTAAAAGCTGTTCAACTTGCTCTTGATGTGGCTGAACGTGAGAATTGGCCTATCCTTTACCTCTACACCCACTCGTGGATGGTAGCCAATGCTCTATGGGGTTGGCTGAAGGACTGGAAGAAGCATGGTTGGCAGAGGAAAGGAAAGCCTATTTGGTGTGCTGATCTATGGCAGGACATTGATGCACGGCTGGAGAAAACTCCAGTGAAGGTGCGGCACGTAGACGCACACATGCCTAAGAGCAGAGCAACTGAGGAACATCAACTCAACCAGAAGGCAGACCAAGCTGCTAAGATTGCTCAAGTTGATACCAACTCTGAACTTGACATTGACCTTGATTGGAAACACCGAGGTGAGCTGTTCTTAGCCCGGTGGGCCCATGACTCATCTGGACATCAAGGCAGAGATGGAACATACCGATGGGCTCGTGATAGGTCAATTGACTTGTCCATGGATGCTATCACCCAAGTCATCTATGACTGTGACATCTGTGCTGCTATTAAGCAGGCTAAGCGAATCAAGCCCTTATGGTATGGTGAGAGATGGTCAAAGTACAAGTATGGTGAAGCCTGGCAGATTGACTACATCACTTTACCTCAATCTCGTTCTGGCAAGCAGTATGTGCTAACGATGGTAGAAGCCAGCACTGGATGGTTGGAAACCTATCCAGTTCCACATGCAACTGCATGTAACACCATTGTTGGTTTGGAGAGACAAATCTTGTGGAGACATGGAACTCCAGAGAGAATTGAGTCAGACAATGGCACTCATTTCAAGAAAAATCTTGTGAAAAACTGGGCCAAAGAGCATGGAATTGAATGGATCTCACATACCCTACTATGCACCAGCTTCAGGGAAGATTGAACGCTACAATGGTTTGCTGAAAACCACCCTAAAAGCCATGGGGGGTGGAACTCTGAAAAACTGGGACAAACATTTAGCAGAAGCTACCTGGTTGGTAAATAGTAGAGGTTCAGTAAACAGAGCAGGACCTGCACAATCAGATTTGGTCCAAACAGTAGACGGTGATAAAGTTCCTGTTGTAGGTGAGAAGAATCTGTTAGGGAAAACTGTTTGGGTATTTTCTCCTTCGGGCGAAGGGAAACCTGTCCGAGGGGTGGTATCTGCTGAAGGTCCTGGTCATACATACTGGGTAATGCAGGAGAATGGTGAAATCCAGTGTATTCCACAGAGAAATCTAACCTTAGCTGAGAGAGTTTAAATTCAAGCTGTTAGGAGTTTTCTGTTCTAGGTACCATCGGCGCCCAACACTGAGAGAATCTACGATAGAATCTACAGTACGTGAGCACGAACCCAACATCACCTGGGAGTCCCTGTTCTGAGCTTTTGAATCACCTACATCTGATTGAAGTGTGAACTGAACTTGTATATATAGTTTTAGTGTAAATATTGGTTTAGATTAGATTGGATAATTCTCAGCGGTACTCTGAGCGAAGTAGACAAGGGGTGGATTGTGCTAGTTTGAAGCAAGCTGGAATGTTTTGGTAAAAGAACTAGATAACAGGCAGTGAAATGAAAACAAGTGATGTCAACTTCTCTCACAGTCTCGCTGAGAACTCTGGGAAGAAGAAGTAAACATTCTCCATTTTGTCTTCACTCTTGCTTTTGCCTTAGACCTGGTCACATCTCATTAACCCTGCTCCTACTAACCTTGCTCCCTAACCTCTTGGCTGCACCTCTCTTCTTCCTGAGAACTGGGGTAAGGTTGAGAGGGCCGGGGGGAGGTGTTGGGGTGGTTTGAGAGCCCCTCCTGGGGACTCAGGTTTCTGGGAGGGGAGTTATGCTTCTGTATTGTTTATCCTTTGTATATTTCTGTATATAATTGTATATAACTGTATATATTGTAAATAGCTGCTTGTAAATTCTGCTAGCTGTAAATAAATTGCTTCATCTATATTCCCAGGGTCCGTCTGAGTTAGCTGGGGCAAATTCAAAAGTGTGGGGGGGGCGGGGTAACCTTAGGGCATGAATCCTGCTAGGCTAATTTGACCACTGCCCCTCCTCCTCCTCCCATTGTAGGGTCCAGGAGTTGAGGAGCAGACAAAACAAACAAGAGGTTGGCTCCAGGAAGGCTGCCCTAAGGTGCAGCTACTCAGCACCAGTGGTGCCAGGTGTCTTGTGCAGCCCCATACCTGCCTTATTCCCACCTGGGAGCTCCCATGAGGCATGATAAATTCTTTGTCTAAGACTTCTGGTGCTTGTGCCTGTTGGCCAGTTTGGTTTTCAAAATGTATTTAAGAGGGGAATGATTTCAAACCACCTTTCTGCAGCCTTTCTTCATCCTTTCTTCTGCCTTTCATCAGCCTTTCTTCTACAACAGAGCTGTTCATAGTGTTGATAGCTCAGCAGCCACGAGTCTGCATCAGTAGCAGCTGACAGCGACTCAGCTTTCCTCTCCTTCCCTCTGCTTAGGAATTCTATTTTTCTGTTTTACCCTCAGGATTAGAGTTGCAGTTTTTGGAAGTGTCTGTACAGGAAATGTACCCTGAAAATTGACATCTGACTGAACATGAGCCAGCAGCATGCCCAGGTGGCCAAGAAGGTCAATAGCATCCTGGCCTGGATCAGGAGTACTGTGGTCAGCAGGACCAGGTATATCCTTCTGCCTTGTACACAGCACTGGTTAGACCACACCTCAGTTTAAGAAACACGTTGAAGGTGTCCAAAGAAGGGCACCAAGGCTGGTGAGTGGCCTGGAGAACAAGCACTGAGAGGAGAGGCTGAGCAACTCGGAGTGTGCAGCCTGAAGAAGAGGAGGCTCTGGGCAGACCTCACTGCTCTCTACAGCTGCCTGAAGGGAGGTTGTGGCCAAGTGGGGTTGGTCTCTTCTCCCAGGCAAGCAGGGAGTGAACAAGGGGGGACAGTCTCAAATTGTGCCAAGGGAGGTATAGGCTGGATGTTAGGAAGAAGTTCTTCACAACAAAAGTGGTTGGCATTGGGATGGGCTGCCCGAGGAGGTGGTGGAGTTCCCATCCCTGGAGCCTGCATGAGGCACTTGGTGCCAGGGCTTGGTTAATTAGAAGGTGTTAGGTGATAGGTTGGACTCAGTGATCTCAAAGTTCTTTTCCAACATGCTTAATTCTGTGATTCTGTGAAATCAGTGCTTGTTGTGAGTAAGATTTGGGCTCAGTCTTGTTAATCTCCATAAGTTAAGTTCAGAGTTGTTTTGGGCTCACTCAAAAGCATTTGCTCCACCTCATGATCATTGCAGGTACTGCTTTGTTGTTGCAGACTCAGCATTCTCCTCTTTCCGTGTTCCTGTTCTCCAAGTTCTGACTGCTTTAGACAGTTTGATTCTATGTTCATCCAGACTCTTTGTGTCAATGCCTGCAGTCGACTGAGCCAAACAGAATCCAGGCAAGATGCTGAAATTTGAGAATATTAACAGATAAAAATTATCACAGAATGACAGAAACATTCCAGTTGGAAAAGACCCCCAGGATCTCCAAAACCAACCCAAAACCCTACTCTGCAAAGTGCACCCTTAAACCATAGCCCCAAGCACCACATCCAAAGGACTTTTAGACACTTTCAGGGTTGGTGACTCCACCACCTCCCTAGGCAGCACATTCCAATGCCTGACCACTCCTGCTGGGAAAGAATTATTCCTAATACCCAGTCTAAACCTACCCAATGGCCATTCCCTCTTGTTCTGTCACTATATACCTGTGAGACTAGACCAGCAGCTGTCACCATGCAGTAGTAATGGACAAAGCAGAGACAGCTGTGGATGGATTTCTTGCTGACTGAGGACATGAGTTGACAAACATGAGCAACCTATCACAGTGTCACAGTATCATAGTATCACAGTATCATCAGGGTTGGAAGAGACCTCACAGATCATCAACTCCAACCCTTCACCACAGAGCTCAAGGCCAGACCATGGCACCAAGTGCCACGTCCAGTCCTGCCTTGAACAGCTCCAGGGACGGCAACTCCACCACCTCCCTGGGCAGCCCATTCCAGTGTCCAATGACTCTCTCAGTGAAGAACTTTCTCCTCACCTCCAGCCTAAATTTCCCCTGGCATAGCTTGAGTCTGTGTCCTCTCGTTCTGGCACTGGCCACCTGAGAGAAGAGAGCAACCTCCTCCTGGCCACAGCCACCCCTCAGGTAGTTGTAGACAGTAATAAGGTCACCCCTGAGCCTCCTCTTCTCCAGGCTAAACAATCCCAGCTCCCTCAGCCTCTCCTCATAGGGCTGTGCTTGAGGTCTCTCACCAGCCTCGTCACCCTTCTCTAGACATGCTCAAGCATCTCAATGTCCTTCCTAAACTGGGGGGCCCAGAACTGAACACAGGACTCAAGGTGTGATCTAATCAGTGCAGAGTACAGGGGCAGAATGACCTCCCTGCTCCTTCTGGCCACACCATTCCTGATGCAGGCCAGGATGCCACTGGCTCTCTTGGCCACCTGGGCACACTGCTGGCTCATGTTCAGGTTGGTATCAATCAGCACCCCCAGATCCCTCTCTGTTTGGCTGCTCTCCAGCCACTCCAACCCCAGCTTGTATCTCTGCATGGGGTTGTTGTGGCCAAAGTGCAGCCACACTGCACTGCGAAGAGCATTCTTGAGCCCATCTTGGAGGCAGGAACTAAGGCGATGAAGCAAACTCCCATGTCCAGCTGCAAAGGGTAGGATCTGCTGGCCACAGGAGGCTGACCCTACAATTGTTTTCTTTAAGCCTTAACCTGTCTGTGCCTTCCACATGTACCAATCTTAGCCAGCTGAATACTCCTCCTCTAAGTTTGGCATAAAAGAAGCTGTATCACCGCAATAAAGGGAGCACAACTTTAACTGCATTGGTGTCTGCATTGTGGCTCTGGCCACGATTTTCACTGACAGACAACTTCTGCTTTCATGCAGGACCCCCTTTTATTACAGACAGAGCTACTTTTTATGCCATACTATGAAAAGAGCATGAACATTATACAAATGGTGTACAACCTTGCTTTTCCCCTTCATGTCTTGTTTTCCCCAGGCCACCTGCCCTGTTATTCTAGCTGCTGCTTCTCTCCCATGGGGGAGACGTCCTGTAGTGTGATGGTTTGGGTGTTACCTGTCCCCCACACTTTAGAAATCACCCAGACTAGTCTCAGCCAGCTCTGGGAATATAAATGAAGCTATTTATTTACAGCTAGCACAATGTACAAGCAGATAGTTGCAGTATATGCAGTTATACACAGAAATATACAAGGTAAAAGGTAATACAGAAACACAACTCCCCTCCCAGAAACCTGAATCCCCAGGAGGGGCTCTCAACCACCCCTGCACCTCCCCCATCCCCTCTCAACCTTACCCCAGTCCTAAAGAAGAATAGAGGTTCAGCCAAGAGGTTATGAAGCAAAGGTGAGTGGCAGGTGAGGTTAGGGAGCTGCAGCTCAGTCAGAAGCCCAGCCAGAGTGAGATGAAATGGCCAGAGTGTTATCTAATGTTTTCCTTTCTTCTCCAACAAGACTCTGAGGGGAGTAGACATCACCATTGTTTTCCTTTCACAGCCTATGATCTACTTTTTCTCACCAAAACATTCTAGCTAGCTTCAAACAAACACATGTAGCTTCTGGAAATCAAGGCTGGTCATGGCCACCTGTCCTGTTATTCTAGCTGCTGCTTCTCTCCCATGGGGGAGACTTCCTGCAGCTTCTGGAAATCAAGGCTATTCACTCTCCACACAGCTCACTACTTTGCTTTCTTGCAGTTCTTCTTGCATTCCCACAATTCCCCCTTTCTGTTTTAACAATTAAAGACAACCTGATTCGTTTAGGACTCTGTCTAACTGATCTTATGCAGTAAAATTCTACATTAAAAGCTACAATCAAATGATTAACAGAATAAAAGCAAGCCCCCTAAAAATCCACGTTCTAAGGTTTAGACCAATAAACCAGATTTTTGGATTCATCTAAAACAGATCCTCCCCAGGAGTTTGAAGTACAGACTCAGTTTGCAGCTGTTACAGCTGCTGTAACTGGCTTTGAAGTTCTTGTTTTAAAGTAGACACACTACCTTTTAATGCCAAGTCAAAAGCTCCTGGTAAATGCAGTCTTAGGTTAGTTGACTCTAAGGTTTGTGTGCATGGCTGTCACTGCCATAGCCTTCACTGGCCACTGTCATCAAAGGAAGGGACTTCAGGTGCATGGGTGTCACAGGCCGTGCTGCCATAGCATTAGGGGGCTAATAAGAGACAGGGCAAGGGCCTGATACAAGCCAATCCAAATCCAAATCCGTTTATTGCACTCCAAGCATGGGGTTATGTACTTTTCTATCACAAGGCTACATAAGAAGGTTATAAAACCATCTCAGACTCCAGCTGGTTATGTGCACCTGCGTTAGGACTACATTGGGATTACACACTGCTTGGCAGACATTCATCATGTTCTCTCAACACCACCTATATTGTGTCTGACAACTCTAAGTCAGCAGAGATAGGCAAAAACCACAGACTCCAGGCTTACATTTGCTTACATTTGCTACACCATTCTCTAAGGTCATTCCAACCCTGCACTTTATCTCTAACTCAGCACTTACTGAACTCTCTCCTGTCCATGGCTGGACAATAGGTGCACCACAGTCACTCAATTCTATAAAATCACTGCATTTAATACTACCCTATCCAACATTTCCCCTTTTTCTGTTTTATTAAAAAACAAACACAGTGTGGTGGAGGGGCCACAGGCCCGAAAATAGAGGTCTCCCTATGCCTCTACATGCCTGGACATGCTGTTCTGCCAGGACCCATGGTAGTAAACAGGTTGTGTAACACACACACACCCAGTCTGTGTATCCCTGGGGTCCACCCATGTGATCCCCATATTTGGGAGGGTCCAGGCAAACAGCCTCTGCCTATTAAGGTAAGCTTTGGCTTACTGCCAACCTGATTGGTCACTTTAGATGGCCAAAGGGTCACAAATCTTGGCTCACAGTCTATAAAGAGGGGTGCAAAGGAGCACCATGTGTTCAGAGTGTTCAGACTTAGCTGTTCAGAGTATTCAGACTCAGCTGCTCAGACTCAGCTCTGATCAGATCTGTTCAGATTCAGCTCTCTGACCCTGTCTGCAGCGCAGCTCAGCTCTCTGATCCATGTAGCAGCATCCTGCTGCCCTGACTTGCTTGCAAGGCCTAGACATAGAGTCTGGCCCTCACTTGCATGCTTTCCGAGGCTCAGACCTCATGCATTGATTTCAATTCGCAGTTAACCTGTCTGTGTACTTTAGAAGCAGAGCACATTCAAGCCTGCACCTGATACATATACAGGGAGGCAATAGCCCCCTAAGCCTAGAGCCAGCTGTGCATACTGGCCACCTATCTTGCATTTATCTATGGAGCACAGACTCCCAGCTTTAGCCTGGAGAACCAGGACAGCAGACCTTCTAGATTGTCTTTGCAGACAAACACAGCCTGCTAGCTGTGAAAGGACCATGCCAGAAGCTGCACGGACAACATCTGGCATAGGAAGAAGTTCTTCACAGAGAGAGTGATTTCCCATTGGAATGGGCTGCCCAGGGAGGTGGTGGAGGCACCATCCCTGGGGGTCTTCAAGAAAAGACAAATTCAGCTTGTTTCTTTAAGAAACGAAATAGTTATGTTTGCAGCAACTGCAAGGGGAAGAAAAACACAGGAGAGAGGGAGGGCAGCGGGGGAAGGTGATAACGCCGCGGGATGTGGGGGGGGAGGGAGGCTCGTATAGCTCGTCTGAGCCGTCCGGTCTCTCAGTCCCCATCCCTTACTGTCTCCGTTGCTTCTACTTCTTTTTCTTCTCTGTTGATCATCCCTCTGTCTCTCTGGTGTTTTTTTTCTCTTTTTCCTGTGTTACTGTCGGTAGAGACGGGGGGGGGGGGGGTGGGGGGGTGGGGTGTCTGTATTGTCAGGTGCTTAGCAGAGTCCTGTGGGCAGGTCACCAGGCAAAGTTGGTACACACGGCTGCAGGAGTGCTGAGAAACTTTTAAAACTGAGAAATCTTTGATGCTGTTGCCGGAGATGAGGAGAACTTGGGAAACTTTATAGACCAAGAGCGTCCCGTACTGGTCTTTTCCAAGCGCCGCTGTGCATCAGTGGCTGTGGGACTGACTACGACGGGAAGACCGAGCCCTGGCGCTCCAGGTGCGAGAGCATTAAACACAGAGGATGCCTTTTGTCCCCCATCTTGCTTCTCGCCGGAGAGTTTAGTGGTAGCCACCGCCGCCACATCCTTCTCCATTTTATACCTTTTTATAGCATTAACAGTCTCTTGCCAAGGCACTTGAAGCTTCTTAGCTGCTGGATCCCCGTCTATTACTGCATCCCACAGTTCACTGCCTAACGCCCTCCATTCTGCTTCATCAAAATATGACTCAGGGGTTTTAAAAAAACCCTTAGCACAGCCATATGCACAAAGTCCTGGCAAATACTTGGTATTAAAATTCACTTTGCGCTTTTCTAAGAAGCAAGATAGCAAGGAAAGGGCTACCTCTTTATCCATGCCGCGGCGTCCCGCTTGCCCCCCTTGCAGCGACGAAGGCTGCCCGTCTTGTCGTCAGCCTCGGGCCCCCCTAATTGGTCCGCCACCCCGTCCTAGCTTCGTCCTGCTAGCGGGCGTCGCTCTCCTCCGACGGCCCGCTCCGCCGGCCTGTCCTCCTCCGTGTCTCCTAGGGTCCCCCAAATCGGGGTCCCTGTTTCGGGCACCAATCTGCGGTGAGGCAGATCTCGCGGAGAAGGGCTGAACTCACTGTGCAAGGACACTGCACAGTCCAATGTGGATCAAAAGCGAGTGACAACTTTATTTAGTAGCCGCGCGCTTATATGTGTTACAGATAATATATGCATACAGGTAAGAAGCTAAATGGCTGAATCTCTAAATACCCCATTTGCATGGTGCACCTACTTGCTACGTGCAGCTGCAAGCAGCAAACTACTTCTTATCTTATTCAGAGTTAGCTGTATCCTGCTCTGCTTGAGCTGTCCGCCGACTCATCAAGGACAGCGCCTCCCTAGCTAGCTATATTAAATGCTGCCTTTGTTTATTCAATATGTCTTTGTTTCTTCAATGTGGCCTTTGTTTCAGTGTGGCCTAGCACAGCCTTAATTTAGTTCCATATACTCATCCTGCTTGCCCACCTCTAAGTCATGTCCATTTTCCTTTAGCCATTCTGCAACAAATTTCTCACCTCCCCCTAATAAGGGAGGCATAGCGAAACCCCCCCTGCAGCAGGCAGTGCTTCCTATCTTCCTGCAAGGGCCATTTGCAAAAAGACAACAAGTAGAGCACTTTAAGCACTGCTAACAAAACAGTTGTTTCCCATCTTTACCTGTGAGTGGGGATTGTTGGAAACACATGAAAATACCTAGATTAAGCCTGATCAAAACCTATGACCTGCCAGTGGAGCACCTGGGTAAAATGACTCTGGGTTCACCAATATGGTCAGATGGTCATAGTCTGTTTAGTTCTGGTGTTACAGAGCCTTAGATGCTTTCCTGCAAGAGGTGTGCACAGCTAAGACTGGTTACATATAGAGGGTACAGGGTTACAGGTGAGGCATGGATAGGGTGACTTAACCATAACAATCTGAGGGTCAGCCTCTGGGGCTGGCTAACTCTGCCCACGTGCAGCTGGCACTCCATGCCCTGCAGCTGCATGTGTGGGGTTGGCTTGGGTTCTAATTTAAATTCCCAGAATTTGATAGAACCAACAACAATTTGTAGAGTGCCCTCCCCTCTTCCCCCTTCTTTCCCAAAGGAAGGGGTTATATATATATAGAGAGAAAGGTAAACACACCCAAACAAATCAATCTCACTCAATTTGGAAGTTAAAAAGAAAAGTTTAACAATAACTTAGAAGGGTATCTGAGGTAGGGAGGTTTCCAAAGGATAGGGAAGGGAAAAAATAGCAAAATACAAAATGTCTAAATCCAACCCAAGCTGTGTGATGGTGACTTTGTCTGCCTCGTGTCTGCCACGTGGTCTGGTGCTATGAAGGGAGAGATGTGCAGAGAGAAAGAGAGAGAGGAACAGGAAGTCCCCCTCCTTTTATAGGACAGGAAGTGGGGGGGGGAGTGGGCTAACCATCACCTGGTGGTGTGACCCACCCCTGGGGAGGGTCAAGACCCCTAGGGTCAGGTTCAGGGTTACTCCCCCTGGAGTGTTAACCCTATACAGAGTTGCTCCCCAGCGCCTGGTATCTTAAGTCCCAAGATGGGCCCAAGGACACTTCCCAGCACGAGTTGCTCAACAGAAAGAGAGGGAAATGTTGGAGAATTTCTTGCTAGCAGAGGACATGAAATGATAAACATGAGCACCATGTTTCCAGTACAGCCTCTGGACAGATGTTACTCAGAGAAGAAAATTGTATTCTATAATATTTCTTCTCTTTGTGTGCAAAAGAAACTTTTCTTCTCCCTTTACTTTCTTCTTTGCACAAAACCAATGTTTGGGTTACCCTTGCTAATGTAACAGGACAGAGTTCTCTTCGTTTAGCCACAGCATCCTCAGAAAATCCCTTTTCAACATGCCTGGTAGGTTTGCAGAGCACTGCAAAAACATTAGTCTATGCTTTTGCTCTCTTTGTTTTATTGTTTCTTTTTTTTTCATGCTTATTTCCATGGTCTGGTTGACTGGCTAGGGCTGGGTGCTAGGTTGGCCTGGATGAGCTTGGAGGTCTCTTCCAACCTGCTTGATTCTATGATTCTATGATTGCAATGTATTCAGAAAATGATAGAACATTCCACTGCTGAATTTCTCTTTGTTCAACAGAGAGGGGGAGATGTTTGGTACAGTTATGTTACATACAGTGATTTTATAGGGATGTCTGAATTTGGTAGACTGAAGCACAAGCCATGGGCTTGAAAGCAGGCTGCTGAGCTGGGTGAAAGTGTCTCTGAAAGAATCATAGAACCATTGAATCAACCAGATTGGAAGAGACCTCCAAGCTCATCCAGGCCAACCTAGCACCCAGCCCTAGCCAGTCAACCAGACCAGGCACTAAGTGCCTCATCCAGGCTTTTCCTGAAGACCTCCAGGGACGGTGCCTCCACCACCTCCCTGGGCAGCCCATTCCAATGCCAATCACTCTCTCTGCCAACAACTTCCTAACAACATCCAGCCTAGACTTCCCCCACCACAACTTGAGACTGTGTCTCCTTGTTCTATTGCTGCTTGCCTGAGAGAAGAGGCCACCCCCCACCTGGCTACAATGTCCCTTCAGGTAGTTGTAGACAGCAGTGAGGTCACCCCTGAGCCTCCTCTTCTCCAGGCTAAACAACCCCAGCTCCCTCAGCCTCTCCTCATAGGCTTTGTGTTCCAGGCCCTTCACCAACTTCGTTGCCCTTCTCTGGACACATTCCAGCATCTCAACATCTTTCCTGAACTGAGGGACCCAGAACTGGACACAGCACTCAAGGTGTGGTCTGAGCAGTGCTGAGCACAGGGCAAGAATAACCTCCCTCGTCCTACTGGCCACATTCTTCCTGATGCAGGCCAGAATGCCATTGGCTCTCTTGCCCACCTGGGCACACTGCTGCCTCATCTTCAGCTACTATCTATCAGTACCCCCAGCTCCCTTTCTCCCTGGCTGCTCTCAGCCACTCTGTCCCCAGCCTGTAGCGCTGCTTGGGGTTGTTGTGGCCAAAGTGCAGAATCCTGCATTTGGCCTTGTTAAATGTGGTTTGTAAAACAAGAGGCCTCCAGTCTAATTGTTTTATGGCCTTCACAGCCTGGTACCATTTGGTGCCTGTTTTCTTACTTAGACACCATAACTGCCTCCTTAGGATTAAGTTGATTAATGCTCTGAAGGACTAAGGTAACACAGCTTTGCTAAGAGAAGTTCTTGTGCCTTGTTGGAAGGTAAGAAATACGTAGCTGATATGTCCTAGCAATTGCTGTGTAACCCTAACGTAGTCCTAACCTAGATGTACATAACCAATCAGGGTTTAACATGATTTGTAATCCTCCTATGCAGCCTTCTGATAGAAAGTATCTAAACCCATGCTTAGGTGTCATAAACTGGAACTTGCTTATGTTAAGCCTTCTCCCCATCTCTTGTTACCCTATTACCAATGGTAACTGGCCTGTGGCAAAGCACCACACCAATCTTCTCTGCTGCACCTTCCTCACCTGATGTCTCTCCAGCAAGTCCTTGCTCTGTACTATGAGTGCAGTGCTGTGAGCCCACACACTCCCTGCTCACTCTGAGAAGCTCAGTGCTCATCTCAGGTTTCCAGACAAACTCAGCTGATTCCCAGCTCTACCCAGGACCTGCCGCAGGGAGCTGCAGAGCTCTGGCATGTCCCCACACAGCCAGAGCTGCTCTGAAGGGCACAGCAGTCCTGGGAAGCTGGGCAGGAGGGGCATCAGGGAAAAAGCGTCAGCCCTCCTCTCCCATCAGTGCCAAGACTGGAGGCCAGCACTGGCAGGAGCAAATGGATGCCAGAGACTGCCAACCATCAGCCAGCAATGTGCCCATGTGGACAAGAAGGCTAATGGCATCCTGGGGTGGAATAGAAGGGCTAAGGTTAGAGTTTGAGAGAGGTTTTCTCTTCTCTGCCCTGCTGAGACCACATCCGGAATATTGTGCCCAGTGCTTGGACCCTCAGTTTAGGGAGAACCAAAGGGAACTGCTTGGAAGAGTCCAGTGCAGAGCCACAAAGATCACACCATCACAGTATCATCAAGGTTGGAAGAGACCTCATAGACCAACAAGTCCAACCCTTTACCACAGAGCTCAAGGCTAGACCATGGCACCAAGTGCCACGTCCAGTCCTGCCTTGAACAGCTCCAGGGACGGCGACTCCATCACCTCCCCGGGCAGCCCATTCCAGTGTCCAATGACTCTCTCAGTGAAGAACTTTCTCCTCACCTCAAGCCTAAATCTCCCCTGGCACAGCCTGAGGGTGTGTCCTCTTGTTCTGGTGCTGGCCACCTGAGAGAAGAGAGCAACCTCCTCCTGGCCACAACCACCCCTCAGGTAGTTGTAGACAGCAATAAGGTCTCCCCTGAGCCTCCTCTTCTCCAGGCTAATCCATCCCATCTCCCTCAGCCTCTCCTCGTAGGGCTTGTGCTCGAGGCCTCTCTTCAGCCTCGTTGCCCTTCTCTGGGCACGCTCAAGCATCTCAATGTCCTTCCTAAACTGGGGGGCCCAGAACTGAACACAGGACTCAAGGTGTGGTCTAACCAGTGCAGAGTACAGGGGCAGAATGACCTCCCTGCTCCTGCTGACCACACCATTCCTGATGCAGGCCAGGATGCCACTGGCTCTCTTGGCCACCTGGGCACACTGCTGGCTCATGTTCAGGTGGGTATCAATCAGCACCCCCAGATCCCTCTCTGTCTGGCTGCTCTCCAGCCACTCTCACCCCAGCCTGTATCTCTGCATGGGGTTGTTGTGGCCAAAGTGCAGCACCCTGCACTTCAAGCTATTGAACGCCATCCCCTTGGACTCTGCCCATCTGTCCAGGCGGTCAAGGTCCCGCTGCAGAGCCCTTCTGCCCTCCAACTCAGTCATATCTGCTCCCAGCTTGGTGTCATCTGCAAACTTGCTGATGACTGACTCCATGCCCTCATCCAGATCATCTATGAAGATGTTAAAGAGGATGGGGCCCAGCACTGATCCCTGAGGGACACTGCTAGTGACAGCTGCCAGCTGGATGTGGCACCATTCACCACCATTCTCTGGGCTCAGCCATCCAGAGATCATTAAGGCAGTGAAGCTCTCCCTGCTGAGGACAGGCTGAGGGAGCTGGCTCTGTTTAGCTCGGAGAGGAGGAGACTGAGAGGTGCCCTCAGTCATGCTTCTATGTGCATGGCAGTGTCAGGAGGATGGAGCCAGATTCTAGTCAGTGATGTCCAAGCACAGGACAAGGTCCAATGGCTCAAGCTGCAGCAGAGGAGGTTCCACAGTAACAGGAGGAAAATGTTTTTCACTGTGAGGGCAACAAAAGAGTGGAGCAGGCTCCTCAGAGATCTTGTGGAGTCTGTTTCTCTGAGACATTCAAAACCCTCCTGAATGTGCTCCTGTGTGACCTACTCCAGGTGATCCTGCTCTGATGCAGGGCTTGGACTGGATGAGCTTTTGAGGTCCCTTCCACCTCTAAGGTTTTGTGGTTCTGTGATTCTGCCTTGTCTCCAGGATCATCCTCACCCAGACAGCTTTTGCCACGCCCTCCATTCCCTCTTCCAGACCCACTCCCAAGCACAGCACCCCCTGGGGAGCATCACAGAGAACCTTTGCTGCTGGCACCTGTGACAGGCAGGATGGAAATGTCTCTGCCAGCAGGAACAGTGCCTGGGGACCAGGGGCTCTCGTGGCCCTGCAGCCTGACCCTGAGCCTGCTGTCCCCACACATGTCCCTTCCCCACCACCATGTCTTTGTGCTCTGCTGCTCCCAGGCATCTCAGGCAGGCACCCACCCCCAGGCAGACAGCAGCAGCTCTGGGGCAATCTTCAAAGCTTTTATTCAGAACCAGTGTGGAGGGTTCAGAGTTGGGGGGAAAAGCAGAAGAATTGCCCTGCTGCCTCTGCTGGGAGCCAGAGCCAGTTCCTGGTGCCTGTGTCTGTCCCAGCTGCACAGAGCTCTCCTCCCTCACAGCTGCAGCCAGCCCAGTGGCAGGGATGGGCTCAGCTGGCTGAGGGCTCAGGGAGCCTTGTGGCCTGATCTGCGCTGTTGCCCCCTGTGCCCTCAGGGGGATGTGCAGCAGGAAGCTCTTCAGCATCCTCATAGTCTGTGCTCTGAGGGGACAGGGTGCAGGTATCTGGCCCAGCTCCAGGGCCCTCAGCACTGCTCTGTGAATGCAGATCTGCCCCTGCAAGCAGCCAGACAGCAACTGGGCATTGGCCCAGAGGTGCCCCTTCTCCTCTGGGCATTAATTCTCTCCCTTCCTCCTTGCACTTCTGAGACATTCAGCTCTCTCACACCCTGATGCCAAGGAGAAAACCTGGGGCAGGTTTCCCCATGGGCTCTCAGCCTGATGGTGATTCTCCTGGTTCCAGGAATGGCTCCCCAGGAACCAGCAGTAATCTCTTACTTCTCACCTCCAGGTGTATCTCTGGGTCCTAATCCTTCCTCTGGCCCCCTGGGCATTTCCCTGGCTCCCTGCCCAAACACAAGAACCTGTGCAGGGTCAGAAATCTCCCTGGCATCATCATAGTCATCCACTGGGTCATCTCCAGCCAGGACAGAGACATCTGGGAGGAGAAAGGTGCTGGTGACAGTCAAAAGACAGATCCTGCTTAGGAGTGGAGAGGAGGAAGTGCAGAGTTGTGGAGCTCAGACATTGGTGTTGGCAGCACCAGAAGGCAGCCCTGCCCATGTCCTGCCCAGCACCTGTGATGACACTCAGTGACACCACTGCTCTTCACCTGCCTGCAGGGAGCAGACACCAACCCCTCCCTGCCCCCGTTACCTGCTGTTGACTCCAGGCCATCCTCCTCCTCTCTGTCACAAGGCTTGGGCTGCAGCTGACCCATGGATCCCTCTAAACAGGAGCCTGGAGAAGGTGCAATAGGCATCAGTGTGCACTCTGGGGACCTGGCTTGTGGGCAGTGCTGGCAATGTGGGAGCCACTGAGCCAGGGCTGAGTGAGGAGAAGTGCTCAGGGCTCACTGTGCTGCCCCAGGACAAATCCTGTCTCAGAAGGGCTCTGCAACTGCTCTGGGACAGCCTCTTGCCTTAACCCTTGGGTGCCACCTGGGGTGCAGGGGCAGGCAGACAGAGCTTGTCCCTGGTGAGAACAGGCAGGAATGATGAGGGGGAAACTTCTCACCCAGGTGCAGCCCCTGGCTCCACTTCCTAGTGTCCTGGCAGCCCTTCAGCTGTAAGGACTAGGGTCCAGGGGGATACAAGGGCCAACCCTAGGAGAGGGGTATGGTAAAGAGCCCTGGAGATGTGTCCCCCATGATGGACACAGACCCACCTGAGTCACTGAACCTCTCCTGCTTCTCCCACGAAGGGCTGGATCCAATGTCCTCGTACACAGCCTCAGGGACAGGCTCCCAAGTGGTCTGGGAAGCTGGGGACAGAGCCAGGGCTAGCAGAGGTACAGGCAGGCAGGCTCAGGACCCCACTCTGCTCCTCCAGCCCTGTTCCCCAGAGGAAGCTCAGAGCTGTCCTCACAGCAGAGACCTATTGTGGGGTTCTGCCACCACTGGCACTTCCTCAATGATGGCAGTGTCCCCAAGGAGGTGACCTGAGGCAGCAACAGCCTTGCACATTCTCCCCAGGCACAGCCCTTGTGCCCCTCTGGCTCCTGAATCAGGTGTGCTGGGCCAAGCTCCCACCTTTACATCCTGCTGCTGCTGCCCCCTCTCTGCTCCAGGGATCTGCACAAGCACCTGGGCAGCCAGCACCATGCACACTGGTCCCTAGCACTGCCCATGCACTCAGTGCCACACCACAGCACCCTTGGCCTTTCAGGAGGCATCTTGCCCTGGCACCACGGGGGAAGCACCAACCTCTGCACCCAGCCCTGGCACTTTGCACTTGTCCAGCCAGGAGGGCCAGGAGCAGGCAGAGAAGGGCTCCCAGGACGATGCAGATGATGACAGGCACTGAGACACTGCTGCTGCTGGTCCGACGGCCCCCAGGGGCACCTGCATGGGCAGCAGCAGAGCAAGGGCAGCAGCAGGCCAAGGACAATGTGTGGCCAGCACACCCCAGTGTTTAACCCACTACAATGAGTGCAGACAACTGCAGGGGTGAGCAAAGGAAAAGCTCTCACCCCAGAGGGGAAGAGACAGCCCTGTGCAGCCCCACACCACTGCCCCAATGCCATCTTTGGAGATTTCACCCCCCAGAAAGGAGCCAATTCCCTCCTGCTGTGGGTCAGAGCCTGGCCCTGGGCAGATGCAGCCCTGGCAGGGAGGAGAGGTTACCTGCTCGGGGGGTTGGTGCTTCTGTGCTGGGTGCATCTGCAGGGGAGGAGGAGGAGAGCTGGGCTGAGAGGGTGCTTGTGCAGGGAGCAGGGAGCCTCCTCTCTGACACACTGTGTGCAGGTGGGAACAGCCCTGACACATGCCAACAGAACTGCCCCTCCTGTGGGGCTGCTCAGGATGCCCAGAACAGAGCCCAAGGCCCTGCTCCAGCTTGTGCTCAGATGGCACAGGCAGTGCAGGAACTGCCCGGGGGCTGCAGGGCTCTGCTCACAGAGGCTGGAGAACATCCAGCCAGGCAGCAGCTGCTGCCCACTTGGCACCAGGCTGCCATGGCCTTGCTCTCTCTGGGGCCATGAAGGCACCCAACGGGGAAAATGCTTTCCCAGCTCCTTGCCCCTAGCCCAGAGAGGGCTCCCTGCCCCTCACTCACCTGAGCAGCTCACAGCAGCATCCTCCTTGTGCCGGCAGACACCGCTGTCCCCAGGCCGGGCCCAGCACTCCTGCAGAGATGGCTCTGTGCCCTGGCACTCCACCTGCTCCAGCCAGATGGGGCCTGTCCCCTCCCCAAAGGCAGCCTCCCCCGGGGCAGACAGCACAGGGCCACAGCCCAGCTGCCTGCATGCCACCTGGGCATCCTGCCTGTCCCAGGAGTCGTCGCACACCGTGCCCCAGGAGCCGTGCAGCCAGACCTCCACTCTGCCTGAGCACCTGTGCTGCCCTCCCACGGCACGAATCTTCTCCCTGGCTGGAGAAGGCAGAGCCCTGCCAGGGCAGCAGGAGAGCAGGCAGAGCCCTGCCGGCTGACAGGGGTGTGCAGAGGAGCAGCTACCTGTGCAGCTCCTGGAGTCTGGGCATGGGGCCGAGAGATCTGCAGACACTTCTGGTCGTTTCCCTGCAGAAGGAAATGCTGCAGTGGAAGGGCTGCTGGACAGGGGGGGTGCAGCTGAGAGTGAGGCTGAGCTCTGCTTCTGTCTCCCCCTGCCTTTTCCCTCATGGCAGTGACTAAACCTGTGTCACTCATTGGGGCATACAGCAGTGTGGACACTGATTGCCAGAAAGCATTGGGAAGCTGCCCATGGCTTTCCTTCAAACCTCCTGGTCTCTAATTAGACCTTCACTGGAGACATCTCAGCCTCACTCATTGCAGCACAAAGACAGGGCCTGCTGGGGAAGATGTGGGGGTCTGAAAGCTGCAATCTCCCTTTTGATATGAGGTATGGCAGGTACAGGATCCATCTGGGCCCTGTCTTTGTGCTTGGTTGGAGCCAGCTGGGAGCAGGATGTGGGGGGCATGCTGGTGCCCATCTAGCTCAGAATTACCATGGCAGATGATGTGGGTTTCATCTCTCAGGTCTTCACAAGGGTGCAGGTGCCAGGGAGCAGAGGGACACTGCCAGAAGGAGCTGTTTCTCTCCCCACACTGCACTCGATCCAGCCAGGCAGCAGCAGACACCCTAGCAGAGGGCAGGTTTGTATCCAGGTCCCCTCTGTCCCCACAGCCCAGCTCCTTGCATGCCAGTGAGACAGTTCTGGGAGTCATTGAGTTGGAGCAGACATTGCCCCAGGTGCCATTGTAGAACACTTGCAGGCGCCCGGAGCAGTTGCTGCTGTTCTCCAGCCTCAGGGCCACGAACTCTGGGAGGAAAGGACACAGATGAGATCAGGCTGGTCTGGGGCTGTGAGAGCAGGAACACTCCTGCACCTCCCAGGCCCTCAGCCAGACAAAGTCACTCCCGACATGACCCCCTTGAAATGACAGGCAGGGAAAGGACCCTGAAGAACAGGCAGCCCTGCACTCCCTGCTGAGCCTTGAGGACAGCTGATCTCATCAGGTTACCCAATGGCACTGAGGGGACACCTGAGTGCAGTGGCATCCTCTGGCTTGGCTTGGGCAGGCGCACAGAGGCAGCAGGAAGAGCCTTGTCCATTGCTCTGCCCCTTCCCAGCCTGCCCAGGCACTGTGCTCCCAGCACAGCTCCCAGCACACACCTGAGCAGATGACTCCGGCGTCCTCCTTGTGCCCGCAGTCGTGCTGCCCCCAGGGCCCTGCTGGGCACTCCCAGAGAGCAGCTTCGGCCCCGGAGCAGTTGACCCCATCCAGCCAGATGTGCCCAGAGCCTGCCCCGAAGCCAGCGGAGCCAACCGCCTGCAGCGTCCCTCCACAGCCCAGCTGCTGGCAAACGACGCTGGCATCGGCCAGGTCCCAGCTGTCATCGCAGACGCTGCCCCAGCTGCCCTGCGAGTAGATCTCCACTCTGCCCTCGCAGCGCCCGCGGCCCTCTGCCAGCCGCACCTGCCGGCTGCCTGCAGCAGGAAGAAGCCCCAGCTGCTGTCAGGGGCTGCTGCCCAGCCAGCACACAGCCTGGGGGCCCTGGCAGTGCCACTCACCACTGCAAGCGACCCCCACATCCTCTGCAATGCCTGCTGACAGCAGGCTCTGGGGCAGGGAGGTGTTGCAGAGCTGCAGGCTGGCTTCTTGCCCTGCACACCGCACCCCTCGCAGCCCCACGGGGCCCTGCCCTCTCTCAGCCTTTGGCAGGGTGTAGGCTGCCTCTGCCTCTCCGCACCGCAGCTGCTGGCACACCATGCTGGCCTCCTGCATGTGCCACTGCTCTGCCAGGACCCTGCCCCATGTCCCACGCCGCAAGATCTCCTTGGGAAGCTTTCTCCTGCAGCGAAGTATGGAATGTAAACATCAGACCCTGTGTATAGGGTTAACACTCCACGGGGAGTAACCTTGAACCTGACCCTAGAGGTCTTGGCCCCTACCCAGGGGTGGGCCACACTCCAGGTCATGGTTAGCACACTCCCCCCACTTCCTGTCCTATAAAACAGAGGAGCTTCCTGCTCCTTGTCCTCTCTCTTTCCTTCGCTCCCTCTCGACACACACACGCACACTGCATACCAGCACACCACGTGGCAGCCACGAGGCAGAGACACCATCACATTGCTCGGGTTGTATCCATTCCTTTTTGTATTTTGCTGTTTTTCCCTTCCTTATCCTTTGTAAACTTCCCTACCTCCAATACCTTTCCTAAGTTATTGTTAAACTTTTCCTTTTTAACTTCCAAATCGAGTGAGATTGATTTATTTGGGTGTGCTTATCTCTCTCTCTCTCTCCCTATCTTTGGGAAAGGAGGGGGAAGAGGGGAGGGCACTCTATAAATTCTATAAATTGTCATTGGGTCTATTAAATTTATTAGAGTCTCTGGGAACCTGCATTTGAACCCAGGACACCCTGTGATGAGAAGTGTCCTTGGAGCCTCGCAGGCTCCCAGGGGCCTAGGCTGAGAACCATGAGCAACCCACGCACAGCTGTCAGGGCGTGGAATCTGCCGGCCCCTGTGGCGGGCACAGCCCAGGGGGCTGACCCTGGCCAGACCCCTGGGTGGGAGCCTCAAGGTGTTTACTGTAAGCTAACCTATCTCTGCCTTACACTTAACTTGGAGCCAATCTGTACCTTCCACTTGTACCAATCTTAAGCTAAGTTAGTTGTGTACACCCCTTTTGGGGGCTATAAAAGTCGTTGCGTCACCCTAATAGAACGCACTGCTGCACAGTAGCCACAGAGTCGACTCTCAGTGCCCCGATCTCTCGCCACACCAGTCTCCGTCCTCCAACTTATGGCGCCCGAACACACTGATTGAACCTCCGGATAGCTACGCAGCCAGGTATGAAAAACCCATGCTTGGGACCACCCGCAGCCGCAGGCCTGCTAGGCTGCAACCCCGGGCCTACTAGGCCGCGAAGATCCGGGCCTAGGCCGCAACTCCGGGCCCTGCAGGCCGTGAAGGTCCGGCCTCCTAGGCCGCAACTCTGAGCCTTCTAGGCCGCAATTCCCAGCCTGCTAGGCCGCAACCCCGGGCCTGCAGGCCGTGAAGAATGGAGCCTTGCGCTCGGCCCCCGGGTTGTTACAGCCTCAGGGAGGGGCTGAGGCATCACTTCGCTTCCACATAGAAGAAGCTGGCAGAAACGTAAGAGATCGGACGCTACTATAGCCCCTGCTGGGGAAACACGCTATTTTTCCCTTTTTTTTTCTTTTTTATCTTCCCTCTCGCTTGACCCATTACTAACCATGGGGGACAGTGTCTGCTAATATGGGTGTGCTATAGAGATAGGCGCTTATTGAAGATTGGAACCGCTCATAGATATGGGGATGCTTTAATAACGTGGCTGTCGTGACGACGAATGCAACCATACAGATAGGCATGTCCTGGGAGCGGTAATCGTGCATAGTCAAGTCCTCCCCGGAGCAGCTGCCGCCGGAAAGCAAACCCCCCCCCCTCCCCCCCTGCACGCTTATGGAACCTTGGCGCTGACATGGAGCCTCCCAGCCGCCCTCCCCTTCTTCCACAGCTTTTTCAAAGTATCAATGACTCCCTCTGGGGGACTTGCGAACCAACCACACAAGCACTTTTGGATAAACAAGTAGCAATTTCTCTCCTCTTGAACTTTTTGGAAAAGCGAGGAGTCTCCATGTCGAAGAAAAAATTGACCTCCTTAGTGGCATATGGACTAGTAAGAGGACACTTTCAAACCTTGGACTCTCTTTTCAATGAATCCGAATGGCGCCGCTGTGGCGATACTATTTTTGACCAGGCTATTGATGGTGACAAAACGGCCAAAAGCGTGCAAAAGCAATGGCGCGATGTCACCAATTGCTTAAAGAAATATAAAATGGAACAGGCCCTTGCAGCTTCGGCGGCGGCATGCCTTGCTGATGGCTTGGACATTCAGGGGGAGAGACCAATAGAGGCACTGGTTACACCAGCTAGTTCCCTCTTTTCCGACCTGAAAATTTCCCTGGGTACAGTGGTGCCTTTGATGACCCTCCCCAGTGCGTCTACTGTTCCGATGCTGCCCGCAGTGCCCCAGCAGCTGGTGCCGCCAACTCAAGACATTCCGATGCAGCCAGCAACGCCCCAACAGCCGGCGCCGCCGACCCCAGATGTCCCGGCACAGCCTGCGGCGCCCCAACAGCCGGTGCCGCCTACTCAAGATGTCCCGATGTAGCCTGCGCTGCCCCAGCAGCTGGTGCCGCCAACTCAAGACGTCCCGGTGCAGCCTGCAGCGCCCCAACAGCCATTGCCACTGACCCAAACCCCTCCGTTATACCCTACGCTGCCTCAACAACTGGCGCCGCTTCCCCAAGACGTTCCCGATGTCCCTGCCATTCCGGTGCAACCGCCAGCGCCCCCGCTGCCAGCGCCACCGCCCTACTGTGGTCCATTTTCCCCACTCCTGCCTTCTGCTACCATCTCGCCACTTCCGGTGCAAACTCCCATCTGCCCCCCCGGCTGCAGCGGTCCCGAGGTGGGCTTCTGCCGCGGAAGCCAGTCCTTCTTCTCAAGCCCGGGAACCACTGCCCGTGATTAACTCAGACACTAGTGACTCCTCACAGTCCGATGCTGATGACGCTATTGACAACGTTGCCGACGGCCTGCAGAAACTTAAAATAATACCTCCTGGTGATGCCCAGCCCTCAGCGGCACCACAAACTACAGAGATCACGGGAAAGACTCTTCAGCTTACACCCGCCCATCCACAGCATTGGTGGCGTGCCGTTATTCGTGACGCCCTGCTACAAGGAGACTGGGAGGCAGCTGCTGCTCTGGAGAGTGCAGCAGCATTCCCAGTCGTGGCAGCACGGACCACAGACGGACAGCCAGGAGCCACTCACATGGCTCTTGATTGGAAGCTTCTTATGCAATTAAAAACACCAGTATCTTCCCACGGCTTGCACTCACAACTGACTAAGCAATTGCTGAATTACATCTTTTCCACCCATGTGCTATGCCCAGCAGATTGTGAGACTGTTGCGAGACTGATCTTAACACCATCCCAGTTCATGTTGTGGGAAAGGGCATGGCGTGATGAGTGCAGGAAGGTGGTGGAGCAGCCACGACAACTAGGCAACCCCTTACTTAATGTTCAAGCAGACATACTACTGGGAAAAGGGGCCTTCAGCTTGCTGGACACCCAGATACGTCATCCCTTTGAGTGGCACCATGCATCCATGACAACTGCCCAAGCAGCTTTTAATATGGTACCTACAGAATCAAGAACACCTAGCTATACCACCATTAAGCAAGGCTTAAGTGAGGACTACAGCCACTTCATCGATAGACTGGCAGCTGCAGTTGAAGCAGCCACTGAGTTAGATGCTGCAACCAGACAGGCCTTTTTTCGAACCCTAGCTTTTGAGAATGCTAATAATAAAACCAAGCAGCTATTGTCCATTCTGCCTAGGGAGGCCTCAGTGGATGATATGTTGGAGCGAGTTGCTTGAATGCCTACAAACCAGCAGCAGGCATTTGCTGCAAACCAAATGGATCAAGTTCTGGACAAACACACACAGCTCGTAATGGCAGCACTGCAATCTGTTGATGCAGGAAATCATGGCCGTTGGGCCAACAACCCACGGAACCCCTGCTTCCGCTGAGGCCTAACTGGACACTCATGTGATCGTTGCCCACAGGCTGTGGTCTGGTGTGACAGCTGCCAGGTTAACATTCATGCAACTGCAGCCTGTAGGCGTTCGGGAAACTACCAGTGCAGAGCGGGAGGCAGCCGCGCGAGGACACAAATCGCTGCTCCACCGATGCCATCTGGCCAGCAACCTCCGGCAGCCTCGGGTTGGATCTTACAACAGCAATGAGCATCACTTTGATTGACAACTGCCCAGTCCGCATCACTACCTCCATGAAAGGCCCATTAGTGACAAATGGCAAACCCACCGGCGCATTACTCCTGGGAAGGTCCTCTGCAGGGCTGAAAGGACTGCTGGTCATTCCTGGGGTGATTGATGAGGACTACATCGGAATCATACAAATTGTTGCATACACTAACAGCCTACCTATCGTGGTGTCAGAAGGCAGTCACATTGCTCAACTGGTACCACTGACTAACCTGCTACAGGACATGGCCCAGGGCCATGCTTTGCCACAAAGAGGAGAACAAGGTTTTGGATCTATGGGTGGCTTAGCCATGCTAACCCTGTCTCTGACTCAACGACCGTTTACATCAGCTATCATTACTAATGGTCAGGACACAATAACTATGGACGTCCTCCTGGATACGGGTGCCGATATGACCGTCTTTTCCACACCTGCATGGCCCTCACACTGGCCAGCAAGCCCAGCCAAAAATGGTGTTGAAGGCATTGGTGGAGTATCTCAGACTCTGACAAGTTCACAGCGAATCAGTATAACCATAGATGGGAGGACAGGCCACGTCTTTGCAACCATCGTACCTCTCCCACAATGCGTGAATGCGCTGATTGGTAGAGATGTCATGACACAGATTGGAGTCGTGATAACTACTCCGCAGGTAATTTTTCAGCAGCGGCCACTGGACGGCAGCCGCCCATAATCAAACTCCAGTGGCTTTCTAATACACCGATCTGGATAGATCAGTGGCCGCTGTGAAAAGAACGGCTGCAAGAAGCACACAAGCTCGTCGAGGAACAACTTGCTGCAGGCCATATTGTACCTTCAACCAGCCCATGGAACACCCCAATTTTTGTAATACCAAAAATGTCAGGAAAATTTCGTCTCCTACATGACCTTCGAGCCATTAACGATCAAATGCAAGTTATGGGTGCTCTTCAACCGGGCCTGCCTTCGCTATCCATGATACCAGAGAACTGGTAATTACTTGTCATAGATCTAAAAGACTGTTTCTTTACAATTCCACTGCACCCTGCAGACTGTCAGTGTTTCGCCTTTATCTTGCCGGCCATTAATAAGGAGCATCCAGCACGCCACTTCCATTGGGTGGTCTTGCCCCAAGGAATGAAAAATAGCCCAACAATGTGCCAACTCTACATCGACTTTGCGCTGCAGCCCATTCAACAGATGTGGAAAACAGCCATCATCTACCACTATATGGACGATATCCTAATAGCCCAGCCAGAGCCCTTCCTCGATGCTCATCTGCAACAACTCATGGCGAAACTCCAGGCTGTAGGACTTCAGATTGCCTCGGAAAAAATGCAGAGCGAAGCTCCATGGAAATATCTAGGCTGGTACATAGCCAAAAACCTCATTCGTCCCCAGAAATTGCAGCTGACTACCAGTATTACCACACTTAAAGATGCTCAGACATTGATGGGGGACTTGCAGTGGTTGTGCCCTGTTATAGGGTTTACAAATGACGACCTACGACCCTTGAGGCCACTGCTACAAGGCACAGACCCTGCCAAAAAGGTCGAACTCTCTGACTTACAGAGGGAGACTATACAGAAGCTCAGTGACATGATCACCAGCAGATGGGTAGAACGAGTGGACCCGAGCGTGCCTATTGACTTATCTATAATTAAGGGTGAGCACTGTATCTTTGGGGCTATCACACAGTGCAAATCTCGATCAAAGGACCAACTATCTGTTCTGGAGTGGTTGTTTACAACCATGCAGCCGCAAAAAAACATAGCGACACAGACATATACGATAGCCCAGTTGATCAAGAAGGGCAGGAGACGGCTATTGGACATCGCCGGAACAGAACTGGATACCATAAGACTACCTATCAAACGGGACGACCTGGAATGGTTTTTATGCCAATCAGAGGAGCTGCAGACCAGCCTTCTGAGTTTCCCAGGCCACATTTCTGTACAGATGTTGAAGTCTAACACACTCCGGTGGATGAGTCAGCAAAACTGGATAACTAGGCCAAAGCAGTCTCTTTCTCCCTTGCAGAATGCGGTTAATGCATTTACAGATGCAGGACGGAACTCACATAAGGCTGCTGTGGTATGGCACTCAAGGACAGGGTGGCAAAAACACGTTTTGCAGGGGACGGCCACGGACTCCTTGCAAACCCTGGAATTAACCGCAGTGGTGTGGGCCCTAGTTAACTGGCTCGATGCCCCCTTAAATGTAGTAACTGACTTAATGTACGTAGCTGGAGTGGCACGAAGAATCGAGGACTCTTCTATCAGAGAGGTTAAGAATCAACATCTATACCAATTACTACGTTCACTATATGCTGCCATAGCCCAGAGAATGGCTCCATATTGCATTATTCATATCCGTAGTCATAAGTGGGAGATAGGTCTGGGGGAAGGAAATGCTAGAGCTGACAGGTTAGTGGCACTACCTGGACAGCCTGCCCCACTTGATCAATTTTCCCTAGCCAGAGAAGCCCACGCTACCTTTCATCAGAATGCAAAAGGACTGAAACGCCAGTTTCAGATCTCTAACAATGATGCCAAGGGCATTGTACGTTCCTGCCCGGTCTGCAGCCATATGGGGCCGGGATTAGGATCGGGTGTGAACCCAAGAGGACTCAAGGCTTTAGAATTGTGGCAGATGGACGTTACTTATGTTCCCTCCTTTGGCAGACTGCATTACCTCCATGTTACTGTTGATACCCATAGCAAACATATGTGGGCAATGCCGCTGACAGAAGAGAGAGCCGTTCACGCTATCAAACATCTAACAGGGTGCTTTGCGGTGATGGGTGTGCCAGAAAGAATTAGAACAGACAATGGCCCTGCATAGACCAGCGAGAAGTTTCGGAGGTTTGTGCAAAAATGGGGCGTTACACCACTGGCATAGCCAATTCACCCACGAGCCAGGCTATTATCGCGCGCACCCATCAGGTGATAAAAGGTTACCTTGAAAAGTTTCGGGACATAATTGACCCGGCTGAACGTGTGAGCAAGGCCCTGTTCATTATTAACCATATGTGTATTTTTGGTGACGATCCAGGACCACTTGCAGAGGTGCATTCAGGTTTGGTACAAAAGGGAACACCTCCAGTGCAAATGACAGTTATGTATAACGACCCCAAGACAGGACTATGGGGAGGTCCAGCCTCTGTGATTTATCTGGGACGAGGGTATCACAGTATCACAGTATCACAGTATCAGCAAGGTTGGAAGAGACCTCATAGATCATCAAGTCCAACCCTTTACCACAGAGCTCAAGGCCAGACCATGGCACCAAGTGCCACGTCCAGTCCTGCCTTGAACAGCTCCAGGGACAGCGACTCCACCACCTCCCCGGGCAGCCCATTCCAGTGTCCAATGACTCTCTCAGTGAAGAACTTTCTCTTCACCTCCAGCCTAAATTTCCCCTGGTGTAGCTTGAGGCTGTGTCCCCTTGTTCTGGTGCTGGCCACCTGAGAGAAGAGAGCAACCTCCTCCTGGCCACAACCACCCCTCAGGTAGTTGTAGACAGCAATAAGGTCACCCCTGAGCCTCCTCTTCTCCAGGCTGAACAATCCCAGCTCCCTCAGCCTCTCCTCGTAGGGCTGTGCTCAAGGCCTCTCCCCAGCCTCGTTGCCCTTCTCTGGACACGCTCAAGCATCTCAATGTCCTTCCTAAACTGGGGGGCCCAGAACTGGACACCGTACTCAAGGTGTGGTCTAACCAGTGCAGAGTACAGGGGCAGAATGACCTCCCTGCTCCTGCTGACCACACCATTCCTGATGCAGGCCAGGATGCCACTGGCTCTCTTGGCCACCTGGGCACGCTGCTGGCTCATGTTCAGGTGGGTATCAATCAGCACCCCCAGATCCCTCTCTGTCTGGCTGCTCTCCAGCCACTCCGACCCCAGCCTGTATCTCTGCATGGGGTTGTTGTGGCCAAAGTGCAGCACCCTGCACTTGGAGCTATTGAAGCCATCCCATTGGCCTCTGCCCATCTGTCCAGGCGGTCAAGGTCCTGCTGCAGAGCCCTTCTGCCCTCCAACTCAGTCACATCTGCCCCCAGCTTGGTGTCATCTGCAAACTTGCTGATGACTGACTCGATGCCCTCATCCAGATCATCTATGAAGATGTTAAAGAGGATGGGGCTCAGCACTGATCCCTGGCACCATTTACCACCACTCTCTGGGTCCGGCCCTCCAGCCAGTTCCTAACCCAGCACAGAGTGTTGCCATCCAAGCCATGGGCTGACAGCTTAGCCAGCAGTTTGCTGTGGGGGACAATGTCAAAGGCCTTGCTGAAGTATATGTGTGTCTCTACTCAGTCAGGTCCCTTATGGGTTCCTTCACGCTGGACCAAGGCTGTACCTGGAAATTGCAATAGCAGCAACCCCCTGCTGAGTCAGCCGTATGGACAACGAACACAGCCTGTTTGATTTCTCAAGATATAGACTGGGGTCTTGATGACTTTATCAGGCTCTGGAACTTTACTGTTTTTTCTGACTCTAATTGTAATATATTTTGTACTCTAGGCACTTGTTTGGATAAGATAGTGATGCTTATTAATTGTATTGGATTTTTAGGATATTTTCTTTAACACCCCCCCCCCCCCCCTTTTTTTTTCTCTTTTACTAGGCTTATAGGTTAAGACAGTATTATAGTTATAGATTTTTCCTTAACATATAGAAATGTTGTAGAATTTTGTCTTTTATATAGTCGCACAGTAGATAGTAAAAAAAAAAAAAAAAAAAAAAAAAAAGGGCGGGCAAGGAGGAAGAGGAGCTAGAAAGATAAGGAGAGAGGTATGGAGAAACACTGCAGTTTCTTTGGACACATCACACAAATAAGATCAGTGGATTTGTCAGCTTAGGTACTGAATGTGCTCGTATTATATTTCATCACTTGTCCGTACAGGCCTTAAGGTGGATACCAGCTTGAGTATGATTGGCCTGTCCTCTCATGAAGCGGTAAGAGTTGTGGTAAGATCTTGGGAGAATCATTGAGATAATGGTTATGAGTATTTGGATGATGAGGTTTTGGATCTTGGCTAATGAATTTGGATATTTTCATGAGCTTCAGTGATTGTAGCCTAATGGAATAGATCCAGTCTGGTCCCTTTGGTGAAGGCCAAAGCCCACTTAAATTGGCACAAGATGGCGAAGTGATTTCTTTATCTCTTGCAAGGGCCCTGCAGGGGATGAAGAAACACTGCCCTAAATTCTTGAAGCAAATGAAGAGCTGTGGGAAAAGGCCTAAGAAGAATAGCCTGAAAGTAACATCTAAGGTGCACCCTTGTATTGTATTTAGGGGTTTGTAGTTCTTAAGCACGATAGTCAGACACAGCTCATAGCCGAGGACTGCACTGGGAACATCAAGATCTCTGAGAATTGTGAAGTGAATTCAGAGCTATGGGAGAGATATTGGACAATTCATTCGCCCCCAACATCGGCTACCACAGTGAGCTAACGAAGACGTGACAGACTTGCACTATCCAGAAGCTGTGATGTTCATCTGGACTTTTGGGTTTCTGAACATTTGACTCACTGTCGCTTGCAGAAATAGCTTTTGGGATCGTTAGCTAAGCTTGGGTGGCTGGTTTGCCAGATTGTTGTTACTAGCAAAAGTTCTTAACAAATGCATTCTTCCCACTTTAGCACCATTGACCTGCACTCCTGCCAAACACAGCTCACATAAGATCAAATATGGGTTGCTCAAAGAAAAGAAGGGGGTATTGTGGGAAGCTTTCTCCTGCAGCGAAGTATGGAATGTAAACATCAGACCCTGTGATGAGAAGTGTCCTTGGAACCTCGCAGGCTCCCAGGGGCCTAGGCTGAGAACCATGAGCAACCCACGCACAGCTGTCAGGGCGTGGAATCTGCCGGCCCCTGTGGCGGGCACAGCCCAGGGGGCTGACCCTGGCCAGACCCCTGGGTGGGAGCCTCAAGGTGTTTACTGTAAGCTAACCTATCTCTGCCTTACACTTAACTTGGAGCCAATCTGTACCTTCCACTTGTACCAATCTTAAGCTAAGTTAGTTGTGTACACCCCTTTTGGGGGCTATAAAAGTCATTGCATCGCCCTAATAAAACGCACTGCTGCACAGTAGCCACAGAGTCGACTCTCGGTGCCCTGATCTCTCGCCACACCAGTCTCCATCCTCCAACAGATCTCCACTCGTCCATCGCAGCGGCTCCCTCCACCCACCAGCCGCAGGGAACCGGAGCCAGCTGGGCCTGGGGAGAGCAGCCCTGCAGCAGCCCTTGGGGGCACCCACGAGCCCAGCAGTCTGTGCCACATCTCCAGGCTCTGGCACCACTGCAGGCCCTTGGAGCTCTCCTGCTCTGCCTCAGGCAAGGGCAGACTGCAGCTCTGCCAGCATTTGGCCAGCGCTCACCTGAGCAAATGACAGCAGCGTCCTGCTCATGGGAGCACAGAGAGGCCCCCAGGCTGCTCACGGGGCACTGGCCCAGCTGGGCTTCAGTGCCAGCACAGTGGAAGGAGTCTCTCCAGACAGGGCCTGTGCCTCTCCCAAAATGGCCTCCTCCAGGAACAGACTCAGCAAAGCCACAGTTGAGGTGACGACAGAGAACATGGGCGTCCAGCAGGTCCCAGTGCCAGTCACAGAGGGTGCCCCAGGTCCCCTGCACTTGGATCTCCACCCTCCCCTCACAGCCTCTGCTGCCATTCACCAGCCTGTATTCTGTGTAGTCAGGACCAAAGAAAGATGCAAAGAGTGCCTTGGTGCTCTTGCACCCTCCAGTGCTGCAGGCCAGGGCACAGGGGCAGCCTGCCATCCTCCTCCTGCTACCTGATCTTAGGGCTGCAGGCAACCACATCCCCACTCCTGCCCTCACACCCAGCCCAGCACAGGCCCTGCTGACCCTCCTCAGCACACTCTTGCTGTCCAACCACAAAACCCTGAGTCCTTACATGTGCAGGTGACTCCAACAGCATCTGCATGGCTGCAGGACTGGGTTGTGCAAGTTCCCCTGGGGCAGGAGGCAAGAAGAGATTCTGTCCCCACACACTGCAGCTCTCTGTCCCACATGGCACCAGCCCAACCTCCAAACTGAGCTGCCCCATGCACAGACAGGGCTGTGCCACACTACAGCTCCCTGCAGACCACATTGGCAGCTCTCAGATCAAAGTCTGAGTCACAGACAGGTTTCCACTCCTTCCCATCATTGATCTCCACACGTCCTGCGCAGGGACTGTCCCCTCCAATCAGCTGGATAAATCCTGGAGGAACCAAAGCCCCTTGTGAATTCCCAGGGCGTTTGGATGCTGAGATGCTCACATCCCATCTCACAGCCAAGGAGACCACAAGCAGAGTCACACAGGCACCCCAGCAGCTCCCAGTGGGTCTTAATGGCAAAAGCAAACCAGAGCCACTCCTGCCCATGGACAACCACAACTATGAGTGGTGCCCGGGAATAGGATCCTCATCCGTGGCCAAGGTGCACTGCCAGGCTGACACATTCCTATCACTGTGTGGTCAGACGGCAAGAAGGCAGACAGAGGAGTCTCCAGTGCAAGGACAGGCAGCAAGGACAGGCAGCAAGTACTGCTCAGTCCCTACTGGTGCAGGGCAAGCAGGGGCTGCACCAGAAAGCACAGCTTGGGCATCAGCTCAGTAGTGACTGAAAAAGGTCATATCCCTGTGGGCTGGCTCCCAGGGAGTGCCCCAGGAAGAGGGATGATGTGGCCATGGACCACCCTACTCTTCTGCCTGAGTCCTGTGAACATCTCCTCTTAGTAGCCACTCTGCTTTGGGGACTCATTTGTATGAGGGGACAAGGCAAATGTCCCAGGAGATGTTGTGCCCATCCCTGGGCTGTGGGTGCCCATAGAAGCTGCCCATGGTACCTCTGGCATGGACAGATCCCATCCTTGGTACTGCCAGATAGCTGCTGTGAGAACAGGAGATAAAACTGACTGCAGGACTAAGTGGGCATTCATCTCCCAGCCCCTGGCACTGAACAAGCCTGGGCTGAGCCACACTGGGAGTCAGCCAATGCCACCTCCCACCAGGCATTCCTCAGGATGCAGGGAAAGCTGCAAGGACAGCCCCAGCTCAGCAGTGTCACCAGCCACACTGGGCCCTTCTCCACTGCCCCCTTGTTTCCCTCAGGGCACAGCCAGCTGCCTTCCCCCTTCCCAGTACCAGGGGAGAGGGACAGGCTTCTCCCATCCATGTACCTGAACAGGTCACTCCAACATCCTCATTATGACCACAGTAATGCTGACCCCATCCTCTGTGTTTGCAGTCAGACAGGGCAGGCTCAGAGCCATCACACTCAACATCATTCATCCAAATGGGGCCAGATCCTGGCTAAAAGTGTGCATTTAAATGAGCTTTCAGAGCAGATCCACATTGCAGCTGCCTACAAACCACTGCAGCATTTTTCATGTCCCAGTAGTCACCACACACAGTCCCCCACTGTCCCTCGTGTTTCACCTCCACTCTCCCAGCACAGTGCCTGCCGCCATCTGCCAGCCTCACCTCTGCAGCTCCTTCAAACACAGACATGGGAATGGTCAGGAGAGTTCTGAGCAGCAGACTGCAGGTCTGGAGGTACCTCATGCCCAGAATATGTCTAAGTCACCAGGGTAGAAGCTCTCCACAATCTAGATTGTTCTTGGAGCATTGGAGGTTCCCTCCTCACAGGCTCAAGGAACACAGGATGCCCGGCACAAGACCTGCAGTGCCATTGCCTACCCCACAGGCTGTGCCACCTCATCTCAATCCAAAAACTCTTTCCAAGGATCGAACTCAAATTCTGTATGGCCCTGCACAGTGAACCCTCTCCTCTCCTACCCAGCACACCCTGTATAGCCCTGTGCCCACAGACCCAGAGCTCCCTCTCCCAGCCAGGTGCAGGGCAAGGCACACACTTGGTTGATTGCAGCACCTTCTGCTTTTCTCCCCACTGGCACATGCAAAGAAATCTCATTCCCAGGGCTTCCCCAGTGGCCATGCTGGTGCCCACCTTCCTCAGGCCATGGCACAAGGGGAGCAGCACTTACCCCTGAAGAGCTGCACCCAGAGCTTGAGCCACAGAAGCCAAGCAAGCAGGAGTCCTCCTGTGCCCATCCTGAGAGTCCTGCCCTGCTGGCACAGCTCCTGGCAACTCACACAAAGAAATATGCTGGGAGGGTGAACTCTCTCTGCGGGAGGCTGAACTCTCTCTGGGGCAGATAAGCAGCTGCAGGAGGAGCCAATCGAAGCAGCAGCACTTTTCAGACGCTATCGGCAGCTCGCTCCCCTCCGACACAGCCCAGCCCTCCAATGAGCTTCTCCAGCGCCCTTCATGACCATTTATGAGGGACAGATGTGTCCTGCTGTGGGTGTCAGGGAGGCTGTGGCAGGGGATTGTCCTGGGACAGTGTGGCTGTGCAGGGCAAATGGCTCTGTCACCCCTTGCACCCCACTGTGTGGACTGGGAGCACTCAGCAGCTCCTACACAGGCCTCATCCTAGAAGCCAAGGGGCAAGTGTCCAGCTGCTCCTGAGCTGTGGGAACCATGGAGGTGGGGCTGCTGTGGGGTCTGTGTCAGGATGGGAAGACAACAGCCTCTGCCCTTGCTCCAGCTTCTACTGTGCTGGTAGCAGCAGCTGGGAGAGATCCTTGTCCAGGGCAAGGTCTCCATGGCAGGAGTGCTGCTGGCACATCCCTTGCACAGAGCCCCACAGGGAGTCCCTGTCAGGAGCTGGGGCTGGGACATGTCCCTGCCCTGGCAGCAGCAGACCTGCAGGCTGAGGCTCAGCCCTGTGCCTGACTCTCAGCATGTCACCAAGGGGCAGATATTCCCCACAGGCACATCAGGAGCTGGAGCTGCAGGTGCACAGACCACAGCCCACGTCACCTCGCAGCGCTGCCTGCGCTCCCCCTGTGGTACCCAGGCAGGAAGTTGTGGTTTCCTCCTGGCACTCTGCCCAGGAACATCCCTGCTGTAACCCTGAGCCACCCCAACCCTGACTACTGCAGCCAGGGCTGTAAGGGATGCTCCTGTAGCCTCACAGACACAGGCAGCTCCTGACCACCCTGGTGACACATGGTGGCTCCTGGCTGCTCTGTACCCAGCCCCACAGCTGCACACCACCACTAGGGACATGACCTCACAGCTCCTGCTGCCACCCACTGCATGCTCAGCACTTGTCCTGACAGTGACCTCACACCCTCTGACTTCTGCTGACATGTCCTCTGCACTCACTGTCTCACAGGGCCATGCCATTGGTGGTTCTCCCCAGGGGACACTTTGAGAAATCTCTGAATGTTCTGTTGGTGACAGCAGCCCCCACAGCAACCCTGTGCCTGCTCCTGCCTGAACAGCTACTCCAGCACTGGTGACATCACCAGCTGGACATTCACAAGCCAGGGGCCTGCTCCTGGCCTATGCAACACTCAGACACAGCTGATGTCAGAGCACCTAAACCTGCCCTGAGCCTGCCCCTGGCCCCTCAGCTATTCAGGCACCAGTGACCTCACAAACACCTGCAGTAGCTCTTGTTCTGCTCCTAGCCCAGCAACTACTCAGGCACCAGTGACCCCACAAGACACCACACACCCCATGGCCCTGATCTTGTCTGGTCAGATACTAGGCCAGCAGTGACTCCAGAAGCACCACACAACCATGGGCCTGATCCTGCACTATCAGCTGATTGGTCACAAGTGACCTTGCAAACACCTACACAGCAGAGCTGCTTCCTCCTGGCCTACCAGGTTCCAGGCACCTGTGACCTCAAATGCTCCAACACAAGATGTGTCTCTCCTGGTCTCCTCAGGCACCTCTGACATCACAGGGACATTCCCAGTTGTTGTGGAAGGGCAATATAGGCCTAAGAGATGTCCTGGCTTGTCCAGACATGACCCCATGATCCACTTCCCTCTCTGCTGAAGTGGGCAGCAACACAGGAAAGAAGACAAAAGGCCTGGAGACACCCAGAGTGCTTTGGGGAGAAGCAAGGTGCACAGACTTGTTGGTGCATGGCCTGTGTTTGCCCAAATAAGGATCAACCATTCTCCTGGGGTCATCTAACATGACATTGGCAAAGTGCCATTCTGATTGGCTAGTCTCTGTGGCCTGATCAGGCCATCACACTTGGGTGGTTGATAATAGATATGGGTGAGGTACAACAACCTGCTCTGCCTCATTGTGCTCTGTGGTCTGAGGTCATCTGGTGGAGGTGAGGTCGGGCACTGACGAGTTGACTCAGCAGCTGCCAACGCAGTTCATTGTATTAAGGCAGTGCAATTGCTTATATACTGCTTTAGAAGAGGCCTGCATGATTGGTTTGGGGCTGGCACAGGTGGACAGTACAGATTGGTTCAGAGTTATGTGTAAGGTGCAGATAGGTTGCCCTGTATCAAGTTAACCTATTGTGTCCACCCCAGGGGGCTGGCAGGCCCAACCCCCTGCAGCTGTGTGTGGGCTGCTCATTATTTACTACTTGGTTTCCTGAGCCCCAGGTGGGTCCAAGGACACTTCCCAGCACGGGTTCTCATGTTTACCAGCTCATACAAAGCCTATGAGGAGAGGCTGAGGGAGATGGGATTGTTTAGCCTGGAGAAGAGGAGGCTCAGGGCAGAGCTCATTGCTGTCTACAACTACCTGAAGGGACATTGTAGCCAGGTGGGGAGTGGCCTCTTCTCCCAGGCAACCAGCAATAGAACAAGGGGACACAGTCTCAAGCTGTGCCAGGGCAGGTCTAGGCTGGATGTTGTTAGGAAGTTGTTGGCCGAGAGAGTGATTGGCATTGGAATGGTCTGCCCAGGGAGGTGGTGGAGGCACCGTCCCTGGAGGTCTTCAAGCAAAGACTGTATAAGGCACTTGGTGCCATGGTCTGGTTGATTGGCTAGGGCTGGGTGCTAGGTTGGCCTGGATGAGCTTGGAGGTCTCTTCCAACCTGGTTGATTCTATGATTCTGTGTCCTGCTTGATGAAGAATTCTCCCACAATTCCTTTTTTTTTTTTCTTTTGAGCAACCCAGGCCTGATCTCGCACAGGCTGCGTTTGGCGCAGGTGTGAATAACACAGGTGCAAATCAATAATGCTAAAGTTAAAAGAGAATACATCTGTTAGAGGCTTTTTGCTAGTGGCAATAGTCTGGCAAGCTAACCACCCAAGCTCAGCTAACAATCCCAAAAGCCTCTTCTGCAAGTGACAGTAAGTCAAACATTCAAACACCCAAAAGTCCAGATGAACACCACAGTCACAGGAGAGCACATTTGTGCCACGTCTTTGTTGGTTCTGTGTGGCAGTCGATGCTGTAGAGTCACAGATGTATCTGTTGCCCAATATCCTTCCTCAGACTCCCATAGCTCTGGATTCACTCTAGAATCCTCAGAAATCTTGATGTTTTCATTACACTTCTTAGCTATGAGCTGTGTCTGTCTGTTGTGCTTAAGAACTGCTAATTTCTAAATACGATACAAAGATGTGCCCCAGATGTTACCTTCAGGCTTCCTACTTGGCCTATTCCCACAGTTCTTTATTTGTTTTAAAAAATTAAGGCAGTGTTTCTCATCCTTTTGCAGGGCCCTTGCAAAAAGATAACAACCACGTTGCCATCTGCACCACTTGAGTGGGTTTTGGCCTTTACAGCAGGTGCTAGACCGAATCTCTATTTTGCTCTTACCCATTCCATTAAACCAGAATCACTGAAAACTCATGAAAATACCCAAATTTGTTAACCATGATCAAAACCTTACAATCCATACACACACAACCATCATTTCAATGCTCCTTCCAAGATCTTGCCATAAGCCTGCCCTCTGAGCAAGATTCCCTCTCACTTTAAGGAAACAGGCTGGTCATAGCGAGCTGGTCTCCATCTGAGGCCTGTGACCATAAATGGTCAAACACAAACAAATGCAAAACCAAATGCAAACATATTCAGTGCCCAGGCTAACAGATCCATTGGCCTTGTCTGTACGATGTGACCAGAGAAACAGCAGACTTTCTTCGTACCTCCTTCCTTGTCTTCCTATCCCCCTTCTGGCATGTGCAGATGACCTCTCTTTTATGGCTCTTCTGGCATGCACAGACAACCTCTCTTTTACAGCTCTTCTGGCATGCGCAGACGACCTCTCTTTTTTGTTTGTTTGTTTGTTTGTTTGTACACAATCCTAATGGTATCAAAATATACAGAAAAATTCTAAAAAGATTATTCTATAACATTGCTATAGGCTAAATTCCTAGAATTGTCATATTACAAACTCCTAGCCTCTGCAACTTAAAGAAAATGAAGGAAATAGGAGAAATAGCAAAGAAAATCCAAGAAATGTGGTACCACAGCAGATCAGAATCAGCACAGATGGCAGAATAAGATCCTCCTAAAAATTGTGGCACAATTAGTAATCATTTAACATCCTATCCAATAAACTCCTAAACTCTAACATATATTACAATCAAAGCCAAAACAGCACGAGGGTTCCAGTGTACACAATACCATCAGAAACTCAGTCTGTGTCTTTGAGAATCAAGCACACTGAGCCACAGCAGCTGTAAGGGAAAAAAAGTAAAAAAAAGGACGGGGTGGGGGGTGGAGGGCAGTGACTGCTTCCTTAACTATATTAATGCTAAAAATTTGATAAAGGAAAAATTTTGAACCCTGGAATGGATTCCAAACACAGAGAAAATAAGAAACCCAAAGGAAAAGAAAATTAAAAATAATATTGCTCTGTGCAGTGAGGTTCTTAAAAAAAAAAAAAAAGAAAAAAATGATGAAGCCATGGCGTGTAGAAAAAAAAAGAAACCTTTAGGTCAATTAACCCCAAAAGATAAATAAATGTTGATCTATCAGTTTTACCTAGTAGACTGAACATTCTTATCTCAATATACCATTACAATTAACAAGCACTTAACATCTTATCCAGTAACCTCTAAGATCCAGTACAATGAAAAGGATAGAAACATCACCAAGATTTACATCAATAACATACAGCCAGCAGGATACAAAAATGTGCATCTGTCACTTTAAGAATCAACCTGCCCGTCTCCCGCTGAGAAAGTGCACAGAGGGGGGGGTGTAGGTGAGCTGTGCTCACCATGTGCCAGGGGAGAGAAGTGGGGGGGCTTCCCAGTCCCATGGGGAAGGAGGAGGGAGGGGGGGAAGGGAGCATGTCTCACCGTGCTCCCAGTGCCAGCTCATGAGCCCATGGCGGGGGGGGGGAAGGTCGGGGGTAAGTGCGCTGCTCCAGCAGGCACAGGGGAAGGAGGGGGGGGGGGGCGTGTGGACATGAAACCGACAACAGAACCGCAAGTGAGGGGAGGGTGGTTTCTGCTTCGCCGATCTCTGAGACTCCACAAGCGATGGTGGGGGGGCCTCACACTCCCAGTAGACTCGCTGCTTAGCCACTTTCGAGTCCCCACTGTTGTCCCTGTCACCCCCACCTCCTCCTTGTCACTGCTGCTCTCCGCATTCTGCACACATGATTGGTGAGGGGGCAGGGGGTGGGGCGGGGCCGCACCCCCAGGTGGCAAGCTGGGACCTTGGTGATCACCGCACAGGGTCCTTAGCAAGGTACGTGGGCAGATCATTAGTGGCGCTCAGCAAATCAGTTGGCACTCAGGGCTGTAGTAGTTCTAAGAAACAGTTTAAACTGAGAAAGTTCCTGTTGCTTTCTCTGGCCGCCATTACTAAGCAGCTGGGATGGACCCCGGTCATGTGTGCTTACGGCAGCGACCCCGGAAGGGACCGCCCATCTTTACAGCAGCGACCCCAGAAGGAGCCGCCTGTCTTTTATGGCAGCTGCTGGATTTACAGCTTTTCTCACCAGGGGGTGTCCCAGCATCCGATCCCTCCTGCCTCTGCCAGTCCCTTACCGCATGAAGATAAAGCATCATTTCATCCCCTTATTGGGGCCCCAACGGCCTAACGTCCAGGCTCAGCACTTTCCTGATGCAAGTCTCAAACCCGTAGTCATGCAAACTAGCACAGGTACACAAATCATAGCAGGCTTCTTTCCATCAATTTCAATGATTCTAAGCCTACCCCTTTTAATCAGTTCAGCAAGTGCCTCTGCACAGGTCTGCACAGTGTTCTTTGATGAGTGGGCAAGTGTCATGGAACGCAGTTTCGCGGCAGAGTTTATGGGGGAAAATACGCGAGGCGTTGACTATTTTATCAGTGATTTATTGCAAAGAATGCGAGTTCCCTCTTCCCGAAACTACACCACCACTGTGAATTCTTTTGATTGAGATCGAAATAACATTTCAGAGAATGGCAAATTAAAGAGTCTATGATGTTTAAAGAGAGTTCTTTTGAGTCTCTGAGGTTTGAGTTAACAGTTCGTCAGCTACTCACAGTCTGTAGCTTGGTAGGGAGTCCCTTTCTCCCGATGAGGGTCCATGCATGCAGGCTTCCTGCCTCTGCGACTCGGGGTGTCCGCCCGAGGCGAGGCTGGATCGGCAAGCAGCTTGTTGTTAGAAGTCCGGGAAAAAACCAGAAAGGCTGGAAAAACCCAGAAGGCTAGGGGGCCAAAAGCAAAAAGCCTCGATCCTGGCCTGTCCACCATTTTTATAATGTTCCAAAATAGGACTAGCCCACAATTCGGACCACTTTTACGTTGTTCACATACATTGGTAAAAAACAGTAATCAACTTACACAATTGGATAACATTACCTAAACAATATAAAGACCACTCCTCAGGCCAGCCCACCTGCAGGTGTTGGGCAGGCTTGAGAAAGTCGTTTCTACTAACCAAAACAATACCTTGTTTGTCTGGAAAGCAAGGCCACTCTCATCCCACTTTGACGCCAAGTAAAAGGAAAACATGGCCAGTGTTTACCCTCTACTCGCCTTAGGCCGAAACCTTCCCATGGGACTGAAAGATTGTTTTGGGTTTTCGATGCTTTCTGCTTGAATGTGAGGCACTAGAAACTACACAATATAGCAAAAGCTTAGAGAGCTTTTGCTACTCTCCATGACAGCAAGAATACCCATTCTATGATCTTCCACTCATTGTCAGTGGCACTGGCATCTCTCCTACCCTTGGCAGGTTCCCCCTTTTCTTTTTGCCACCGAGCAATGAGTGCAAAAGGATGTCGCTGCCTATTGACACATAGAAGCGCTAGGGGTTGATCGGCAAGGCGATGGCTGGATACACCAGTCAGGAATTTATTGGCTATCAACCTGACTGCCAACTGCTGTTGGGTCGTTAAGGAGATGCGCCTGTGTGCATCCGTGCCCTGCAACAGAGGCAGCAGTGGTTCTAAGTCCTCACTGGTTATTCTCACTATCTTTTGAACCCACTGAACATCACCCATAAACTTTTGGACATCTGGCAGTGTTTTCAAGTCTGTAAGTCAATCTCTTGTGGTCTGATTGTGGCCTCAGTGATTTTCCAGCCCAAATCGTTCCAAGGGCTCTGCTGCTGTATCTTTTCTGGGGCAATATTCAGACCGCTTCTTTTGTAGACTCCCTCTATCATTTTCAAGTCTGCAGGCATAAACAGACATGAACGACAGAAAAGAAAGTTGTCCATATAGGGATAGACACTTGTACATGCCCAATTTGTTTCTCAAGGGTTGCAGTGCTCTGACAACAAACAACTGGCAGAGGGTTGGTGAGTTCTTCATTCCTTTGGGCAAGACTGCCCACTGATAGTGGCTCGCAGGTTCGACTTTATTCACAGATGGTACTGTAAAAGCAAATTGCTGCCAGTCTTGGTCCTGTTGTTTTGCACGTTCGGGTGTCCATTTTTCTAACATTTTAACCACCTGTTCTAGAGACTGCTTTGTATCATCAGCAGCAACCGTGGGCGACTGATGGCCGCTAACGCACGTCGAGCCTTGAGAGCACACCCCTCTGGCTGCAGCACCATCGTCAGACTCAGGGATGTCAATGATCATTCTAGGGGGCAAATCCCCAGTCGAGGGGGGTGGAGGCAGGGCTCATGGCTGGCAATATGGCAGTCCACCAGGATCGTGTTCCACACTCTTTTTCAATTCCGCTATAGAGTTGGCAGTTTTCCCGGTCATGCCCTTGGCTGGGGTGGCACAGCTGAGTCTGAAAACCTGAGCTATGGAACTCCCTTTCTCTGCCACTGGCATCGACAGAGTGCTTGGGGTGGGTGCAGGAGCGGAAGCTGGCACTGCACTTGCTTTGGAACTTCCAGTAGTGGCCGGAACTGCCAGAAGTGAACGTGAAGCCGCCATAGCAATGCTTCTTTCGGCTTTCATTTCTAGTAACGTACGTAGCACAGCGTGCCAGCTCTTAAGATATTTTAGAGTCCATGCCTTCAGTAACAACTGCATCCTACTGTGCGTCTCTGACCTCCCACCAAGCTTCTGGCTCAAAGATCATGAGAGGCTCAGACATATGACCCTGCACTCACGCCCAGGTCAGCAGCTCTCAGAGCTTTTTCATGTCTGACAGAACACCTCTCTTAGAGAGTATACATGCCAGCACAAGAGTGCTGCATCCTCCGCACAGCCTTACCTCTATCATTCGGAGTGCTCAGCTGTGGCCCTGAGCATCCAGCTATTGCCCCCCTTCCTTGGGCAATGCTCTCCAGTCCGTGTCACCAGCTGACATTATTTTTCAATAAGAAAACGTCCACAGAGTGGTCGGCACATTTACCAACCCCGGCCCTCTTGAACTCGGTCCTTCCCATTGCCGGCCTGCCTCGGTCTTACCTGAATGCCTGTTTCACTGTTCAGGTGCCATTTGCTGGTGGAGCACCTGGGTAAAATGACTCTTGGGTCACCACTATGGTCAGATGGTCATTCTCTGTTTATTTCCATGTTGCAGTGACTTCTATGCTTTCTTGCAATAGGTGTGCACAACTAACTGAGGTTAGGATTGGCACATGTGAATAGCTCTGGTTGGCCCAGGGTTGCAAGCATGGCATGGATAGGGTGATACACAATAACATTCTGAGGGGTCAGTCTCTAGGATGGCTAACCCAGCCCCCTTGGGCTGGCTAACTCTGACCACAGGCAGCCGGGACTCCACCCTCTGCAGCTGCATGTGGGGGCTGCTACCCAGCGACTGGTATCTTAAGCCCAAAATGGACTCAAGACACTTTCCAGCCCAGGCTGCTCATGTTTACCACTTCATGTCCTGTTAGCAAAAATCTCTCCACAAATATTTTCTTGGTGGGTGAAACCATTTATGGTATCTCTGGAGCTTGTCATTGCTGTCAGCAGAGCAGCTGGAATCTCGAGTGTGGATCCTTCTGCTGTGATGACTTTCCTGTTCCCTATGGGAATGCTGGCTTCCAGATTCAGAAGCAGCTGGAGACACATTTCTGACACACACTTTCCTTCTGCCATGCGGTGCTGCCTCACAGCTTTCTTTGTGCTGCTTCTCATGTGTGCTCTCAGCTGAGTTAGCAGCTTTTTGCTGTTTGGGGCTTTTCCCAGGGATTAGGGTTGGACTTGATGATCTGTGAGGTCTCTTCCAACCCTGATGATACTGTGATACTGTGATATTGTGATTTCCCTTTCAGATTCCATCAGGATGCTCTGTGAGTGTTACCTGCCTGTGGCTGGGGGCTGCTGCACTGTGAGGCTTTGTCTCTGGGTGTAGTCAAGGTGTGGTGGTCCCAGAATCTGTGGCTTGCAGGTGGGGCTGGATTCATACACTGAATCGTGGTGAGGTTTCTCATGCTTTGTGCCTTCACATTTCCTGCATGTTCAATTGCTGTGTTGTGGTAGGCCTAAACAGGCCAAAATAGGCTTATACATGTCCTTGCTCTCTCTCTGTTGGGAACTGGCTGGAAAATGGGGGGGGCACAAGCCCCTAGAAGCGTGTACCATCAAGCCTTGGATGTGAGCTCTGAGTGTATTGGGACTGCAGTAAACCACAGTGCTGTGTGTGAAGAAGCTCAGAGGAATTTGTCCTTGAGCCTTCTGATAAACAGCATCTGTGGGGCTGTGAGCAAAGCAGGAGGGAATTGGGAGGAATATGGAAATTCCAGTGCTTAGGTGCACTAAAAATGCTTTTGCAGTAACTGCAAGTAGGGAAGATTCTGCATATTCAAATGGTTAGATGCACCTAAATGATAAGGAAAAGCATCACTTGTATGCTGTGTGTGGTTCACACTTCTCACCCTAACTGAAAGTATCTGCTTTGTCACTTGGAGCCTGATGCTCTTAATAAGGAATGGGAGCTTGGATAGCTTAGCTCATATTGGGCTGTCTCCAGTTCCCATCCCCTCCTGTGCTGGGACCTGTGACTGGCAGGATGGAAATATCTCTGCCAGCAGGAACAGTGCCTGGGGACCAGAGGCCTCTCATGGCCCTGCAGCTTGACCCTGAGCCTGCTGTCCCCACATGTGTCCCTTTCCCACCACCAGGTCTTTGTGCTCTACTGCTCCCAGGTAGCTCAGGCAGGCACCCAGCTCCACCGCCCACCCCGCAGGCAGACAGCAGCAGCTCTGGGACAATCTTCAAAGCCTTTTAATCAGAACCAGTGTGGAGGCATCAGAGTGGGGGAGGAAAAGCAGAAGCATTGCCCTGATGCTTCTGCTGCTCCTGGCAGTAGCAACTGGTTCCTGGTGCCTGTGTCTCACCCACATGCACAGAGCTCTCCTGCTTCAGATCTCTCTTAGCCTCATGGCAGGGATGGGCTCTGCTGGCTGAGGGCTCAGGGAGCTGTGCTGTCGCCCCCATGTGTCCTCAGGGGGATGTGCAGCAGGCAGCTCTTCAGCATCATCATAGCCTGTGCTCTGCAGGGACAGGGCACAGGCATCTGCCCCAGCTCCAGGGCCCTCAGCATCTGCCCCAGCTCCAGGGCCCTCAGCACTGCTCTGTGAGCGCAGGTTTGCCCCTGCAAGCAGCAAGACAGCAACTGGACATTAGCCAAAGGGGGGTCCCTCTTGTGGGCATCAGATTTCTCCCTTTGTCCTTGCAATTCTAAGACTTTCAGCTCCCTCTCCCACATCCAGATCTCAATGAGGAACCTGGAACCTCTTTCTCCATGGGCTCTCAGCCTGGCAACGATTCCCCCTGGAACCAGGGGTGGCTCCCCAGGATCCAGCAGCAATCTCTTCCCCTCTCACCTCCAGATGCATCTCTGGGTCCTGATCCTTCCTCTGGCTCCCTGGGAATTTCCCTGTCTCCCTGTCTAAACACAGGATCCTGTGCAGGGGCAGACATCTCCCTGGCATCATCGTAGCCATCCACTGGGTCACCTCCAGCCAGGACTGAGCCATCTGGAAGGAGAGAGCAGCTGGTGACAGCGAGGGGACACATCCTGCTGAGCAGTGGACAGGGGAACCACTGTGGAGGCATCAAAGTGGGGGAGGAAAAGCAGAGACACTGCCTGGCTGCTGCTGCTGTTGCTGCTGCTGCTAGGAATGGGAGCCAGCTCCTGGTGCCTGTGTCTCTCCCAGATGCACAGAGCTCTCCTCCCTCCCAGCTGCAGCCAGCCCCATGGCAGGGATGGGCTCTACTGGCTGAGGGCTCAGGGGGCCTTGTGCCCTGAGCTGTGCTCTCACCCCCATGTGTCCTCAGGGGCATGTGCAGCAGAAAGCTCTTCAGCATCCTCACAGCCTGAGCTGTGCTGTGCATGGACAGGGCCCAGGCACTTGCCCCAGCTGCAGGGCCCTCTGTCAGCACAGGTTTGCCCCTGCAAGCAGCAAGGCAGACACTGCACATTGCCCACAAGGATGCCCCTCATGTTCTGGGCATCAACTTTGTTCCAGGTTAAGCCCCTCTGGGGTGAGAGGTGGAGTTTGAAAACCTGAACCCAGGTGTCCCTGGCCCCTCCCGTGGGGAGGACCACCCAGGCCAACCTTGATCCCACTCCCAATTCCTTTCCAAGACCCCATTGAAGAGGCAGATGAGCTTCCTCCTCTTTCCTACTTCCTGCCTTCAACTTTGCAACATCTTCCTTGCTGCAGCTGCCTCTGCTAACCACGAGACCAGCTAAGCACGTGGCCAGCCCAGCTGCCTCCTGAATCCAAGGGGCAATCCAGCTCCAGCTGCAGAATCCACTGCCACCCAGCCTGGGCTTGAGCACACCTTTGTCTGCTGCCTTCCCCTCTCCTAGGTCACCCTTTTAGTCACTGCTGAAGTTTTCTCTTCAACTTCCAGATCAATTTTGAGTCTGTTTCTTTGGGTGCTTCATGCCTTTAACTCTTGTACCTCATTTTTTCCTATGGGGAGAGGGAGGCATCCTAAATTTTGTTCTCTTGGGCTTTTGGACTCCAGGAAGCTTAAACAATAACAATCTTCCTCCCTTCCTCTTAGCAGTTCTGAGACTTTCAGCTCCCAGTACCAAACCCAGATCCTGAGGAGAAATCCTAGGACATCTTTCCCCTTGGGCTCTCAGCCTGGTGGTGATTCACCTGGCACCAGGAATGGCACTCCAGGAACCAGCAGCAATCCTTTGCCCTCTCACCTCCAGGAGCATCTCTGGGTCCTGATCCTTCTTCTGGTTCCTTGGGCATTTCCCTGGCTCCCTGTCTAAACACAGGCTCCTGCCCAGGGTTAGCAATGTCCCTGGCATCATCATAGCCATCCAGTGGGTCACCTCCAGCCAGCACAGAGACATCTGGAAAGAGAGAGGTGCTGGTATCAGGTGGAAGACAGATCCTGCTGAGCAGGGGACAGGAGGAAGTGTGCAGAGATTTGGGGCTCAGGCATTGGTGTTGGCAGCACCAGAAGGCAGCCCTGCCCATGTCCTGCCCAGCTCCTGTGATGACACTCATAGACACCACTGCTCTTCACCTGCCTGCAGGGAGCAGACACCAACCCCCCCCTGCCCCCTGTTACCTGCTGTTGACTCCAGGCCATTCTCCTCCTCCTCTCTGTCACCAGGCTTGGGCTGCAGCTTGGCCAAAGACCCCTCTGAATAGGAGCCTGTAGAGAGATGCAGGAGGTGTCATGGGAGTGCTCTCTTCTGACCTGGCTTGTGGTCAGTGCTGCTGGGGATGTGGGAGCCTTTGAGCCAGGGCTAAGTGAGGAGAAAGGCTCAGGGCTCACCCTGATGCCTGAGGACAAACCCAATCTCAGAGGGGCCCCACAGCTACTCTGAGACAGCCTCTTGTCTCAGCCCTCAGGTGTCACCCAGGCTGCAGGGACAGGCAGAGAGAGGTTGTCCCTGGTTAGGACAGGCAGAAGTGGTGAGGAGGAACCTTCTTTTCCAGGCACAGCTTCTGCCTCCTCTTCCCACTGACCTGGCAGCCCTTGCACTGCAGGCACCATGGGCCAGGGGCATAGAGGAGTCATCTGTAAGTGGAGGGGTGAGGGCAAAGAGCCCTGGAGATGTGTCCTCCATGATGGACACAGACCCACCTGAGTCACTGAACCTCTCCTGCTTCTCCCACGCTGTGCTGTAGCCAATCTCCTCATACACAGCCTCAGGGAAGGGCTCCCAAGGAGCCTGGGCAGCTGGGGACAGAGCCAGGGTTAGCAGAGGAACAGGCAGGCAGGCTCAGGACCCCACTCTGCTCCTCCAGCTCTCTTGCCCTGGGACAGCCCAGGGCTGCCATCACAGAAGAGCACTGCTGTAGAGTTCTGCCACCACTGGCACTTCCTCAGTGCTGGCAGTGTCCCCAAGGAGGTGACCTGAGGCAGCAACAGCCTTGCACCTTCCCCCCAGGCACAGCCCTTGTGCCCCTCTGGCTCCTGGGTTAGGTCCCTGGTGCTGGGGCAAGCTCCCACCTGTTCTCTGCCCCTGCTGCTGCTCCCTCTCTGCTCCAGGGATCTGCACAAGCACCTGGGCAGCCAGCACCATGCACACTGGTCCCTAGCACTGCCCATGCACTCAGTGCCCCACCAGAGCACCCTTGGCCTTTCAGGAGGCGTCTTGCCCTGGCACCACGGGGGAAGCACCAACCTCTGCGCCCAGGCCTGGCACTTTGCACTTGTCCAGCCAGGAGGGCCAGGAGCAGGCAGAGAAGGGCTCCCAGGAGGATGCAGATGATGACAGGCACTGAGACACTGCTGCTGCTGGTCCGACGGCCCCCAGGGGCACCTGCATGGGCAGCAGCAGAGCAAGGGCAGCAGCAGGCCAAGGACAATGTGTGGCCAGCACACCCCAGTGCTTAACCCACTACACTGTGTGCAGACAACTGCAGGGGTGAGCAAAGGGAAAGCTCTCACCCTAGAGGGGAAGAGACAGCCCTGCCCAGCCCCACACCACTGCCCCAATGCCATCTTTGGAGATTTCACCCCCCAGAAAGGAGCCAATTCCCTCTGCTGTGGGTCAGAGCCTGGCCCTGGGCAGATGCTGCCCTGGCAGGGAGGAGAGGTTACCTGCTCGGGGGGTTGGTGCTTCTGTGCTGGGTGCATCTGCAGGGGAGGAGAAGGAGAGCTGGCCTGAGAGGGTGCTTGTGCAGGGAGCAGGGAGCCTCCTCTCTGACACACTGTGTGCAGGTGGGAACAGTCCTGCCACATGCCAACAGAACTGCCCCTCCTGTGGGGCTGCTCAGGCTGCCCAGCACACAGCACAGGGCTCTGCTCCAGCTTGTGCTCAGATGGCACAGTCAGTGCAGGAACTGCCCGGGGGCTGCAGGGCTCTGCTCACAGAGGCTGGAGAACATCCAGCCAGGCAGCAGCTGCTGCCCACTTGGCACCAGGCTGCCATGGCCTTGCTCTCTCTGGGGCCATGAAGGCACCCAACGGGGAAAATGGTTTCCCAGCTCCTTGCCCCTAGCCCAGAGAGGGCTCCCTGCCCCTCACTCACCTGAGCAGCTCACAGCAGCATCCTCCTTGTGCCGGCAGACACCGCTGTCCCCAGGCCGGGCCCAGCACTCCTGCAGAGATGGCTCTGTGCCCTGGCACTCCACCTGCTCCAGCCAGATGGGGCCTGTCCCCTCCCCAAAGGCAGCCTCCCCCGGGGCAGACAGCACAGGGCCACAGCCCAGCTGCCTGCATGCCACCTGGGCATCCTGCCTGTCCCAGGAGTCGTCGCACACCGTGCCCCAGGAGCCGTGCAGCCAGACCTCCACTCTGCCTGAGCACCTGTGCTGCCCTCCCACGGCACGAATCTTCTCCCTGGCTGGAGAAGGCAGAGCCCTGCCAGGGCAGCAGGAGAGCAGGCAGAGCCCTGCCGGCTGACAGGGGTGTGCAGAGGAGCAGCTACCTGTGCAGTTCCTGGAGTCTGGGCATGGGGCTGAGAGATCTGCAGACACTTCTGGTCGTTTCCCTGCAGAAGGAAATGCTGCAGTGGAAGGGCTGCTGGACAGGGGGGGTGCAGCTGAGAGTGAGGCTGAGCTCTGCTTCTGCCTCCCCCTGCCTTTTCCCTCATGGCAGTAACTAAACCTGTTTCACTCAGTGGCGGCATACAGCAGTGTGGAGCCTGATTCCCAGAGCACTGGGAGGCTGCCCATGGCTTTCCCTCAGACCTTCTGGTCTCTAATTACACCTTCACTGGAGACATCTCAGCCTCACTCATTGCTGCTGGGAACCCAGCTGGGGCCTGCTGGGGAAGATGTGGGGGTCTGAAAGCTGCAATCTCCCTTTTGATGTGAGCAGCAGAAGGTATGGCAGGTACAGGATCCATCTGGGCCCTGTCTTTGTGCTTGGCGGGAGCCAGCTGGGAGCAAGATCTAGGGGCATGCTGATGCCCATCTAGCTCAGAATTACCATGGCAGATAATGTGGGTCTCATCTCTCAGGTCTTCACAAGAGTGCAGGTGCCAGGGAGCAGAGGGACACTGCCAGAAGGAGCTGTTTCTCTCCCCACACTGCACTCGATCCAGCCAGGCAGCAGCAGTCACTCTAGCAGCGGGCAGGTTTGTATCCAGGTCCCCTCTGTCCCCACAGCCCAGCTCCTTGCATGCCAGTGAGACAGTTCTGGGAGTCATTGAGTTGGAGCAGACATTGCCCCAGGTGCCATTGTAGAACACCTGCAGGCGCCCGGAGCAGTTGCTGCTGTTCTCCAGCCTCAGGGCCACGAACTCTGGGAGGAAAGGGCTCAGATGGGACCAGGCTGGTCTGGGGCTGTGGGAGCAGGGACACCCCTGCAGCTCCCAGGCCCTCAGCCAGACAAAATCACTGCTAATATGGCCCCCTTTCAGACACAGCCAAGCAAAGGAGCCTGAAGAACAGGCAACCCTGCACTCCCTGCTGAGCCTTGAGGACAGCTGATCTCATCAGGTTACCCAGTGGCAGTGAGGGGACACCTGAGTGCATTGGCATCCTCAGGCTTGGCTTGGGCAGTAGTACAGAGGCAGCAGGAACAGCCTTGTTCATTGCTCTGCCCCTTCCCAGCCTGCCCAGGCACTGTGCTCCCAGCACAGCTCCCAGCACACACCTGAGCAGATGACTCCGGCGTCCTCTTTGTGCCCGCAGTCGTGCTGCCCCCAGGGCCCTGCCGGGCACTCCCAGAGAGCAGCTTCGGCCCCGGAGCAGTTGACCCCATCCAGCCAGATGTGCCCAGAGCCTGCCCCGAAGCCAGCGGAGCCAACCGCCTGCAGCGCCCCTCCGCAGCCCAGCTGCTGGCAAACGACGCTGGCATCGGCCAGGTCCCAGCTGTCATCGCAGATGCTGCCCCAGCTGCCCTGGGAGTAGATCTCCACTCTGCCCTCGCAGCGCCCGCGGCCCTCTGCCAGCCGCACCTGCCGGCTGCCTGCAGCAGGAAGAAGCCCCAGCTGCTGTCAGGGGCTGCTGCCCAGCCAGCACACAGCCTGGGGGCCCTGGCAGTGCCACTCACCACTGCAAGAGACCCCCACATCCTCTGCAATGCCTGCTGCCAGCAGGCTCTGGGGCAGGGAGGTGTTGCAGAGCTGCAGGCTGGCCTCGTGCCCTGCACACCGCACCCCTCGCAGCCCCACGGGGCCCTGCCCTCTCTCAGCCTTGGGCAGGGTGTAGGCTGCCTCTGCCTCTCCGCACCGCAGCTGCCGGCACACCACGCTGGCCTCCTGCAGGTGCCACTGCTCTGCCAGGACCCTGCCCCACGTCCCACGCTGCAAGATCTCCACTCGTCCATCGCAGCGGCTCCCTCCACCCACCAGCCGCAGGGAACCGGAGCCAGCTGGGCCTGGGGAGAGCAGCCCTGCAGCAGCTCTGCAGGCTCTGGCACCACTGCAGGCCCTTGGAGCTCTCCTGCTCTGCCTCAGGCAAGGGCAGACTGCAGCTCTGCCAGCATTTGGCCAGCGCTCACCTGAGCAAATGACAGCAGCGTCCTGCTCATGGGAGCACAGAGAGGCCCCCAGGCTGCTCACGGGGCACTGGCCCAGCTGGGCTTCAGTGCCAGCACAGTGGAAGGAGTCTCTCCAGACAGGGCCTGTGCCTCTCCCAAAATGGCCTCCTTCCGGAACGGACTCAGCAAAGCCACAGTTGAGGTGACGACAGAGAACATGGGCGTCCAGCAGGTCCCAGCGCCAGTCACAGAGGGTGCCCCAGGTCCCCTGCACTTGGATCTCCACCCTCCCCTCACAGCCTCTGCTGCCATTCACCAGCCTGTATTCTGTGATATCAGGGACAAAGAAGGATAGAAAAGGTGTCTTGGCGCTCTTGCACCCTCCAGAGCTGCAGGCCAGGGCACAGGGGCAGCCTGCCATCCTCCTCCTCCTGCTGCCTGATCTTAGGGCTGCAGGCAACCACATCCCTACTCCTGCCCTCGCACCCCAACCAGCACAGGCCCTGCTGACCCTCCCCAGCACACTCTTGCTGTCCAACCCCAAAACCCTGAGTCCTTACGTGTGCAGGTGACTCCAACAGCATCTGCATGGCTGCAGGGCTGGGTCCTGGGGGATCCCCTGGGGCAGGAGGCAAGAAGAGATTCATTCCCCACACACTGCAGCTCTCTGTCCCACATGGGACCAGCCCAATCTCCAAACTGAGCTGCCCCATGCACAGACAGGGCTGTGCCACACTGCAGCTCCCTGCAGACCACGTTGGCAGCTCTCAGACCAAAGTCTGAGTCACAGACAGGTTTCCACTCCTTCCCATCATTGATCTCCACACGTCCTGCGCAGGGACTGTCCCCTCCAACCAGCTGGACCAATCCTGGAGGAACCAAAGACCCCTGTGAATTCCCTGATATTTTGGATGCTGAGATGCTCACATCCTGTCTCATAGCAAGGAGACCACGAGTAGAGTCACACAGGCATCCCAGCAACTCCCAGCGGGTCTTGATGGCACAAACAAACCGGGATCTGTCCTGCCGATCTACAACCATAACTACAATAAGTGCCCAGGAATAGGATCTTCATATGTGGCCAAGGTGCAGTGCCAGCCTGACACATTCCTATCACTGGGTGGTCAGAGGGCAAGGAGGCAGGCAAAGGAGTCTCCATTGCAAGGACAGGCAGCAAGGACAGGCAGCAAGTGCTGGGGCTCTCTGGGGCTGCACCAGAGAGCATAGCCTGGGCATCAGCTCAGCAGTGACTGAAAAGGGTCATATCCCTGTGGGCTGGCTCCCAGGGAGTGCCCCAGGAAGAGGGATGATGTGGCCATGAACCACCCTACTCTTCTGCCTGAGTCCTGTGAGCCTCTCTTCTTAGTAGCAGCTCTGCTTTGGGGACTCATTTCTATTAGAGGACAAGGCAAATGTCCCAGGAGATCTTGTGCCCATCCCTGGGCTGTGGGTGCCCATAGAAGCTGCCCTTGATACCTCTGGCATGGATAGATCAAGTCTTTGGTAGTGCCAGATAGCTGCTGTGAGAACAGGAGATAAAACTGACTGCAGGACTAAGTGGGCATTCATCTCCCAGCCCCTGGCACTGACCAAAGGTGGGCTGAGCCACACTGGGGGTCAGGCAGTGCCACCTCCCACCAGGAATCCCTCAGGATGAACGGAAAGCTGCAAGGACAGCCCCAGCTCAGCAGTGTCACCAGCCACACTGGGCCCTTCTCCACTGCCCCCTTGTTTCCCTGAGGGCACAGCCAGCTGCCTTCCCCCTTCCCAGTAACAGGGGAGAGGGACAGGCTCCTCCCATCCATGTACCTGAACAGGTCACTCCAACATCCCAACGATGGCCACAGTCGTTCTCACCCCATCCATTGTGTGTGCAGTCAGACAGGGCAGACTCGGAGCCATCACACTCAACATCATCCATCCAAATGGGGCCAGATCCTGGCTCAAAGTGTGCATTTGAATGAGCTTTCAGAGCAGATCCACATTGCAGCTGCCTACAAACCACTGCAGCATCCTTCATGTCCCAGTGGTCACCACACACAGTCCCCCACTGTCCCTCGTGTTTCACCTCCACTCTCCCAGCACAGTGCCTGCCGCCATCTGCCAGCCTCACCTCTGCAGCTCCTTCAAACACAGACATGGGAATGGTCAGGAGAGTTCTGAGCAGCAGACTGCAGGTCTGGAGGTCCATCCTGCACAGCATTTGTCAGGCTCCAGTGTAGGAGCCCTCCACAGTCTGCATTGCCCTTGAAGCATCGGATGTTCCCTCTCCTGCTCACAGGCTGCAAAGAACTGAGGTTGCCCAGCACAAGAACTTCTGCTTCTGTCTCACCCTGATTTTCCCCTCATGGCAGTAACTAAATGTTTGTTCTCTCAGTGGGGACACACAGCAGTGTGGATCCCCTGATTCCCAGAGCAGTGGGAGTGTGCTCATGGATTTTATTCATAATTATGTCTGGTGTCTTCTGAGACCCTGACTGGAGACAACTTTGCCTTGCCCAGGTTGGGGTCGGAGTGCAGGACCCCAGTTGGGATGACATGGGGAAGGTGTGGGGCTCTGGGAGCTAAAGCCCCACTTTGCTACAAGCAGCAGAAGGGTATGACACATCAAGGGTCTCTCTTGGCCCTGTCTTTGTGCTTGGCTGAAGACAGCTGGGAGCACGATTTGGGGGGCATGCTGGTGCCCATCTAGCTCAGAATTACCATGGCAGATGATGTGGGTCTCTTCTCTCAGGTCTTCACAAGAGTGCAGGTGCCAGGGAGCAGAGGGACACTGCCAGAAGGAGCTGTTTCTCTCCCCACACTGCACTCGATCCAGCCAGGCAGCAGCAGTCACTCTAGCAGAGGGCAGGTTTGCATCCAGGTATCCTCTGTCCTCACAACCCAGCTCCTTGCATGCCAGTGAGACAGTTCTGGGAGTCATTGAGTTGGAGCAGACATTGCCCCAGGTGCCATTGTAGAACACCTGCAGGCGCCCGGAGCAGTTGCTGCTGTTCTCCAGCCTCAGGGCCACAAACTCTGGGAGGAAAGGGCTCAGATGGGACCAGGCTGGTCTGGGGCTGTGGGAGCAGGGACACCCCTGCAGCTCCCAGGCCCTCAGCCAGACAAAATCACTGCTAATATGGCCCCCTTTCAGACACAGCCAAGCAAAGGAGCCTGAAGAACAGGCAACCCTGCACTCCCTGCTGAGCCTTGAGGACAGCTGATCTCATCAGGTTACCCAGTGGCAGTGAGGGGACACCTGAGTGCATTGGCATCCTCAGGCTTGGCTTGGGCAGTAGTACAGAGGCAGCAGGAACAGCCTTGTCCATTGCTCTGCCCCTTCCCAGCGTGCCCAGGCATTGTGCTCCCAGCACAGCTCCCAGCACACACCTGAGCAGATGACTCCGGCGTCCTCTTTGTGCCCACAATCGTGCTGCCCCCAGGGCCCTGCCGGGCACTCCCAGAGAGCAGCTTCGGCCCCGGAGCAGTTGACCCCATCCAGCCAGATGTGCCCAGAGCCTGCCCCAAAGCCAGCGGAGCCAACCGCCTGCAGCGCCCCTCCGCAGCCCAGCTGCTGGCAAACGACGCTGGCATCGGCCAGGTCCCAGCTGTCATCGCAGACGCTGCCCCAGCTGCCCTGGGAGTAGATCTCCACTCGGCCCTCGCAGCGCCCGCGGCCCTCTGCCAGCCTCACCTGCCGGCTCCCTGCAGCAGGAAGAAGCCCCAGCTGCTGTCAGGGGCTGCTGCCCAGCCAGCACACAGCCTGGGGGCCCTGGCAGTGCCACTCACCACTGCAAGAGACCCCCACATCCTCTGCAATGCCTGCTGACAGCACACTCTGGGGCAGGGAGGTGTTGCAGAGCTGCAGGCTGGCCTCGTGCCCTGCACACCGCACCCCTCGCAGCCCCACGGGGCCCTGCCCTCTCTCAGCCTTGGGCAGGGTGTAGGCTGCCTCTGCCTCTCCGCACCGCAGCTGCCGGCACACCACGCTGGCCTCCTGCAGGTGCCACTGCTCTGCCAGGACCCTGCCCCACGTCCCACGCCGCAAGATCTCCACTCGTCCATCGCAGCGGCTCCCTCCACCCACCAGCCGCAGGGAACCGGAGCCAGCTGGGCCTGGGGAGAGCAGCCCTGCAGCAGCCCTTGGGGACACCCACGAACCCAGCACCCTGTGCCACATCTCCAGGCTCTGGCACCACTGCAGGCCCTTGCAGCTCTCCTGCTTTGCCTCAGGCAAGGGCAGACTGCAGCTCTGCCAGCATTTGGCCAGCGCTCACCTGAGCAAATGACAGCAGCGTCCTGCTCATGGGAGCACAGAGAGGCCCCCAGGCTGCTCACGGGGCACTGGCCCAGCTGGGCTTCAGTGCCAGCACAGTGGAAGGAGTCTCTCCAGACAGGGCCTGTGCCTCTCCCAAAATGGCCTCCTTCCGGAACGGACTCAGCAAAGCCACAGTTGAGGTGACGACAGAGAACGTGGGCGTCCAGCAGGTCCCAGCGCCAGTCACAGAGGGTGCCCCAGGTCCCCTGCATTTGGATCTCCACCCTCCCCTCACAGCCTCTGCTGCCATTCACCAGCCTGAGCCCTGTCAACTCTGGGACGGAGAAAGATGCAAAGAGTGGCTTGGCGCTCTTGCACCCTCCAGAGCTGTAGGCCAGGGCACAGGGGCAGCCTGCCATCCTCCTCCTCCTGCTGCCTGATCTTAGGGCTGCAGGCAACCACATCCCCATTCCTGCCCTCACACCCCAACCAGCACAGGCCCTGCTGACCCTCCCCAGCACACTCTTGCTGTCCAGCCCCAAAACCCTGAGTCCTTACGTGTGCAGGTGACTCCAACAGCATCTGCATGGCTGCAGGGCTGGGTCCTGGGGGATCCCCTGGGGCAGGAGGCAAGAAGAGATTCATTCCCCACACACTGCAGCTCTCTGTCCCACATGGGACCAGCCCAATCTCCAAACTGAGCTGCCCCATGCACAGACAGGGCTGTGCCACACTGCAGCTCCCTGCAGACCACGTTGGCAGCTCTCAGACCAAAGTCTGAGTCACAGACAGGTTTCCACTCCTTCCCATCATGGATTTCCACCCGTCCTGAGCAGGGACTGTCCCCTCCAACCAGCTGGACCAATCCTGGAGGAACCAAAGACCCCTGTGAATTCCCTGAGGTTTTGGACACTGAAATGCCCACATCTCATCTCAAAGTCAAGGAGACCACAAGCAGAGAGCCACACAAACACCGCTGCGACTCCCAGTGAGTCTTGATGTCACTAACAAACACAGTGCCCCTGCTGCTCTCCAGGCCCTTCTCTTATAGGTGCCCAGGAATGGTGACCTTAGCCAAGATCAGAGGGCATCTGCTAGACTAACAACTCCCCTTCCCTGGGTGCAGAGAGGACAAGAACACAGGCAGAGAAGTCCCACGTGCAAGGACAGGAACCAAGGAGTGGCACCAAGCACTGCCCAGGCCCCACTGTTGCAGGGTAGCCAGGGCCTGGTTCAGGGTGCAATGCCTGGGCAGTAGCTCAGCACTGCCTGAAGAGGGCTGTATCCCTGTGGGCTGACTCCCAGGGTGTGCCCCTGGAACAGGGATGATGTGGCCATGGACCACCCTGTTCTTCTGCCTGATCCCAGTGTCTCTCCCATTATAGCTGTCGCTCTTCTTTGCAGACTCATTTCTATCAAGGGTCAACCCAAATGTGCCAGGTCATATTTGGCCCACACCTGGGCTGTGAGTGGCCTCAGGAGTGAGTGGTCATTTACCATCTAGCCTGTGACACTGACCAAGTGTTGGCTAAGCCACACTGGGGGTCAGGCAGTGCCACTTCCCACCAGGAATCCCTCAGGGTCCACGGAAAGCTGCAAGGGCAGCCCCAGCTCAGCAGTGTCACCAGCCACACTGGGCCCTTCCCCACTGCCCCCTTGTTTCCCTGAGGGCACAGCCAGCTGCCTTCCCCTTCCCAGTAACAGGGGAGAGGGACAGGTTTCTCCCATCCATGTACCTGAACAGGTCACTCCAACATCCTCATTATGACGACAATTGTTCTCACCCCATCCATTGTGTGTGCAGTCAGACAGGGCAGACTCAGAGCCATCACACTGAACATTATCCATCCAAATGGGACCAGATCCTGGCCCAAACCTTCCACGGAAATGAGCTTCCAGAGCAGATCCACATTGCAGCTGTCTACAAACCACTGTAGCATCCTTCAAGTCCCAGTAGTCATCACACACAGTCCCCCACTGTCCCTCGTGTTTCACCTCCACTCTCCCAGCACAGTGCCTGCCACCATCTGCCAGCCTCACCTCTTCAGCTCCTTCAAACGCAGACATGGGAATGGTCAGGAGAGTTCTGAGCAGCAGACTGCAGGTCTGGAGGTTCCCCATACCCAGAATTTGTCTAAGTCACCAGGATAGGAGCTCTCCACAATCTAGATTGTTGGAGCATTGGAGGTTCCCTCTCTTCCTCACAGGCTCAAGGAACAGAGGGTGCCCAGCACAAGCCCTGCAGTGCCATTGCCTACTCCACAGCCTGTGCCACCTCATCTCAAATCAGCATCCCTTGCCCTGGCTCAAACTCAAACTGTGTCTGGCCCTGCACAGTGAACCCTCTCCTCTCCTACCCAGCACACCGTGTACAGCCCTATGCCCCCAGACCCACAGCTCCCTCTCCCAGCCAGGCACAGGGCAAGGCACACACTTGGTTGATTGCAGCACCTTCTGCTTTTCTCCCCACTGGCACATGCAAAGAAACCTCATTCCCAGGCCTTCCCCAATGGCCATGCTGGTGCCCACCTTCCTCAGGCCATGGCACAAGGGGAGCAGCACTTACCCCTGAAGAGCTGCACCCAGAGCTTGAGCCACTGAAGCCAAGCGAGCAGGAGTCCTCCTGTGCCCATCCTGAGAGTCCTGCCCTGCTGGCACAGCCCCTGGCAACTCACACAAAGAAATATGCTGGGAGGGTGAACTCTCTCTGCGGGAGGCTGAACTCTCTCTGGGGCAGATAAGCAGCTGCAGGAGGAGCCAATCGAAGCAGCAGCACTTTTCAGACGCTATCGGCAGCTCGCTCCCCTCCGACACAGCCCAGCCCTCCAATGAGCTTCTCCAGCGCCCTTCATGACCATATATGAGGGACAGATGTGTCCTGCTGTGGGTGTCAGGGAGGCTGTGGCAGGGGATTGTCCTGGGACAGTGTGGCTGTGCAGGGCAAATGGCTCTGTCACCCCTTGCACCCCACTGTGTGGACTGGGAGCACTCAGCAGCTCCTACACAGGCCTCATCCTAGAAGCCAAGGGGCAAGTGTCCAGCTGCTCCTGAGCTGTGGGAACCATGGAGGTGGGGCTGCTGTGGGGTCTGTGTCAGGATGGGAAGGCAACAGCCTCTGCCCTTGCTCCAGCTTCTACTGTACTGGTAGCAGCAGCTGGGAGAGATCCTTGTCCAGGGCAAGGCCTCCATGCTGGCACATCCCTTGCACAGAGCCCCACAGGGAGTCCCTGTCAGGAGCTGGGGCTGGGACATGTCCCTGCCCTGGCAGCAGCAGACCTGCAGGCTGAGGCTCAGCCCTGTGCCTGACTCTCAGCATGTCACCAAGGGGCAGTTATTCCCCACAGGCACATCAGGAGCTGGAGCTGCAGGTGCACAGACCACAGCCCACGTCACCTCGCAGCGCTGCCTGCGCTCCCCCTGCGGTACCCAGGCAGGAAGTTGTGGTTTCCTCCTGGCACTCTGCCCAGGAACATCCCTGCTGTACCCCTGAGCCACCCCAACCCTGACTACTGCAGCCAGGGCTGTAGGGGATGCTCCTTTAGCCTCACAGACACAGGCAGCTCCTGACCACCCTGGTGACACATGGTGGCTCCTGGCTGCTCTGTACCCAGCCCCACAGCTGCACACCACCACTAGGGACATGACCTCACAGCTCCTGCTGCCACCCACTGCATGCTCAGCACTTGTCCTGACAGTGACCTCACACCCTCTGACTTCTGCTGACATGTCCTCTGCACTCACTGTCTCACAGGGCCATGCACAGGCTGAGCTGCTGCCATTGGTGGTTCTCCCCAGGGGACACTTTGAGGGATCCCTGAATGTTCTGTTGGTGACAGCAGCCCCCACAGCAGCCCTGTGCCTGCTCCTGCCTGAACAGCTACTCCAGCACTGGTGACATCACCAGCTGGACATTCACAAGCCAGGGGCCTGCTCCTGGCCTATGCAACACTCAGACACAGCTGATGTCAGAGCACCTAAACCTGCCCTGAGCCTGCTCCTGGCCCCTCAGCTATTCAGGCACCAGTGACCTCACAAACACCTGCAGTAGCTCTTGTTCTGCTCCTAACCCAGCAACTACTCAGGCACCAGTGACCCCACAAGACACCACACACCCCATGGCCCTGATCTTGTCTGGTCAGATACTAGGCCAGCAGTGACTCCAGAAGCACCACACAACCATGGGCCTGATCCTGCACTATCAGCTGATTGGTCACAAGTGACCTTGCAAACACCTACACAGCAGAGCTGCTTCCTCCTGGCCTACCAGGTTCCAGGCACCTGTGACCTCAAATGCTCCAACACAAGATGTGTCTCTCCTGGTCTCCTCAGGCACCTCTGACATCACAGGGACATTCCCAGTTGTTGTGGAAGGGCAATATAGGCCTAAGAGATGTCCTGGCTTGTCCAGACATGACCCCATGATCCACTTCCCTCTCTGCTGAAGTGGGCAGCAACACAGGAAAGAAGACAAAAGGCCTGGAGACACCCAGAGTGCTTTGGGGAGAAGCAAGGTGCACAGACTTGTTGGTGCATGGCCTGTGTTTGCCCAAATAAGGATCAACCATTCTCCTGGGGTCATCTAACATGACATTGGCAAAGTGCCATTCTGATTGGCTAGTCTCTGTGGCCTGATCAGGCCATCACACTTGGGTGGTTGATAATAGATATGGGTGAGGTACAACAACCTGCTCTGCCTCATTGTGCTCTGTGGTCTGAGGTCATCTGGTGGAGGTGAGGTCGGGCACTGACGAGTTGACTCAGCAGCTGCCAACGCAGTTCATTGTATTAAGGCAGTGCAATTGCTTATATACTGCTTTAGAAGAGGCCTGCATGATTGGTTTGGGGCTGGCACAGGTGGACAGTACAGATTGGTTCAGAGTTATGTGTAAGGTGCAGATAGGTTGCCCTGTATCAAGTTAACCTATTGTGTCCACCCCAGGGGGCTGGCAGGCCCAACCCCCTGCAGCTGTGTGTGGGCTGCTCATTATTTACTACTTGGTTTCCTGAGCCCCAGGTGGGTCCAAGGACACTTCCCAGCACGGGTTCTCATGTTTACCAGCTCATACAAAGCCTATGAGGAGAGGCTGAGGGAGATGGGATTGTTTAGCCTGGAGAAGAGGAGGCTCAGGGCAGAGCTCATTGCTGTCTACAACTACCTGAAGGGACATTGTAGCCAGGTGGGGAGTGGCCTCTTCTCCCAGGCAACCAGCAATAGAACAAGGGGACACAGTCTCAAGCTGTGCCAGGGCAGGTCTAGGCTGGATGTTGTTAGGAAGTTGTTGGCCGAGAGAGTGATTGGCATTGGAATGGTCTGCCCAGGGAGGTGGTGGAGGCACCGTCCCTGGAGGTCTTCAAGCAAAGACTGTATAAGGCACTTGGTGCCATGGTCTGGTTGATTGGCTAGGGCTGTGTGATGGTTTGGGGGTTACCCCGCCCCTCCCACACTTTGTATTTGCCCCAGCTAACTCAGACGGCCTCTGGGAATATAGATGAAGCAATTTATTTACAGCTAGCAGAATTTACAAGCAGCTATTTACAATATATACATTTATATACAATTATATACAGAAATATACAAAGGATAAACAATACAGAAGCACAACTCCCCTCCCAGAAACCTGAGTCCCCAGGAGGGGCTCTCAAACCACCCCAACACCTCCCCCCGGCCCTCTCAACCTTACCCCAGTTCTCAGGAAGAAAAGAGGTGCAGCCAAGAGGTTAGGGAGCAAGGTTAGTGGGAGCAAGGTTAATGAGATGTGACCAGGTCTAAGGCAAAAGCAAGAGTGAAGAACAAAATGGAGAAAAAGTCTTTCTTCTTCCCAGAGTTCTCAGCGTAACTGTGAGAGAAGTTGACATCAATTGTTTTGATTTCACTGCCTGTTATCTAGTTCTTGTACCAAAACATTCTAGCTTGCTTCAAACTAGCACAATCCACCCCTGTCTACTTCGCTCAGAGTATCGCTGAGAATTATCCAATCTAATCTAAACCAATATTTACACTAAAACAATATATACAAGTTCAGTTCACACTTCAATCAGATATAGGTGATTCAAAAGCTCAGAACAGGGACTCCCAGGTGATATTGGGTTCGTGCTCACATACTGTAGATTCTATCATAGATTCTCTCAGTGTTGGACGCCGATGTTACCTAGAACAGAAAACTCCTAACAGCTTGAATTTAAACTCTCTCAGCTAAGGTTAAATTTCTCTGTGGAATACACTGGATTTCACCATTCTCCTGCATTACCCAGTAGGTATGACCAGGACCTTCAGCAGATACCACCCCTCGGACAGGTTTCCCTTCGCCCGAAGGAGAAAATACCCAAACAGTTTTCCCTAACAGATTCTTCTCACGTACAACAGGAACTTTATCACCGTCTACTGTTTGCACCAAATCTGATTGTGCAGGTCCTGCTCTGTTTACTGAACCTCTACTATTTACCAACCAGGTTGCTTCTGCTAAATGTTTGTCCCAGTTTTTCAGAGTTCCACCCCCCATGGCTTTTAGGGTGGTTTTCAGCAAACCATTGTAGCACTCAATCTTCCCTGAAGCTGGTGCACAGTAGGGTATGTGATAGATCCATTCAATACCATGCTCTTTGGCCCAGTTTTTCACAAGATTGTTCTTGAAATGAGTACCATTGTCTGACTCAATTCTCTCTGGAGTTCCATGTCTCCACAAGATCTGTCTCTCCAAACCATCTATGGTGTTACGTGCAGTAGCATGTGGAACTGGATAGGTTTCCAACCATCCAGTGCTGGCTTCTACCATCGTTAGCACATACTGCTTGCCAGATCGAGATCGAGGTAAAGTGATGTAGTCAATCTGCCAGGCTTCACCATACTTGTACTTTGACCATCTCTCACCATACCATAAGGGCTTGATTCGCTTAGCCTGCTTAATAGCAGCACAAATGTCACAGTCATAGATGACTTGGGTGATAGCGTCCATGGACAAGTCAATTCACCTATCACGAGCCCATCGGTATGTTCCATCTCTGCCTTGATGTCCAGATGAGTCATGGGCCCACCGAGCTAAGAACAACTCACCTCGGTGTTTCCAATCAAGGTCAATGTCAAGTTCAGAGTTGGTATCAACTTGAGCAATCTTAGCAGCTTGGTCTGCCTGCTGGTTATGTTGATGTTCCTCAGTAGCTCTGCTCTTAGGCGTGTGTGCGTCTACGTGCCGCACTTTCACTGGAATTTTCTCCAGCCGTGCATCAATGTCCTGCCATAGATCAGCACACCAAATAGGCTTTCCTTTCCTCTGCCAACCATTCTCCTTCCAGTCCTTTAGCCAACCCCATAGAGCATTGGCTACCATCCACGAGTCAGTGTAGAGGTAAAGGATAGGCCAATTCTCACGTTCAGCCACATCAAGAGCAAGTTGAACAGCTTTTACCTCAGCGAACTGACTGGATTCTCCTTCGCCATCTTTCGTTTCGGTAACTCTCCTGGTTGGACTCCACACTGCAGACTTCCATATTCGCTTGTTCCCAACAAGACGACAGGAACCATCTGTGAACAAAGCATAGTTCTTTTCCTGATCAGAGAGATCACCATAGGGAGGAGCTTCCTCAGCACGAGTTATTTTCTCCTCAGGAGGTTTGGAACAGTCTGTGCCTTCCGGCCAGTTGGTGATCACCTCTACCAGACCAGGTCGGTCAAGATTACCCATTCGTGCTCGTTGGGTTATCAAAGCCATCCATTTAGACCAGGTTGCATCTGTGGCATGATGTGGTGATGAACCTTTGCCCTTGAACATCCAGTTAAGAACTGGCAGTCTAGGAGCTAAAAGCAATTGTGACTCAGTTCCAATCACTTCAGAAGCTGCTTTCACTCCCTCATAGGCTGCTAGAATCTCTTTCTCTGTTGCAGTGTAATTTGTCTCTGAACCTCTGTAGCAACGTCCCCAGAAACCAAGTGGACGACCACGTGTCTCATTTGGAGCTCTCTGCCAAAGACTCCAAGTTGGACCATTGTCACTGGCAGCCGCGTACAGAATGTTTTTAATGTCCGGACCAGATCGCACAGGTCCCAAGCCCACTGCATGGACTATTCCTCGCTTGATCTGATCAAAGGCTGCTTGTTGTTCAGGTCCCCACTTGAAATTGTTTCTCTTACGAGTCACATCATGCAGAGGTTTGACAATCTGACTGAAACCAGGAATGTGTAGTCTCCAAAATCCCACCACACCAAGGAAAGAAAGTGTGTCCTTCTTACTGGTGGGAACTGCCATGGTAGAGACTTTGTTGATCACATCCTGAGGAATGTAACAGCGACCATCCTGCCACCGCACTCCCAGAAACTGAATTTCTTTGGCAGGTCCTTTGACCTTGTCTCTCTTCATGGCAAAACCTGCTTGCAACAAAATGTCAATGATTTTGTTACCTTTCTCGAAGACTTCCTCAGCAGTTTGGCCCCACACAATGATGTCGTCGATGTACTGGATGTGCTCTGGAGCTTTACCTTTCTCCAGTGCATTGTGGATGACTGCGTGACAGATGGTTGTGCTGTGTTTCCACCCCTGAGGCAAACGGTTGAACTGGTACTGGATTCCTCTCCAGGTGAATGCAAACTGAGGCCTACACTCCTTTGCTATGGGAATAGAGAAAAAAGCATTAGCAATGTCTATGGTTGCATACCATTTAGCCTGCTTCGATTCCAGCTCGTACTGGAGTTCCAGCATGTCCAGCACAGCTGCACTCATGGGTGGCGTCACCTCGTTGAGGGCACAAAAGTCAACTGTCAGTCTCCAGTCGCCCGTAGGTTTACGCACAGGCCAGATGGGACTGTTGAAAGGTGAATGAGCTTTCTCGATGACAGCCTGACTCTCCAATTGACGAATCAGCTGATGAATGGGCAACAAAGAGTCACGGTTAGTTCTGTACTGCCTATGATGAACAGTTTGAGTTGCAATTGGCACCTCCAGGTCCTCTATGTCATGATGTCCCACAACTGCAGATTCATCAGAAAGTTCAGGTCTAATGGACAATTTCAATTTATCATCCTCAATCTCTACAGATGCTATTCCAAAAGCCCATTTATGACCCTTAGGATCTTTGAAACAACCTTGTCTCAAAAAGTCAATTCCCAGAATGCAAGGCGCATCAGGACCAGTTACAATAGTATGTTTCTTCCACTCTTTACCAGTTAAACTGATCTCAGCCTGTATCTTAGTTAACTCTTGGGATCCACCAGTGATTCCAAAGATAGAAATGGACTCTGTCCCTTTACAATTAGATGGCAATAAAGTACACTGAGCACCTGTGTCAACTAAAGCCCTGTATTTCCGAACTCTTGAACTGCCAGGCCACCTAATGAATACATTCCAATAGATTCGGTTCTCTCCACTATCCCTTTCCTCCTCCTGGCTGGAGGCAGGGCACCCCTAATGCTGAACATGGCATGTAGGGTGTACACAGTGATTGGTGTTGTTGTGAGAGAAATTGCAATTGCTGGAATAGTTGCAGTTACTCTCAGGAGCTGAAGAAGTGACAGCTACTTTTCTGGCATTATTGCCTCTGTTTCTGCCACTCTGCAGTTCCCTGACTCTCTTTGAAAGAGCTGAAGTAGGTTTACCATCCCATTTGTTCATGTTCTCACCGTATGTGTCACGCAGAAGTATCCACAGTGACGCACGTGATTGCTGCTGTCTGGGTGGAATTTGTCTCCTCCTAGGCTGGAATTGCCTTGCAGGAGGTGGGCGTCTGTTCCTGACTGCAGAAACATGCACCCATTCAGATGATGCAGGAATGGTATCCTTTACCAGATTAGAAATTGAGGTTGTAAGATCCTCCTTCAGTTCTTTCATGGTATTCTCAAAACCATCTTTCATGCCCTTTATTTCAGAAGTCATAGTTTGTATGGCAGAGATTATACCAGAATGTGACAAGCTGTCCTCAATCTGCCTGAGCTGGTCAGTGAATTCACCAACAGTGAAAGATCTTCCATTATCACTCCTTGATAGAAATTTACTGGCCAAGATGTTAGCATAGGATGAAGGAGCAAGCTTAATCAGCTTCTTCATGAGACCTGTTCCCAAAGGAATATCGTCAGGCTCATGAGTGCCATGATCTCCATAAAGCACTTCCTTCACAGCAAACTCCTTCAGAAGCTTAATTCCCTGCTCAATGGTGTTCCACTTCTTGGCAGCCCATGGCAAATCATCTCGGGAAGGATATCTCATAGCCACAGCCAACAGAAGGCGTGTCCACAAGCTAACCCTACCAAGAGGACTTGCTAGGTGTTTGTCCACTCCACTCTCCTTAGTGAGTGGTCCCAGCTGCTTGGCAGACTTGTCTCCTACCTGCAGGGCATTAGCACCAATGCCACGGCATCTCACTAGCCAGCTTAGGATTGGCTCACCTGATTCCCTTGTGTATTCCTTCCTAACTTCCCTGACCTCTCTGAGTGGATCCTTGGAGCCTTGGATGTCATCTTCCTCCTCCTCTTCCTGTTGTTCTGGTGGTGCCGGGCCTAACAGAACCTTCCTCATAGCATTCCTAAACTCATGGGAGCCATCCTCTCTCTTGGCAGCTAACCTCACAGCACTCCTCTCACTTGAGTATTGTTGTCTCAGCACATCTACAAGGTCTCGTAGACTAACTGCCTCCTCTTCCTCCTCTTGCTGCTGATCACCAGAGGTCCCCTGTCTTACATCCTCCTGCAAACCACTCTTTGTCTTAGCTTTTGCCTTAGCAGGTGCCAGAAGGGCCTGAGCAGCAACAGACTTGGATGTGTCTGCTGGAGGGTTTGAATCCTTAGGAGTCTGACCTGGAGGATTTGAATTATTAGGGGTCTGACCTGGAGCTTGTGAGTTCAAATCTGCCTTGCTTTTAACAGGAGGATTTTGGTTCTGGTCTGCTGGCTGGGGGTTCAAATTGGCTGAGCTGGTGTCATTAGGATTTGGACTGACTGGGCTAGTGTTACTAGCATTAGTGGGATTGTTTGCCTGTCCTCCTGGGGTGCCTGCCAACCCTGAGGTGTTATCATTTTTGCTGGGAACATTCTGATTTTGGGTACCTGCCTGCCCTCCGTTGTTTTTGTTATCATTGTTATTGTTTATGTTAGTGGCGGGAACATTGGCTGTGTTCCCAGCACTTGGAGAAGGAGGGGCAGAGGCTGGCAAGGGGGAAGACGATAACTGTGTTCCCTTGTTTTGCTGTGAAAGAGACTGCTTCTGAGACACAGAATTTTTCCTAGTTCTTACAGAAGCTGGTTTTGAATTTTTCACCAATAATGCCAAAATTAATATGAAATTTAAAACTACAAGAGCTAGTATAATGCCCAGCACCCCTGCCATGCTCTGTTTCGAGTAGAAATCCTTGCATGGATTTGGCATTTCAGTTTGGGGCTAGATGACCCTCATGAGAGCAGTAGATAAAGCAAATTCTCGATTGATTGTAACATTATTGACAAAAACTCTTGTAATATCACTAGTAATATTCTCAGTGACACTAAAACCAGCATAACCAAGAATAAAATCACCCCAGCTCCAGAACATGTTTGAAAGCTTAACTTTAGCCTTCTTAAAAACTACATGAAGCAAGAAATAACCAATTTGATCTTTGATCCAATTGTACACAAAAAACCAGAAAACAGGCCACACAGCAATCCCCACCAAGTACAATAGCTGCTTGATTAGCTTCATCTTAATTCCCAGAGCTAATTTCCACTCACTGAAATATCTAGCCCCACGTTGGGCGCCAATTAAAAATGTGATGGTTTGGGGGTTACCCCGCCCCTCCCACACTTTGTATTTGCCCCAGATAACTCAGACGGCCTCTGGGAATATAGATGAAGCAATTTATTTACAGCTAGCAGAATTTACAAGCAGCTATTTACAATATATACAGTTATATACAATTATATACAGAAATATACAAAGGATAAACAATACAAAAGCACAACTCCCCTCCCAGAAACCTGAGTCCCCAGGAGGGGCTCTCAAACCACCCCAACACCTCCCCCCGGCCCTCTCAACCTTACCCCAGTTCTCAGGAAGAAAAGAGGTGCAGCCAAGAGGTTAGGGAGCAAGGTTAGTAGGAGCAGGGTTAATGAGATGTGACCAGGTCTAAGGCAAAAGCAAGAGTGAAGAACAAAATGGAGAAAAAGTCTTTCTTCTTCCCAGAGTTCTCAGCGTAACTGTGAGAGAAGTTGACATCAATTGTTTTGATTTCACTGCCTGTTATCTAGTTCTTGTACCAAAACATTCTAGCTTGCTTCAAACTAGCACAGGCTGGGTGCTAGTTTGGCCTGGATGAGCATGGAGGTCTCTTCCAACCTGGTTGATTCTATGATTCTGTGTCCTGCTTGATGAAGAATTCTCCCACAATTCCTTTTTTTTTTTCTTTTGAGCACCCCAGGCCTGATCTCGCACAGGCTGCGTTTGGGGCAGGTGTGAATAACACAGGTGCAAATCAATAATGCTAAAGTTAAAAGAGAATACATCTGTTAGAGCCTTTTTGCTAGTGGCAATAGTCTGGCAAGCTAACCACCCAAGCTCAGCTAACAATCCCAAAAGTCTCTTCTGCAAGCGACAGTAAGTCAAACGTTCAAACACCCAAAAGTCCAGATGAACACCACAGTCACAGGAGAGCACATTTGTGCCAAGCCTTTGTTGGTTCTGTGTGGCAGTCGATGTCGTAGAGTCACAGATGTATCTGTTGCCCAATATCCTTCCTCAGACTCCCATAGCTCTGGATTAACTCTAGAATCCTCAGAAATCTTGATGTTTTCATTACACTTCTTAGCTATGAGCTGTGTCTGTCTGTTGTGCTTAAGAACTGCTAATTTCTAAATATGATACAAAGATGTGCCCCAGATGTTACCTTCAGGCTTCCTACTTGGCCTATTCCCACAGTTCTTTATTTGTTTTAAAAAATTAAGGCAGTGTTTCTCATCCTTTTGCAGGGCCCTTGCAAAAAGATAACAACCACGTTGCCATCTGTGCCACTTGAGTGGGTTTTGGCCTTTACAGCAGGTGCTAGACTGAATCTCTATTTTGCTCTTACCCATTCCATTAAACCAGAATCACTGAAAACTCATGAAAATACCCAAATTTGTTAACCATGATCAAAACCTTACAATCCATACACACACAACCATCATTTCAATGCTCCTTCCAAGATCTTGCCATAAGCCTGCCCTCTGAGCAAGATTCCCTCTCACTTTAAGGAAACAGGCTGGTCATAGCGAGCTGGTCTCCATCTGAGGCCTGTGACCATAAATGGTCAAACACAAACAAATACAAACCCAAATGCAAACATATTCAGTGCCCAGGCTAACAGATCCATTGGCCTTGTCTGTACGATGTGACCAGAGAAACAGCAGACTTTCTTCGTACCTCCTTCCTTGTCTTCCTATCCCCCTTCTGGCATGCACAGACAACCTCTCTTTTATGGCTCTTCTGGCATACACAGACGACCTCTCTTTTACAGCTCTTCTGGCATGCGCAGACGACCTCTCTTTTTTGTTTGTTTGTTTGTTTGTTTGTACACAATCCTAATGGTATCAAAATATACAGAAAAATTCTAAAAAGATTATTCTATAACATTGCTATAGGCTAAATTCCTAGAATTGTCATATTACAAACTCCTAGCCTCTGCAACTTAAAGAAAATGAAGGAAATAGGAGAAATAGCAAAGAAAATCCAAGAAATGTGGTACCACAGCAGACCAGAATCAGCACAGATGGCAGAATAAGATCCTCCTAAAAATTGTGGCACAATTAGTAATCATTTAACATCCTATCCAATAAACTCCTAAACTCTAACATATATTACAATCAAAGCCAAAACAGCACGAGGGTTCCAGTGTACACAATACCATCAGAAACTCAGTCTGTGTCTTTGAGAATCAAGCACACTGAGCCACAGCAGCTGTAAGGGAAAAAAGTAAAAAAAAGGACGGGTGGGGTGGGGGTGGTGGTGACTGCTTCCTTAACTATATTAATGCTAAAAACTTGATAAAGGAAAAATTTTGAACCCTGGAATTGATTCCAAACACAGAAAAAATAAGAAGCCCAAAGGAAAAAAAAAACAATATTGCACTGTGCAGTGAGGTTCTTTAAAAAAAAAAAAAAGAAAAAAATGATGAAACCATGGTGTGTAGAAAAAAAAAGAAACCTTTAGGTCAATCAACCCCAAAAGAAAAAAAATTGTTGATCTATCGGTTTTACCTAATAGACTGAACATTCTTACCCCAATAGACTATTACAATTAACAAGCACTTAACATCTTATCCAGTAACCTCTAAGATCCAGTACAATGAAAAGGATAAAAACATCACCAAGATTTACATCAATAACATACAGCCAGCAGGATACAAAAATGTGCATCTGTCACTTTAAGAATCAACCCGCCCATCTCCCACTGAGAAAGTGCACAGAGAGGGGGTTTTAGGTGAGCTGTGCTCACCACACTCCAGGGGAGGGAGGTGGGGTGTCCTCCCAGTCCTGCGGGGAAGGAGGAGGGAGGGGGGGAAGGGTGCCTGTGTCACCGTGCTCCCAATGCCAGCTGGTGAGCCCATGGTGGGGGGGAAAGGTGGGGGGTGAGTGCGCTGATCCAGCAGGTGCGGGGGAAGGCGGGGGGGGGCATGTGGACATGAAACCAACAACAGAACTGCAAGTGAGGGGGGGGGCGGTGACTGCTTCGCAGATCTCTGAGACTCCACAAGCAACGGTGGGGGGGGGGCTCACACTCCCAGTAGACTCACTGCTCAGCCGCTTCGAGTCCCCACTGTTGTCCCTGTCGTCCCCACCTCCTCCTTGTCACTGCTGCTCTCCGCATTCTGCACACACAATCGGCGAGGGGGAGGGGGGCGGGGTGGGGCTGCACCCCCAGGTGGCAAGCCAGGACCTCGGTGATCACCTCACAGGGTCCTTAGCAAGGTACGTGGGCGTATCATTAGTGGCGCTCAGCAAATCAGTTGGTACGCAGGGCTGTAGTGGTTCTAAGAAACCATTTAAACTGAGAAAGTTCCTGTGGCTTTTGCTGGCTGCCATTACTAAATGGCCGGGATGAACCCCAGTCAAGTGCGTGTTTATGGTAGTGACCCCGGAAGGAGACACCTGTCTTTTATGGCAGCTGCTGGATTTACAGCTTTTCTCACCAGGGGGTGTCCTAGCATCTGATCCCTCCTGCCTCTGCCAGTCCCTTACCACATGAAGATAAAGCAGCATTTCAGCCCCTTATTGGGGCCCCAACGGCCTAACGGCTGGGCTCAGCGCTTTCTTGATCATGGCCTGGAGGCTTCTCAGTGGTCCAGGATGCAGGTCTCAAACCCGTAGTCACACAAACTAGCACAGGTACACAAATCATAGCAGGCTTCTTTCCATCAATTTCAATGATTCTAAGCCTACCCCTTTTAATCAGTTCAGCAAATGCCTCTGCACAGGTCTGCACATTGTTCTTTGGATGAGTGGGCAAGAATACCCATTCTATGATCTTCCACTCATAGTCAGTGGCACTGGCATCTCTCCTACCCTTGGCAGGTTCCCCCTTTTCTTTTTGCCACTGAGCAATGAGTGCAAAAGGATGTCGCTGCCTATTAACACATAGAAGGACTAGGGGTTGATCAGCAAGCACCAGTCAGGAATTTATTGGCTATCGACCTGACTGCCAACTGCTGTTGGGTGGTTCAGGAGATGCACCTGTGCACATCCGTGCCCTGCAACAGAGGCAGCAATGGTTCTAAGTCCTCACTGGTTATTCTCACTGTCTTTTAAACCCACTGAACATCACCCATCAATTTTTGGACATCTGGCAGTGTTTTCAAGTCAGAGTGTAAGTCAATCTTTTGAGGTCTGATTGTGGCCTCAGTGATTTTCCAGCCCAAATAGTTCCAAGGGCTCTGCTGCTGTATCTTGCAGACCCTCTCAATCATTTTCAAGTCAGCAGGCACAAGCAGCCATGAACGACAGAAAAGAAAGTCTTCCATATAGGGATAGACACTTGTACATGCCCAATTTGTTTCTCAAGGGTTGCAATGCTCTGACAACGAACAATTGGCAGAGGGTTGGTGAGTTCTTCATTCCTTGTGGCAAGACTGTCCACTCATAGCAGCTCGCAGGTTCAGCTTTATTCACAGATGGTACTGTAAAAGCAAATTGCTGCCAATCTTGGTCCTGTTGTTTTGCACATTTGGGTGTCCATTTTTCTAACATTTTAACCACCTGTTCTAGCAACAACTTTCTATCATCATCAGCAACCGTGGGTGACTGATGGCTGCTAACGCACGTCAAGCCTTGAGAGCACACTCCTCCGGCTACAGTGCTACCATCAGACTTGGGGATGTCAATGATCATTCTAGGGGGCAAATCCCCAGTCTGGGGGGGATGGAGGCAGGGCTCGTGGTGGTCGACATGGCAGTCTGCCAGGATCGTGTTCCATGCTCTTTTTCACTTCCACTATAGAGTTGGCAGTTTTCCCAGTCATGCCCTTGGCTGGGGCGGCACAGCTGAGTCTGAAAAACTGAGCTATAGAACTCCCTTTCTCTGCTGCTGGCAGCAACAGGGTGCTTGGTGCAGGGATAGGAGCGGAAGCTGGCACCGCACTCACTTTGGAACTTCCGGTACTGGCCAGAACTGCCAGAAGTGACTGTGAAGCCACCATGGCAATGTTTCTTTCGGCTTTCATTTCTAGTAACGTACATAGCACATCATGCCAGGTGGAACAGAGATTTGGAGCGATTTTAGAGTCCTTCCCTTCAGTAACAACTGAGTCCTACCATGCGTCTCTGACCTCCCACCAAGCTTCCAGCTTAAAGATCATGGGAGGCTCACACATATCACAGTATCACAGTATCATCAGGGTTGGAAGAGACCTCACAGATCATCAAGTCCAACCCTTTACCACAGAGCTCAAGGCCAGACCATGGCACCAAGTGCCATGTCCAATCTTGCCTTGAACAGCCCCAGGGACAGCGACTCCACCACCTCCCTGGGCAGCCCATTCCTGTGTCCAATGACTCTCTCAGTGAAGAACTTTCTCCTCACCTCCAGCCTAAATCTTTCCTGGCGTAGCTTGAGGCTGTGTCCTCTTGTTCTGGTGCTGGCCACCTGAGAGAAGAGAGCACCCTTCTCCTGGCCACAACCACCCTTCAGGTAGTTGTAGACAGCAAGAAGGTCTCCCCTGAGCCTCCTCTTCTCCAGGCTAACCAATCCCAGCTCCCTCAACCTCTCCTCATAGGGCTGTGCTCAAGGCCTCTCCCCAGCCTCGTTGCCCTTTTCTGGACACGCTCAAGCATCTCAATGTCCCTCCTAAACTGGGGGGCCCAGAACTGAACACAGTACTCAAGGTGTGGTCTCACCAGTGCAGAGTACAGGGGCAGAATGACCTCCCTGCTCCTGCTGACCACACCATTCCTGATGCAGGCCAGGATGCCACTGGCTCTCTTGGCCACCTGGGCACACTGCTGGCTCATGTTCATGTGGGTATCAATCAGCACCCCCAGATCCCTTTCTGTTTGGCTGCTCTCAGCCACTCCGACCCCAGCCTGTATCTCTGCATGGGGTTGTTGTGACCAAAGTGCAGCACCCAGCACTTGGAGCTATTGAACGCCATCCCCTTGGACTCTGCCCATCTTTCCAGGTGGTCAAGGTCCTGCTGCAGAGCCCTTCTGCCCTCCAACCCCGTCACATCTGCCCCCAGCTTAGTGTCATCTGCAAACTTGCTGATGACTGACTCCATGCCCTCATCCAGATCATCTATGAAGATGTTAAAGAGGATGGGGCCCAGCACTGATCCCTGAGGGACACCACTAGTGACTGGCCGCCAGCTGGATGTGGCCCAGGTCAGCAGCTCTCAGAGCTTTTTCATGTCTGACAAAACACCTCTCTTAGAGAGTATACACACCAGCACAAGAGTGCTGCGTCCTCCGCATGGCCTTACCTCTATCACTCAGAGTGCTCAGCCGTGGCCCTAAGCATCCAGCTATTGCCCCCCTTCCTTGGGCAACGTCCTCCAGTCCGTGTCACTGGCTGACATTATTTTTCAATACGAAAATGTCCACAGGGTGGTCGGCACATTTACCAACCCCGGCCCTCTTGAACACAGTCCTTCCCTGTTGGAGAAATTCTTGCTAGCAGAGGACACAAAATCATAAACATGATCAACCTGTGCTGGGAGTGTCCTTGAATCCATCCTAGGAGTTTAGATACCAGGCACAGGGTAGCACCCCCCACATGCAGCTGCAGGGGGTGGAGTGCAGCTGCAGGTGGGCAGAGGTTAGCCAGCCCCAGAGGCTGACCTGGGTAAAATGACTGTTGGGTCACCACTATGGTCAGATGGTCATTCTCTGTTTATTTCTGTGTTGCAGTGACTTCTATGCTTTCTTGCAAGAGGTATGCACAACTAACTGAGGTTAGGATTGGCACATGTGAATAGCTCTGGTTGGCCCAGGGTTGCAAGCATGGCATGGATAAGGTGATATACAATAACATTCTGAGGGGTCAGCCCCAGGGCTGGCTAACTCAGCCCCCTTGGGCTAGCTAACTCTGCCCACAGGCAGCCAGATCTCAACCACCTGCACCTGAATATGGGGGGTGCTATGCAGTGCCTGGTATCTTAAGCCCAAAATGGACTCAAGGACACTTCCCAGCACGGGCTGCTCATGTTTATCATTTCATGTCCTCTTAGCAAAAATCTCTCCACAACTATTTTCTTGGTGGGTGAAATCATTTATGGTAACTCTGGAGCTTGTCATTGCTGTCAGCAGAGCAGCTGGAATCTCGAGTGTGGATCCTTCTGCTGTGATGCCTTTCCTGTTCCCTATGGGAATGCTGGCTTCCAGATTCAGAAGCAGCTGGAGACACATTTCTGACACACACTTTCCTTCTGCCATGCGGTGCTGCCTTGCAGCTTTCTTTGTGCTGCTACTCATGTGTGCTCTCAGCTGAGTTAGCAGCTTTTTGCTGTTTAGAGTTTGGGGCTTTTCCCAGGGATTTCCCTTTCAGATTCCATCAGGATGCTCTGTGAGTGTTACCTGCCTGTGGCTGGGGGCTGCGGCACTGTGAGGCTTTGTCTCTGGGTGGAGTCAAGGTGTGGTGGTCCCAGAATCTGTGGCTTGCAGGTGGGGCTGGATTCATACACTGAATCATGGTGAGGTTTCTCATGCTTTGTGCCTTTACATTTACTGCATGTCCAATTGCTGGCATTGTGGTAGGCCTAAACAGGCCAAAATAGGCTTATACATGTCCTGGCTTGCCCAGACATGTACTTCTGCTCTCTCTCTATTGGGCACTGGCTGGAAAATGGGGGGCACAAGCCCCTAGAAGCGTTTACCATGAAACCTTGGATGTGAGCTCTGAGTGTATTGGGACTGCAGTAAACCACAGTGTTGTGTGTGAAGAAGTTCAGAGGAATTTGTCCTTGAGCCTTCTGATAAACAGCATTTGTGGGGCTGTGAGCAAAGCAGGAGGGAATTGGGAGGAATATGCAAATTGCAATGCTTAGGTGCACTAAAAATGCTTTTGCAGTAACTGCAATTAGGGAAGATTATGCATATTCAAATGGTTAGATGTGCCAAGGGATAAGGAAAATACTACTCATTATGCTGTACGCACTTCACACTTCTCACCCTAACTGAAAGTATCTGCTTTGTAACTTGGAGTCTGATACTCTCAATAAAGAGTCGGATCGCTCAGAAGCGTAGCTCACATTGAGCTGTCTCCCTGCTTTCCCGGTTCCCTTCTGCAAGTGACACCCAAATCCTCTCAAACTCTGGACCTCCCTGCTCTGCGACCAGGTTGGGCTCTTTTTTTCCTGCAGGACTTTTCGCCATTGGAGCTGTGCCATGGACCCCCCCCCCCCCCCCCCCTGCACCAATCTATGCCATTGGGACCCACGCGGCTGGACTGCTCACCCCTGCGCCACTAGACCTGCACTGTTGATTCAATGACGACCACATCATGCTGCGAGGTAAAGTCCATTGTTTCCAAAGAGGAAGAAAGATATGGCAGAGCAGAACGAAGGCAGAGGGGTGGGCATGATTCCCTCCAGCTGCGGCAGCATATAGCGTGATGATGCGGGCTGCAGAGGCTACCGGATGGATAAGGAGGTAGCTTTTTTTTCTTCTTACTCTTTTTACCAACAGTGACTTTTTAGCCTATGGGTATGCACTTGGAACCCCTTATACTTTGCTGGAGGAGAAAGCCAGACTTCTGTAGTCTGTTACAGGATGTGAAAGTCGTAAATGCTATTAAGAAATATAAAAGAGAGCGAGATTTGGTGGCTGTTGCCATCTGAAAGCTGCATAATGCTAACGACTCAGAGATTCTCCTGCCGAGTTCTATTTTCAACCAGCTAAAACCTGCCATGCCAGGCTCAGGCGTTCCTGTTTCTGTGGCTTCCACAGAAGCCACAGCACTTCCAGCACAATCTGAAATGTCATCTCCATCACCTCCTGATAGTTCTGTGCCATCCGCTGAAGGCCTGAACTCAGCCCCTGCCCTTCCGCCCCTAGCCCCCACCCTGCCCTCTACCAAGAACGTTCTGTGCCAAACTTGTGTAACAGCTTTAATTGCCTCGGAATCTGACGATCAAGATGACAGTCAGCCTTCAGAGGCCAACGATGAAACTGACTGCAAATGTGACCTTGCAGAACAATTATGCCACTACCCCCAGGAGTCAATGCCTTAATTGGCAGGGATGTCTTGGACCCACTGGGTATGATGCTCTCTACTGACACACAGGATTTTTATTAGCAGCCACTGCTCTGCAGTCTTTCCCCATTCCTCTCAAGTGGATAATTGATCAACCCATATAGGTAGAACAGTGACCGCTGACACAAGAAAGACTGCTTAAAGCTGAGGAGTTGGTACAGGAGCAATTACAGGCAGCACACATACGGCCATCTACTAGTCCATGGAATACTTCAGTCTTCGTAATCCCGAAGAAACCAGGAAAGTTCTGTCCTCTTCATAACTTGCAGGCAGTCAATGCCCAGATGCAAGACATGGGTGCATTACAACCAGGCCTAACTGTACCCTCGATGTTACCTGAGAACTGGAATTTGCTCATCATAGATTTAAAAGACTGCTTCTTTACAATCAAGTTGCATCCTAATGATTGCCAAAGATTTGCGTTTACGGTTCCCACAATAAACAGACAAGCTCCTGCTAAGAGATATGAGTGGACAGTTCTCCTGCAAGGGATGAAGAGTAGTCCAACTTTGTGTCAACTATTTGTAGATGGAGCCCTTTGCCCTTTGCAACGACTGTGGCCTAAAGCTCTAATATATCATTACATGAATGACATTTTGTTGGCTCAGAAAGAGCCTTTCTCCAAACAACAAGAGATTCAACTACAACAACAACTGGAACAGAAGGCATTAAAGGTTGCTCCAGAATAAGCACAAAAACAGGCTCCATGGAAATATCTGGGATGAGAAATTACTAATAGTGGAATTAAACCACAAAAGCTTCACTTCCACACCCAAATCAACTCCTTGAATGATGCTCAGAAGCTCATGGGAGATATACAGTGATTGTGACCACTCATTGAGTTCTCCAATGAAGGTTTAACACCTTTGTGCCCACCTCTAAAGAGAACTGGCATGACCAAATCCATCACTCTTTCACAGGAACAACAGCTACGGGGAACGTAGGGATGGGAGCTGGGAGACTGGATGGCTTAGACGAGAGATGAATCTGCTGCTCAGAATGCAAGCCACCACCCTCCCCCATCCCCCTCCCTCTCTCCCATCCTTTTTCTTTTGCTGTGGAGAGAAGTGTTCTGTTCTTGGAGAGACAGGCTGAACTTGTGACAGCTATTTCATGAATTGAAATCCTGATGCTGTTTCTGGTTTTGATTGTAATAGATCTTGAAGTTTGAGAGTTTCCTGGATAAGATGTTAAATGGTTATTAATTGTGCTAGAGTTTTTAGTATAATTTTAACAGCATCATGAGCCTTAGGTAACTGCAATAGAGTCTGTTTAGCACTTGGTAGGTATTTGTCGTGGAGGGGGTTTCTCTATTCCTCCTCTGTTAGGGGGAGGTGAGAAATTGATTTGAGGTGGTATTAATTTTTTATAAAATTATTTATTAAAATTAATATTTACAAATTTGTACCACCCCCAACCACTATGTAATTAGGTTTGTAGTGCAAGATTATGAAAACAGCTGGGATATATTTACAGGGATTTGATTACTAAATGGAAATATCAAATTATCAACTATAGACAGAGAGAAAGATTCCCTTAGGCTTAATGCCTCCTAACAACTGTACTGTTTGCCCAGCAGGGGCTGAAACTGTGTCTGCTCTTCAGACAGAGGTAACTTATATTACAAAGGAATTAAAGCTTGCTTAGGTGTGTTGCTCTTAAGTATTATTGATCACCCTCCCGGGATTGTGTCACAGTGTGTGCCCAGTATTTGGGTCTTGGTGAGGCTGGAATCTGTCCCGTCTTGCAGGTGATGATAAGTGTTCCCAGTCTCTGGGGTAAACAGGATTTCTCTAACCTCTCTCCTGCCATGAAGTGGTCTCTGCCTCGATGCTGCTGCTTCTGGATGCCGTGTCCAGGATTGATCAGCTGTCAGGATTTCCAAGTGCAGAAGGATTTGTCATCTGTACAGCTAGCAGGCTGTGTTTGTAGGTTTGCAGACTATCTGGAAAGGGTCTGCTGAGCCTAGAATTTTCCAGGCTTACAGGACAGCTGGCAAGCAGTGTGCCGGGCTGCAGGGAGGCTTGAGCTCCGTAGCTAAATGCAGGACAGCAAGCCAGTATGTATGGCTGCTCTAGGCTTAGGCAGGGGGCTCTCGGCTCCCCATAGATGTATGAAGTGAAGGCGTGGAGGCGCTCTGCTTCTCAAAGGGTTTGCAGACAGCTTGACTGCACCTTGAGTGCAATGGAAGAGGGCTAAGCCTCAGTAATGTGTTCAAGTGAGTAAAGGCCTGACTCTGTCTAGGCCATGCAAGCAGGTCTGTGCTGCTATGTGGATCAGAGAGCTGAGCTTGATCCTCTAAGTCTGAACCTCTGAACGCTCTGAATGCTCTGAACACGTGATGCTCCTTTGCACCTCTCTTTATAGACTCTGAGCCTAGATTCATGGCTCATTTGGCCATCTAAAGTGACCAATCAGGCTGGCAGTAAGCCCAAACCTTACCTTAATAGGCAGTAGATATTTGCCTGGACCCTCCCAATAGGGGATTACCTGGGCGGACCCCAGGGGTACACGGACTGGGTGTGTGTGTGTTACACAACCTGTTTAGTGCCATAGGTCCTGGCAGAAGAACATGTTCAGTCATGTAGAGGCATAGAGAGGCCTCAGTTTTGGGGCTACTGCCCCTCCACCACAGTATTATAATGGAACACTATGGTAAGAAATTCCTTTGTAAATGTCTAGGTTACTGCTTATTTCTTCTGTGCTGACACTAAGGATATCATGGTGTCATGTTGCTTGAGTTTGCTTTGCTTTTTCTTGTGTTTCCTTCATTTGCTAGATTTTTAAGTTGACATAATATAATTAAGGATAAGAGTTTGTAATGTAACAATTGTAGGATTTTAGGACACAAGGATATTGTAGAATATTTTTAAGGATTCTTTCTGTATATTTAGATAGCACTAGGGTTATGTGTAACTCACAAAACAAATGGGGGGAGAATAGAGAATAAAGGAAGGATAGGATTAGGAGGGGAGAGGAGAAAGAAATTTTTTCTGTATCATAGTATCAAAGTATCATCCACGTTGGAAGAGACCTCCAAAATCATCCAGGCCAACCTAGCACCCAGCCCTAGCCAGTCAACCAGACCATGGCACCAAGTGCCTCATCCAGGCTTTGCTTGAACACTTCCAGGGACAGTGCCTCCACCACCTCCCTGGGCAGCCCATTCCAATGCCAATCACTCTCTCTGTGAAGAACTTCCTCCTAACATCCAGCCTGTACCTACCCCGGCACAACTTCAGACTGTGTCCCCTTGTTCTATTGCTGGTTGCCTGGGAGAAGAGGCCACCCCCCACCTGGCTACAATGTCCCTTCAGGTAGTTGTAGACAGTAATAAGATCACCCCTAAGCCTCCTCTTCTCCAGGCTAAACAACCCCAGCTCCCTCAGCCTCTCCTCATAGGGTTTGTGTTCCAGGCCCTTCACCAGCATTGTTGCCCTTCTCTGGGCACCTTCCAGCACCTCAACATCTCTCTTGAATTGAGGGGCCCAGAACTGGACACAGCACTCAAGGTGTGGCCTGACCAGTGCTGAGTACAGGGGAAGAAGAACCTCCCTTGTCCTGCTGGCCACACTGCTCCTGATGCAGGCCAGGATGCCATTGGCTCTCTTGCCCACCTGGGCACACTGCTGCCTCATCTTCAGCTTACTATCTACCAGTACCCCCAGGTCCCTTTCCTCCTGGCTGCTCTCCAGCCACTCAGTCCCCAGCCTATAGTGCTGCTTGGGGTTGTTGTGGCCAAAGTGTAGAATCCTGCACTTGGCCTTGTTAAATCTCATCCCATTGGCCTCTCTCCACCCAGCCAGCCTGTCCAGGTCCCTCTGCAGGGCTCTCCTAACTTCCAACAGATCAACACCTGCTCCCAGCTTGGTGTCATCTGCAAACTTGCTGATGCTGGACTCAATCCCCTTGTCCAGATCTTCAATAAAGATATTGAACAGGACTGGGCCCAGCACTGATCCCTGGGGAACACCACCAGTGCCAGCTGCCAACTGGATGTGACACCATTCACCACCACTCTCTGAGCTCTGCCATCCAGCCAGTTCTTGATCCAGCACAGAGTGAATCTGTCCAAACCATGAGCTGCCAGCTTGGCTAGGAGCTTCTTGTGGCAGACAGTGTCAAAGGCTTTGCTGAAGTCCAAGTAGACTCCATCCACAGCCTGCCCCACATTCACCAGGCAGGAACCTGATCATAAAAGGAGATCAGGTTGGTGAGGCAGGACCTGCCCTTCCTAAACCCATGTTGGCTGGGCCTGATCCCTTGGCCATCCTGTAAGTGCTTTGTGATGGCACCCAAGATGACCTGTTCCATGACCTTGCCTGGCACTGAGGTCAGGCTCACAGGTCTGTAGTTTTCTGGCTCCTCCTTACGCACCTTCTTGTGAATAGGTATCACATTGGCAGCTTCCAGTCTTCAGGGACCTCTCCAGTGGGCCAGAACTGCTGATAAATGATGGAGAGTGGCTTGGCCAGCTCAGCTGCCAGCTCTCTCAGCACCCTAGGGTGGATCCCATCCGGTCCCATGGACTAGTGATGATCCAAATGACGCAGCAGGTCCCTTACTGCTTCCTCATGGATTAGAGGGGGACTGTACTGGTCCCTGACTCCATTCACCACTTCAGGAGTCCAGCTGTCCTGGAGACAACCTGTCCCACTAGTGAAGATTGAGGCAAAGAAGGTGTTAAGCACCTCTGCCTTTTCCTCATCCTTTGTCACTCTGTTCCCCTCTCTATCTAACAAGGACTGGAGGTTGTCCTTGGCCCTTCTCTGCCATTCAGATATTTAAAGAAACACTTTTTATTTTCCTTGACAGCCGTGGCCAGCCTGAGCTCCAAGTGGGCTTTTGCCTCTCCAGTTTTAACTCTACAAGACCTAACAACTTCCTTGAACTTTTCCTGGGACACCTCCCCTCTTTTCCAAAGGTGATACACTCTCTTTTTAACCTTTAATCACTTCAGCAGCTCCCTGCCCATCCAGTTTGGCTGCCTCCCTCGTCGGCTCATCTTCCGGCTCAATGGCACTGCCTGCTCCTGTGCCTTCAGGAGTTCTCCAACCTTCCAGGACCCCTTTGTTTTCAAGGGCTTTTTCCCAAGGAACTTTCTGAATTAGTTCCTTAAATAGGCAGACAAGGTCCATGGATGTGTTAGCCTAAGTAATGAGTATGTTTGTATTTGGTTTTGTGTTTGTTTGCATGCTTGTCCATTTGTGTTCACAGGCTTTCAATGGAGAGCAGCTTGTTTTAACCAGTCTGTTTCCTTAAAGTGAGCAGAAGTGTTGCTCAGACAGCAGAATTGTGGCAAAATCTTGAAAGGAGCACTGAAATTATGATTGTGTGTGTATGGATGATAAGGTTTTGATCATGGTTAACGAATTTGGGTATTTTCATGAGTTTTCAGTGATTCTGGTTTAATGAATGGATAACAGCAAAATAGAGATTCAGCTTAGCACCTATTGTAAGGGCCAAAACCCACGTCACTGGCACAGGTGGCAATGTGCTTGTTATCTTTTTGCAAGGGCCCTGCAAAAAGAGGAGAAACTGCCTTAATTTTTTAAAAGCAGGTAAAGGATTGTGGGGAAAAGGCCTAATAGAACAGTCTGAAAGCAACATCTGGGGCATATCTTTGTATCATATTTAGAAATTGGTAGTTCTTAAGCACAATAGACAGATGCAGCTCATGGCTAAGAAGGGTGATGAAAACATCAAGATTTCTGAGAACTACAGAGTGAATCCAGAACTGTGGGAGTCTGAGGAAGAATAATGAACAACAGATACATCTGCCAATCTACAACATCAACTGCTACACAGAACCAGAGAAGATGTGGCACACCTGCACTCTCCTGTGACTGTGAAGCTCATCTGGACTCTTGGTCTTTTGAACAAAATGACTTCCTATGGCTTGCAGAAAAAGCTTTTAGCATTGTTAACTAAGCCTGGCAATCCTGACTTTTGTCTAAGTCTACTATCAACTACTGCACTGTTAGATGGCTGGCTTGGATCTTTACCCCTTGGTGCCTATGGAGCAATTGACATGATGTATGCAGAAAGAAAAACTGGCTCGTTGTAGAATTAACAGGACCCCAAAAGCATTACCCCCTGATGTGTTTTAATTTGTGGAGATAGAGCCTGGCAAGGTATTCCCAGGAAGGCCTATGGTGGTCCCTGTTACTTAGGTAAGCTTAGTTTATCTGCACCTCATCAGAGGGACTGGTTAAACATCCCAAAGCCTTAAAAAATAGAGTAGAACTAAACACTCCTTTCACCACCTCAAGAGTGACAGTAAAGATGATGTAGAACTATGGTCCTCTGCAGCACAAGTATTTGCCTCATCTATTGCACCAGGAGTAGCAGCTGCACAGGCTGTAAGGCAGCTAGAGAAACTAGCCTGTTGGTCAATCAAACAAGCTAATGTTACCACTGATATCCTGAATCAGTTATTATATGATCAGAGTAGTCTTAAGCACAATTTGCTTCAAAATAGAGCTGCTATTGAGTTTCTTTTGCTTGCTCAGGGGCATGGCTGTGAGGACTTGGAAGGAATGTGTTGCTTTAACTTGTCAGATCATAGTGAGTCAATTCACAAGAAGTTGGCATGGTTAAAGGAACATACTCCAGAAAGTGTAAGGGATGACAATCCATTTGGTGGATGGTTAAGATCTCTGTTTGGAAATTTATCACCTCGGTTGATAGGCTTAATGGAGGAGGCCCTGAGGATATTTGGGTATGTTGGTTTTGGTGTCAGTGGTATTGGGAAGAGCTTTTGCTTGCATTATGAAAGGAGTTCATGAAGTGACATCCAAGGTCTGGATTGCACAAAAAGGAAAAGGGGGAATTTGTTGGGCACTGGCTGGAAAATGGGGGGCACAAGCCCCTAGAAGCATGTACCATCAAGCCTTGGATGTGAGCTCTGAGTATTGAAGCACAGTAAAACCACAGTGCTGTGTGTGAAGAAGCTCAGAGGAATTTGTCCTTGAGCCATCTGATAAACAGCATCTGTGGGGCTGTGAGCAAAGCAGGAGGGAATTGGGAGGAATATGGAAATTCCAATGCTTAGGTGCACTAAAAATGCTTTTGCAGTAACAGCAAGTAGGGAAGATTATGCATATTCAAATGGTTAGATGCACCTAAATGCTAAGGAAAAGCATCACTTGTATGCTGTGTGTGGTTCACACTTCTCACCCTAACTGAAAATATCTGCTTTGTCACTTGGAGCCTGATGCTCTCAATAAGGAATGGGAGCTTGGATAGCTTAGCTCATATTGGGCCATCTCCAGTTCCTGTCCTCCTCTGTGCTCGGACCTGTGACTGGCAGGATGGAAATGTCTCTGCCAGCACGAACAGTGCCTGGGGACCAGGGGCTCTCGTGGCCCTGCAGCTTGAACCTGAGCCTGCTGTCCCCTCTTGTGTCCTTTTTCCACCACCATGTCATTGTGCTCTGCTGCTCCCAGGCAGCTCAGGCAGGCACCCACCCCCACCCCGCAGGCAGACAGCAGCAGCTCTGGGACAATCTTCAAAGCCTTTTAATCAGAACCAGTGTGGAGGCATCAGAGAGGGGAAGGAAAAGCAGAAGCATTGTCCTGCTGCTTCTGCTGCTTCTGGCAGTAGCAACTGGTTCCTGGTGCCTGTGTCTCACCCAGATGCACAGAGCTCTCCCGCTTCAGATCTCTCTTAGCCTCATGGTAGGGATGGGCTCTGCTGGCTGAGGGCTCAGGGAGCTGTGCTGTCGCCCCCATGTGTCCTCAGGGGGATGTGCAGCAGGCAGCTCTTCAGCATCATCATAGCCTGTGCTCTGCAGGGACAGGACCCAGGCATCTGCCCCAGCTCCAGGGCCCTCAGCACTGCTCTGTGAGCACAGGTTTGCCCCTGCAAGCAGCAAGACAGCAACTGGACATTAGCCAAAGTAGTGTCTCTCTTGTGGGCATCAAATTTTGCCCTTTGTCTTTGCAGTTCTAAGACTTTCAGCTCCCTCTCCCACATCCAGATCTCAATGAGGAACCTGGAACCTCTTTCCCCATGGGCTCTCAGCCTGGCAACGATTCCCCCTGGAACCAGGGGTGGCTCCCCAGGAACCAGCAGCAATCTCTTCCCCTCTCACCTCCAGACGCATCTCTGGGCCGTGCTCCTTCCTCTGGTTCCTTGGGCATTTCCCTGTCTCCCTGTCTAAACACAGGCTCCTGCCCAGGGTTAGCAATGTCCCTGGCATCATCATAGCCATCCAGTGGGTCACCTCCAGCCAGCACAGAGACATCTGGAATGAGAGAGGTGCTGGTATCAGGTGGAAGACAGATCCTGCTGAGCAGGGGACAGGAGGAAGTGCAGAGATTTGGGGCTCAGGCATTGGTGTCGGCAGCACCAGAAGGCAGCCCTGCCCATGTCCTGCCCAGCTCCTGTGATGACACTCAGGGACACCACTGCTCTTCACCTGCCTGCAGGGAGCAGACACAAAACCCCTCTCTGCCCCCCGTTACCTGCTGTTGACTCCAGGCCATCCTCCTCCTCCTCTCTGTCACCAGGCTTGGGCTGCAGCTTGGCCAAAGACCCCTCTGAATAGGAGCCTGTAGAGAGATGCAGGAGGTGTCATGGGAGAGCTCTCTGCTGGCCTGGCTTGTGGTCAGTGCTGCTGGGGATGTGGGAGCCACTGAGCCAGGGCTGAGTGAGGAGAAAGGCTCAGGGCTCACCCTGATGCCCCAAGACAACTCCAATCTCAGAGGGGCCCCACAGCTACCCTGAGACAGCCTCTTGCCTCAGCCCTCAGGTGTCACCCAGGCTGCAGGGACAGGCAGAGAGAGGTTGTCCCTGGTTAGGACAGGCAGAAGTGGTGAGGAGGAAGCTTCTTTTCCAGGCACAGCTTCTGCCTCCTCTTCCCACTGACCTCACAGTCCTTGCACTGCAGGCACCATGGGCCAGGGGCATAGAGGAGTCATCTGTAAGTGGAGGGGTGAGGGCAAAGAGCCCTGGAGATGTGTCCCCCAGGATGGACACAGACCCACCTGAGTCACTGAACCTCTCCTGCTTCTCCCACGCTGTGCTGTAGCCAATCTCCTCATACACAGCCTCAGGGAAGGGCTCCCAAGGGGCCTGGGCAGCTGGGGACAGAGCCAGGGTTAGCAGAGGAACAGGCAGACAGGCTCAGGACCCCACTCTGCTCCTCCAGCTCTGTTGCCCTGGCACAGCCCAGGGCTGCCCTCACAGCAGAGCACTGCTGGAGAGTTCTGCCACCACTGGCACTTCCTCAGTGCTGGCAGTGTCCCCAAGGAGGTGACCTGAGGCAGCAACAGCCTTGCACATTCCCCCCAGGCACAGCCCTTGTGCCACTCTGGCTCCTGAGTTAGGTCCCTGGTGCTGGGGCAAGCTCCCACCTGTTCTCTGCCCCTGCTGCTGCTCCCTCTCTGCTCCAGGGATCTGCACAAGCACCTGGGCAGCCAGCAGCACACACTCTGGTCACTGTTCTGCCCTTGCCACTCAGTGCCACACCAGAGCACCCTTGGCCTTTCAGGAGGCATCTTGCCCTGGCACCACGGGGGAAGCACCAACCTCTGTGCCCAGCCCTGGCACTTTGCACTTGTCCAGCCAGGAGGGCCAGGAGCAGGCAGAGAAGGGCTCCCAGGAGGATGCAGATGATGACAGGCACTGAGACACTGCTGCTGCTGGTCCAACGGCCCCCAGGGGCACCTGCATGGGCAGCAGCAGAGCAAGGGCAGCAGCAGGCCAAGGACAATGTGTGGCCAGCACACCCCAGTGCTTAACCCACTACACTGTGTGCAGACAACTGCAGGGGTGAGCAAAGGGAAAGCTCTCACCCTAGAGGGGAAAAGACAGCCCTGTGCAGCCCCACACCACTGCCCCAATGCCATCTATGGAGATTTCACCCCCCAGAAAGGAGCCAATTCCCTCCAGCTGTGGGTCAGAGCCTGGCCCTGGGCAGATGCAGCCCTGGCAGGGAGGAGAGGTTACCTGCTCGGGGGGTTGGTGCTTCTGTGCTGGGTGCATCTGCAGGGGAGGAGAAGGAGAGCTGGCCTGAGAGGGTGCTTGTGCAGGGAGCAGGGAGCCTCCTCTCTGACACACTGTGCAGGTGGGAACAGCCCTGACACATGCCAACAGAACTGCCTCTCCTGTGGGGCTGCTCAGGGTGCCCAGCACACAGCCCAAGGCCCTGCTCCAGGTTGTGCTCAGATGGCACAGGCAGTGCAGGAACTGCCAGGGGGCTGCAGGGCTCTGCTCACAGAGGCTGGAGAACATCCAGCCAGACAGCAGCTGCTGCCCACTTGGCGCCAGGCTGCCATGGCCTTGGTCTCTCTGGGGCCATGAAGGCACCCAATGGGGAAAATGCTTTCCCAGCTCCTTGCCCCTAGCCCAGAGAGGGCTCCCTGCCCCTCACTCACCTGAGCAGCTCACAGCAGCATCCTCCTTGTGCCGGCAGACACCGCTGTCCCCAGGCCGGGCCCAGCACTCCTGCAGAGATGGCTCTGTGCCCTGGCACTCCACCTGCTCCAGCCAGATGGGGCCTGTCCTCTCCCCAAAGGCAGCCTCCCCCGGGGCAGACAGCACAGGCCCACAGCCCAGCTGCCTGCATGCCACCTGGGCATCCTGCCTGTCCCAGGAGTCGTCGCACACCGTGCCCCAGGAGCCGTGCAGCCAGACCTCCACTCTGCCTGAGCACCTGTGCTGCCCTCCCACGGCACGAATCTTCTCCCTGGCTGGAGAAGGCAGAGCCCTGCCAGGGCAGCAGGAGAGCAGGCAGAGCCCTGCCGGCTGAGATGGGTGTGCAGAGGGGCAGCTACCTGTGCAGTTCCTGGAGCCTGGGCATGGGCCTGGCAGGTGTGGGGTCACCTCTGTCCGTGTTGCTGCAGAAGGAAATGCTGCAGTGAAAGGGCTGCTGGACCGGCGTGGCGCAGCAGAGAGTGGGGCTGAGCTCGGCTCCTGACTCCCCCTGGGCTCTCCTTAATAGCAGTAACTAAATATGTGTCACTTAAAGGGGACACACAGCAGTGTGGGAGCCCTGATTCCCAGAGCAGTGAGTGTGTGCTCATGGCTTTTATTCTCTCATGAAGCCTTGTCTCACCCAGGTGGGGGTCGGGATGGAGGATTCCAGCTGGGACCTGCTTGGGAAGGTGTTGGGCTCTAAGAGCTGCAGTCCCACCTTTGCTACCAGCAGGAGAAGAGTATGGCACATCAAGGGCCTCTCTTGGGCCTGCCTTTGTGCTTTTATGTACCCAGTTGGGAGCAGGATCTGAGGGCATGGCGGTGCCCATCTAGCTCAGAATTACCATGGCAGATTGTGATGGTTTAGGCTCTTACCCGCCCCCCCCCCCCCACTTTTGAATTTGACCCAGCTAACTCAGACGGACCCTGGGAATATAGATGAAGCAATTTATTTACAGCTAGCAGAATTTACAAGCAGCTATTTACAATATATACAGTTATATACTATTATATACAGAAATATACAAAGGATAAACAATACAAAAGCACAACTGCCCTCCCAGAAACCGAGGTCCCCAGGAGGGGCTTCCAAACCACCCCAACACCTCCCCCGGCCCTCTCAACCTTACCCCAGTTCTCAGGAAGAAGAGAGGTGCAGCCAGGAGGTTAGGGAGCAGGGTTAGAAAGCAGTGATGTTAGAAAGATGTGTCTCGGTCTAAGGCAAAAGCAAGAGTGAAGAACAAAATGGAGAAAAAGTCTTTCTTCTTCCCAGAGTTCTCAGCGTGACTGTGAGAGAAGTTGACATCAGTTGTTTTCATTTCACTGCCTGTTATCTAGTTCTTTTACCAAAACATTCCAGCTTGCTTCTAACTAGCACAATCCACCCCTTGTCTACTTTGCTCAGAGTATCGCTGAGAATTATCCAATCTAATCTAAATCAATATTTACACTAAAATAATATATACAAGTTCAGTTCACACTTCAATCAGATGTAGGTGATTCAAAAGCTCAGAACAGGGACTCCCAGGTGATGTTGGGTTCGTGCTCATGTACTGTAGATTCTATCGTAGATTCTCTCAGTGTTGGGCGCCGATGGTACCTAGAACAGAAAACTCCTAACAACTTGAATTTAAATTCTCTCAGCTAAGGTAAAATTTCTCTGTGGCACACACTGGATTTCACCATTCTCCTGCATTACCCAGTAGGTATGACCAGGACCTTCAGCAGATACCACCCCTCGGACAGGTTTCCCTTCGCCCGAAGGAGAAAATACCCAAACAGTTTTCCCTAACAGATTCTTCTCACGTACAACAGGAACTTTATCACCGTCTACTGTTTGGACCAAATCTGGTTGTGCAGGTCCTGCTCTGTTTACTGAACCTCTACTATTTACCAACCAGGTAGCTTGTGCTAAATGTTTGTCCCAGTTTTTCAGAGTTCCACCCCCCATGGCTTTTAGGGTGGTTTTCAGCAAACCATTGTAGCGTGCAATCTTCCCTGAAGCTGGTGCATAGTAGGGTATGTGATAGATCCATTCAATACCATGCTCTTTGGCCCAGTTTTTCACAAGATTGTTCTTGAAATGAGTGCCATTGTCTGACTCGATTCTCTCTGGAGTTCCATGTCTCCACATGATTTGTCTCTCCAAGCCAAGAATGGTGTTACGTGCAGTAGCATGTGGAACTGGATAGGTTTCCAACCATCCAGTGCTGGCTTCTACCATCGTTAGCACATACTGCTTGCCAGAACGAGATCGAGGTAAAGTGATGTAGTCAATCTGCCAGGCTTCACCATACTTGTACTTTGACCATCTCTCACCATACCATAAGGGCTTGATTCGCTTAGCCTGCTTAATAGCAGCACAAATGTCACAGTCAGTCATAGGTGACTTGGGTGATAGCGTCCATGGACAAGTCAATCGACCTATGGCGAGCCCATCGGTATGTTGCATCTCTGCCTTGATGTCCAGAGGAGTCATGGGCCCACCGAGCTAAGAACAGCTCACCTCGGTGTTTCCAATCAAGGTCAATGTCAAGTTCAGAGTTGGTATCAACTTGAGCAATCTTAGCAGCTTGGTCTGCCTTCTGGTTGTGGTGATGTTCCTCAGTAGCTCTGCTCTTAGGCGTGTGTGCGTCTACGTGCCGCACCTTCACTGGAGTTCTCTCCAGCCGTGCATCAATGTCCTGCCATAGATCAGCACACCAAATGGGCTTTCCTTTCCTCTGCCAACCATTCTTCTTCCAGCCCTTTAGCCAACCCCATAGAGCATTGGCTACCATCCACGAGTCGGTGTAGAGGTAAAGGATAGGCCAATTCTCACATTCAGCCACATCAAGAGCAAGTTGAACAGCTTTTACCTCAGCGAACTGACTGGATTCTCCTTCTCCATCTTTCGCTTCGGTAACTCTCCTGGTTGGACTCCAAACTGCTGACTCCATCTTCGCTTGTTCCCAACAAGACGACAGGAACCATCTGTGAACAAAGCATAGTTCTTTTCCTGATCAGAGAGATCACCATAGGGAGGAGCTTCCTCAGCATGAGTTATTTTCTCCTCTGGAGGTTTGGAACAGTCTGTGCCTTCCGGCCAGTTGGTGATCACCTCCACCAGACCAGGTCGGTCAAGATTACCCATTCGTGCTCGTTGGGTTATCAAAGCCATCCATTTAGACCAGGTTGCATCTGTGGCATGATGCGGTGATGAACCTTTGCCTTTGAACATCCAGTTTAGAACTGGCAGTCTAGGAGCTAAAAGCAATTGTGACTCAGTTCCAATCACTTCAGAAGCTGCTTTCACTCCCTCATAGGCTGCTAGAACCTCTTTCTCAGTTGCAGTGTAATTTGTCTCTGAACCTCTGTAGCAACGTCCCCAGAAACCAAGTGGACGACCACGTGTCTCATTTGGAGCTCTCTGCCAAAGACTCCAAGTTGAACCATTGTCACTGGCAGCCGTGTACAGAATGTTCTTAATGTCCGGACCAGATCGCACAGGTCCCAAGCCCACTGCATGGACTATTTCTCATTTGATTTGATCAAAGGCTGCTTGTTGTTCAGGTCCCCACTTGAAATTGTTTCTCTTACGAGTCACATCGTGCAGAGGTTTGACAATCTGACTGAAACCAGGAATGTGTAGTCTCCAAAATCCCACCACACCAAGAAAAGAAAGTGTGTCCTTCTTACTGGTGGGAACTGCCATGGTAGAGACTTTGTTAATCACATCCTGAGGAATGTAACGGCGACCATCCTGCCACCACACTCCCAGAAACTGAATTTCTTTGGCAGGTCCTTTGACCTTGTCTCTCTTCATGGCAAAACCTGCTTGCAACAGAATGTCAATGATTTTGTTACCTTTCTCGAAGACTTCCTCAGCAGTTTGGCCCCACACAATGATGTCGTCGATGAACTGGATGTGCTCTGGAGCTTTACCTTTCTCCAGTGCATTGTAGATGACTGAGTGACAGATGGTTGAGCTGTGTTTCCACCCCTGAGGCAAACGGTTGAACTGGTACTGGATTCCTCTCCAGGTGAATGCAAACTGAGGCCTGCACTCCTTTGCTATGGGAATAGAGAAGAAAGCATTAGCAATGTCTATGGTTGCATACCATTTAGCCTCATTCGATTCCAGCTCATACTGGAGCTCCAGCATGTCCGGCACAGCTGCGCTCATGGGCGGAGTCACCTCGTTGAGGGCATGAAAATCTACTGTGAGTCTCCAATCGCCATTGAGTTTGCGCACAGGCCAGATGGGACTGTTGAAAGGTGAATGAGCTTTCTCGATGACAGCCTGACTCTCCAGTTGACGAATCAGCTGATGAATGGGCAAGAAAGAGTCATGGTTGCCATTTCAGAAACTTGGTGGGATGACAGGCATGACTGGACTGCTATACTGGGTGGATATAACCTCTTCAGGAGAAATAGGCCAGGGAGAAGAGGAGGAGGGGGGCCCCTGTATATTAGGGATTCACTCCATGCCACTGAGCTTGAGGTGAGGGACGAAGAGGTTGAGAGCTTGTGGGTTAGAATCAGAGGGAGGACTAATAAATCTGACATCCTGGTTGGAGTCTGTTATAGACCACCCAACCAGGATGAGGAAGCAGATGAGATATTTTACAAACAATTGGAGGCTGTCTCAAGATCATCAGATCTTGTCCTTGTGGGTGACTTTAACCTGCCAGATATCTGCTGGGAACTTAGTTCAGCAGAGAGGAGGCAGTCCAGGAGATTTCTAGAGTGCATGGAGGACAGCTTCATGACCCAGCTGTTAAGCGAGCCTACTAGGGGTCAAGCTCGCTTGACCTGATGCTCTCCTATTGGGAAGGGCTGGTAGGAGATGTGACAGTGGGAGGCTGCCTGGGGTGTAGTGATCATGAGATAGTGAAGTTTTCAATACGCAGGGAGGTAGGGAGGCACTACAACAAAACCTACACCTTGGACTTTCGGAGGGCAAACTTCAATTTGCTTAAGAAACTAATCTCCAAAGTCCCCTGGGCAGCAGTTCTTGGGAACAAAGGGGTCCAGGATGGTTGGACCTACTTTAAACAGGAGCTCTTGAAGGCACAGGAGCTGGCAGTTCCCATGTGCCGAAAGATGAGCCGTCGGGGAAGGCGACCAGCCTGGATGAGTAAACAGCTCCTGAAGGAATTGGGGGAAAAAAAGAGGGTGTATCACCTCTGGAAGGAGGGGAAGGCTTCTCCTGATGCGTTTAAGGAGGTAGCCAGATTATGCAGGAAAAAAATTAGAGAGGCTAAGGCCCAGCTAGAACTTAGGCTGCCACCTCTGTGAAGGATAACAAAAAGCACTTTTATAAATTTATCAATGCTAAAAGGAAGGGCAAGAAGAGCCTCCACTGCTTACTGGACCAGGAGGGGAACACTATAACTGATGATGAAGAAAAGGCTGAGGTCCTGAATGCCTTCTTCGCCTCAGTTTTCAACAGCAAGGAGGGAGGTGTTCAGGGCAAGTGGCCTCTTGAACTGGGGGATGGGGTCAGGGAGTGGTGTGTTCCCCTGGAAATTCATGAAGAATTAGTTCAGGACCTGCTGAGCCACCTGGACACCCACAAGTCCATGGGACCAGATGGGATCCATCCCAGGGTGCTGAGAGAGCTGGCAGCTGAGCTGGCCAAGCCACTCTCCATCATTTTCCAGCAGTCCTGGCTCACCAGAGAGGTCCCAGGAGACTGGAAACTGCCAACGTGGTCCCCATACACAAGAAGGGTCGGATGGAGGAACCTGGGAACTACAGACCTGTCAGCCTGACCTCAGTGCCAGGGAAACTGATGGAGCAGGTTATGTTGGGGGTGGTAAGAGCGCACCTGAGGGATGGCAAAGGGCTCAGGTTCAGCCAGCATGGGTTTAGGAAGGGCAGATCCTGCCTTTCTAACCTGATCTCCTTCTATGATCAGGTGACCCGCTTGGTGGATGTGGGGAGGCCTGTGGATGTGGACTATCTGGACTTCAGCAAGGCCTTTGACACTGTTCCCCACATCAAACTGCTGGCTAAGCTGTCAGCCCACGGCTTGGATGGCAACACTCTGTGCTGGGTGAGGAACTGGCTGGAGGGCCGGACCCAGAGAGTGGTGGTGAATGGTGCCACATCCAGCTGGCGGCCAGTCACTAGCAGTGTCCCTCAGGGATCAGTGCTGGGCCCCATCCTCTTTAACATCTTCATAGATGATCTGGATGAGGGCATGGAGTCAGTCATCAGCAAGTTTGCAGATGACACTAAGGTGGGGGCAGATGTGGCTGGGTTGGAGGGCAGAAGGGCTCTGCAGCAGGACCTTGACCACCTGGAAAGATGGACAGAGTCCAAGGGGATGGCTTCAATAGCTCCAATTGCAAGGTGCTGCACTTTGGCCACAGCAACCCCATGCAGAGATACAGGCTGGGGTCAGAGTGGCTGAGAGCAGCCAAACACAGAGGGATCTAGGGGTGCTGATTGATACCTACCTGAACATGAGCCAGCAGTGTGCCCAGGTGGCCATGAGGGCCTTGGCATCCTGGCCTGCATCAGGAATGGTGTGGTCAGCAGGAGCAGGGAGGTCATTCTGCCCCTGTACTCTGCACTGGTTAGACCACACCTTGAGTGCTGTGTTCAGTTCTGGGCCCCCCAGTTTAAGAGGGACATTGAGATGCTTGAGCATGTCCAGAGAAGGGCAACGAGGCTGGGGAGAGGCCTTGAGCACAGCCCTATGAGGAGAGGCTGAGGGAGCTGGGATTGGTTAGCCTGGAGAAGAGGAGGCTCAGGGGTGACCTTATTGTTGTCTACAACTACCTGAAGGGTGGTTGTGACCAGGAGGAGGTTGCTCTCTTCTCTCAGGTGGCCAGCAACAGAACGAGAGGACACAGCCTCAAGCTACACCAGGGGAAATTTAGGCTGGAGGTGAGGAGAAAGTTCTTCCCTGAGAGAGTCATTGGACACTGGAATGGGCTGCCTGGGGAGGTGATGGAGTCGCCGTCCCTGGAGCTGTTCAAGGCAGGACTGGTCGTGGCACTTGGTGCCATGGTCTGGCCTTGAGCTCTGTGGTAAAGGGTTGGACTTGATGATCTGTGAGGTCTCTTCCAACCCTGATGATACTATGATACTGTTAGTTCTGTACTGACTATGATGAACAGTTTGAGTTGCAATTGGCACTTCCAGATCCTCTATGTCATGATGTCCCACAACTGCAGATTCATCAGAAAGTTCAGGTCTAATGGACAATTTCAATTTACCATCCTCAATCTCTACAGATGCTATTCCAAAAGCCCATTTGTGACCCTGAGGATCTTTGAAACAACCTTGTCTCAAAAAGACAATTCCCAGAATGCAAGGCGCGTCAGGACCAGTTACAATAGTATGTGTCTTCCACTCTTTACCAGTTAAACTGATCTCAGCCTGTATCTTAGTTAACTCTTGAGATCCACCAGTGATTCCAAAGATAGAAATGGACTCTGTCCCTTTGCAATTAGATGGCAATAAAGTACACTGAGCACCTGTGTCAACTAAAGCCCTGTATTTCCGAACTCTTGAACTGCCAGGCCACCTAATGAATACATTCCAATAGATTTGGTTCTCTCCACTATCCCTTTCCTCCTCCTGCCTGGAGGCAGGGCACCCCTAATGCTGAACATGGTATGTAGAGTGAACACAGTGATTGGTGTTGTTGTGAGAGGAATTGCAATTGCTGGAATAGTTGCAATTGCTCTCGGGAGCTCAAGAAGTGACAGCTACTTTCCTGGCATTGCTGCCTCTGTTTCTGCCACTCTGCAGTTCCCTGACTCTCTTTGAAAGAGCTGAAGTAGATTTACCATCCCACTTGTTCATGTTCTCACCATATGTGTCACGCAGAAATATCCAGAGTGACGCACGTGATTGCTGCTGTCTGGGTGGAATTCGTCTCCTCCTTGGCTGGAATTGCCTTGTAGGAGGTGGGCGTCTGTTCCTGACTGCAGAAACATGCACCCATTCAGATGATGCAGGAATGGTATCCTTTACCAGATTGGAAATTGAGGTTTTAAGGTCCTCCTTCAGTTCTTTCATGCTGTCTTTGATGCCATCCTTAATCTCTGTACCTAAAGTTTTTACAGCAGAGACTAGGCCAGAATGTGACAAGCTGTCCTCTACCTGCCTGAGCTGGTCAGTGAATTCATCAACAGTGAGAGACCTTCCATTATCACTCCTTGACAGAAACTTGCTGGCCAAGATGTTAGCATAGGATGAAGGAGCAAGCTTAATCAGCTTCTTCATGAGACCTGTTCCAATAGGAATGTCATCAGGCTCATGAGTGCCATGATCTCCATAAAGCACTTCCTTCACAGCAAACTCCTTCAGAAGCTTAATTCCCTGCTCAATGGTGCTCCACTTCTTGGCAGCCCATGGCAGATCATCTTGGGAAGGATATCTCATAGCCACAGCCAAGAGAAGGCGTGTCCACAAGCTAACCTTACCAAGAGGACTTGCCAGGTATTTGTCCACTCCACTCTCCTTGGTGAGTGGTCCCAGCTGCTTGGCAGATTTGCCTCCTACCTGTAGGGCATTAGCACCAGTGCCACGGCATCTCACTAGCCAGCTTAGGATTGGTTCACCTGATTCCCTTGCATATTCCTTTCTAACTTCCCTGACCTCTCTGAGAGGATCCTTGGAGCCCTGGATGTCATCCTCCTCCTCTTCCTCCTCTTGACCTGGTGGTCACTGGCCTATCAGAACCTTCCTCATAGCACTCCTAAACTCATTGGAACCATCCTCTCTTTTGGCAGCCAACCTCACAATGCTCCTCTCATTTGAGTATTGGGATCTCAGCACATTTGCGAGGTCTCGCAGACTAACTGCCTCCTCTTCCTCTTCTTGCTGATCACCAGAGGTCCCCTCTCTTACATCCTCCTGTGAACCACACTTTGTCTTAGCTTTTGCCTTAGCAGGTGCCAGAAGGGCCTGCACAGCAACAGACTTGGATGTGTCTGCTGGAGGGTTTGAATCATTAGGAGTCTGACCTGGAGCTTGTGAGTTCACATCTGCCTTACTTCTAACAGGATTTCGGTCTGCTGGCTGGGAATTCGAACTGGCTGAGCTGGTGTCCTGGAGTCCTGTACCCCTAAATTCCTCTCCTGCCCGGACTTCGGGGGGAAAGGGGAAAAGCCGCCTGGTTTCCCCCCCCCTCACCTGCCCTGCAGCCGTGAAGGGGGGGAGGACCGCCCCGTGAAGGGGGCGACTGCCCCGTGAGTTCTCGCACTGGAGCCAGGCTGGGATTGGCCGTGCGCTTTCGCGCCTAAGGTGTGGTAACTCTGCCCTTTGTCTAGCGAAGGTTATAAATATTGGGGGTCTTCCCGCCTTTGGGGTTCCCGCTTTGGAGTGTGCCTGTGCCTGGACGTATGTGTCTGCCTGAGCTCTCACACTCCCCTGTGCCTGGACTGCAGAGAGACCAAGCATTCGCTTTCCTGTCGACACCTTTGTGTGCCTAACGACCCTTAACGACCCTTAACGACTCCTGTAGCCACTGGAGGAGGAAGACAGACCGCACGAGCCAGCCTGAGTGAGTTATTTGGCTTAGCTTAATTTAGTAAGAAACCGCTATTAATTAATAGCTGAGTCCTTTTCCAACTTCTGATTTCCCAATATAGTCAGATTATTGATGGTATCCTTGTAGATTAATTCTCATGCAACTCAACCTGTTTATCAAACGAAATTAATCTTTGTATATATAGTTGTGGGGGCGGGTTTTTGGGAAAATAAAAAATATCTATTTTTGATAAATTCTCAACTCGGCCACGTATCAGTTCCTGCCCTCTGCAACAGCTGGTGTTATTAGAAACATTCCTATTTTGAGCCTGTACTTCTGGGACTCCTGCCAAACCTTGCAGATTGTTGTTGTTTACATTCCCTCCAGGAACACTGGCAGTGTCCCCAGAATCTGGAGAGGGAGGGGCAGAGGCTGGCAGGGGGGAAGGAATTTGAGACACTTTTCCATTTGCTTCCAGAACAGACACCTTTTTAACTTTTAATTTTTGTACTACATTTGAATTTTTCACACATAGTGCAAAAATTAATATGAAAATTAATCCCATGAGACATAGATTAAAAATTAAGAGAATCAAAACAGTTTTACATGAGCAGGTTCCTAAACAAACATCTGGAACCCCAGTTTTGGGTTGAATTACTCGCATGAGAGCTGTGGCTGGCTTGATTGTAATATTATTGATAAGTGCTCCTGTAATGTTACTGGTAAGGTTTTCAGTGACATTAAAACCAGCATAACCAAGAATCAAATCACCCCAGCTCCAGAAAATGCTTGAAAGTTTAGCTTTAGCCTTCTTATAAGCTAAATCAATAAAATAAGCAACAATTTGAGCCTTTATCCAACTAAATGCCAAGAAAAGTAAACCAGACCAGAGTAACACCCCAAACAAATACAGTAGCTGCTTAACTAGCTTCATCCTGATTCCCAGAGTTAATTAACAGTCACTAAAATGAATTTAGCCCCACTCTGGGAAAGCCAAATAAAAATGTGATGGTTTAGGCTGTAGCCCACCCCCCACACTTTTGAATTTGCTCCAGCTAACTCAGAAGGGCTCCAGGAATATAAATGAAGCTATTTATTTACATGCAGCACAATATACAAGCAGATATTTACAGTATATACAGTTATATACAGAAATAGACAAAGGAAAAGTAATACAGAAACACAACTCCCCTCCCAGAAACCTGAGTCCCCAGAAGGGGCTCTCCACCACCCCAACACCTCCTCCTGCCCCTCTCAACCTCACCCCAAATCCTGAAAAAAAGAATAGAGGTGCAGCCAAGAGGTTAAGAAGGAAGGTTAGTGGCAGTGAGGTTAAGGAGATGTGGCTAGGTCTGACGACAAAGGCAGAGTGAGAACAAAATGGAGATATTATCTAATGTTTACTTCTTATTCCCAGGCTTCTCAGCGGGACTGCGAGAGAAGAGACACAACCATGTTTTCCTTTTCACAGCCCATTATCTAGTTCTTTTCACCAAAACATTCCAGCCTGCTTCAAACTAGCACAGCTGTGAAAAGAAAATTACAGTGATGTCTGTGTCACACATTTGCTCTGCTGAGAGACAGAAAAACAAGAAAGAAGAAACAAAAGTCAGTCTCTGGCTGCAGCTGCTGCATTAACTATCTCTGCCTGGACCTGCTTGACCCAAACTAATCATTTCCTTCTAAGCCTTTATCAGCTCTGATATCTCACCTTCTGATCATGGAATCAGTCAGGGTTGAAATGGAGCACAAGGACCATCCAGTTCCAACCCCCCTTCCATAGGCAGGGACACCCTACCTTTTTGGAGAGATTCTTGCTAGCAGAGGACACAAAATCATAAACATGAGCAACCCATGCTGGAAGCATTCTTGAGTCCATCTTGGGAGTTAAGATACCAGGCGCTGGGTAGTTCCCCCCACATGCAGCTGCAGGGGGTGGAGTGCCAGCTGCATGTGGGCAGAGTTAGCCTAGGCCCAGAGGCTGACCCTCAGATTGTTATGGTATATTGACCTATCCATGCCTTACGTGTAACCCTGTACCCTCTATATGTAACCAATCTTGGTGGAGCACGCCTCTTGCTAGAATGCATTTAAGTCTCTGTACATGGAAATAAGTCAGACTATGACCATCTAACCACAGTGGTGAACAAAGAGTCATTTTACCCAGGTGCTGTACCAGCAGATGGTGCACAAACAGTGAATCAGGCATTTGGGTCAGACCGAGGCAGATCAGCAGGTAGGACTGGTAAGCTGGGGTCGGTAAAGGCCGACTAATCTGTGGACATTTTCATATCGAAAAGTAATGTCAGCCGATGACACTGGACCGGAGGGCATTGCCTAAGTGGGGCAATAGCTGGAAGCTCAGAGCCGTGGCTGGGCACTCTGCGTGTACAGGTAAGGCCGCAATGGAAACGGCCGTGGCACTGTCCCCCCTGACGTGCATACTCTCTGAGAGAGAAGTTCTGTCAGACATGGATGAGCTCCGTGAGCTGAGCGCATAGGAGGCTAGAGGACTTTGTCTCGGGTCTCACCAGAGCGCTGGAGACATGGAGATGCACTTGGGACTGAGTTGCTGCTGACTGTAGAGCTGTTAAAATCACTCAAACCCAGCTGGCAAGACATAAATCATTGCCTTAGCGGACAAAAATTCTGCCGACAGGCGCAATGGCTGCTGTGTGTGACCGGGAACCCCCCTGACCGTCACCCGTAATGGTGGCTGCCCATAGGCACCCAGCAGCTGAAGCTGCAAAAGCTTCTCAGTTTGAAAAAGTTTTTGGGACTGTCATTACACGGCTCAGAACTACAGCCTGCATGCTGCGGCGAATCTACTGAGTGCCATGGCACCTCTTTCCACAATCACCAGGGTCTGTTTTATCATCTGGAATGCAGCTCCCCCCTGCGCCTCTGTGCCCCCCCCAAGACAGCATGCAATGCAGGACAGAGACTTTTCGCTCTTAAGTGGTAAAAGAAACTACTGAAGGGACAGAGGGATGAAAAGCAGAGAGAAAAAAGAAATGGCAGAGCAACCACTCCAGAAAAACCAGAACCCTCCCCACCTTCTACTGTGCAGTGAGCAGCCTTTGGATCCGCCCCTCTTCACCGTCCCCCACACCATCGTACTGCACTCCCCCCCCCCCCCCCCAGCGGAACACTCCCCTGCAGAGTTTCCTGACAAATCTCCAGAAATTAGAGGGCTGAATGCGGCCAGATGGAGTCAGTCAGACTTTTTGCCTTGCCTCTTGGTGCTGTACTACAGGGACTGAAGGGAGTGCCAGGCATGGGTGTATTGGGGAGACAAAATCAGTGGGAAAAATCTATGAGTCTGCCTGAGCTTGAGTTGTTTCAGAGTGTTAGGCTAATTTGCATTTGTAAGCTACGGGGTCCGGTTAACATTTCAATGGCTCACACAGCTTTGTTTCATTGCTTAGCTCTTGTGTTTGTTTTTTTTTTTTTTTCCCTTTGTGTTTTGCCTTCTGTCTTGAGTGTGTCAGAGAAAACAGCAGTTTAGAAGTTTTCAGAGTAGACTTAATACTGAAGGATGAGAAACATCCATGAGGGAGAGGACAGGAAAGAAACAACAGCCATCAGGTGGACAAGCTGAACAGCCTGGGAGCTGGGTGAGCTGGAGAGCTGAGGCATGAGTGGCGACATCTGCTGCTGAGTATGCCAGCCCTCCTCCTCCCCCTGCCCCACCTCCACCTGAGGGGCGGCTTGCAGGGCCCCCTCCCCCCCGCCACCTCCCTCCCTCCTTATCTCCTTGCAAGTTTTGCTGGAGCAGCAGAGCCTTGGAACTGTTTGGACTGTAAAATTACTGAGGCTACAGTCAGACCTCAAAAGATTGACTTACACAGAGACTTGAAAACACTGACAGATGTTAAAAAGTTTATGGAAAAGATAGTTAGAACAACCAATGAGGACTTAGCACCATTGCTGCCTCTGTTGCAGGGCATGGATGCGCACAGGCGCATCTCCTTAACCACCTAACAGCCGTTGGCAGTCAAGTTGACAGCCAGTACATTCCTGACTGGTGTATTCACCTGCCATATTACTGATAATCCCTGCTGCTTCTATGTGTCAATAGGCAGTGACATCCTTTTGCACTCCTTGCTCAGTGGCGAAAGAAGAGAGAGAAATTCCTACAGATACCAATCACTCTCTCTGTGAAGAACTTCCTCCTAACATCCAGCCTAGACCTACGCCGGTGCAACTTCAGACTGTGTCCCCTTGTTCTATTGCTGGTTGCCTGGGAGAAGAGGCCATCCCCCACCTGGCTACAGCCTCCCTTCAGATAGCTGTAGCCTGCTAGGGGTCAAGCTCAGCTTGACCTATTGTTCTCTGTGCTAGTTAGAAGCAAGCTGGAATGTTTTGGTAAAAGAACTTGATAACAGGCAGTGGAATGAAAACATGGTGTCTCCTTCTCTCACAGTTACGCTGAGAACTCTGGGAAGAAGAAGAACTTTCTCCATTTTGTCTTTTTCTTCTGCCTTTGCCTTCAGATCTGGTCACATCTCATTAACCTTGCTCCTACTAATCTTGCTCCCTAACCTCTTGGCTGCACCTCTCTTCTTCCTGAAAACTGGGGTAAAGTTGAGAGGGCCGGGGGAGGTGTTGGGGGGTGGTTTGAAAGCCCCTCCTGGGGACTCAGGTTTCTGGGAGGGGAGTTGTGCTTTTGTATTGTTTATCCTTTGTATATTTCTGTATATAATTGTACATAACTGTATATATTGTAAATAGCTGCTTGTAAATTCTGCTAGCTGTAAATAAACTGCTTCATCTATATTCCCAGGGTCCGTCTGAGTTAGCTGGGGCAAATACAAAGTGTGGGGGGGTGGGTAAGAGCCCAAATCATCACATTTTTAATTGGCGCCCAACATGGGGCCAGATATATTTGAGTGATTGGAAATTAGCTTGTGGACAAATACCTAGCAAGTCCTCTTGGTAGGGTTACCTTGTGGACACGCCTTCTGTTGGCTGTGGCTATGAGATATCCTTCCCGAGATGATTTGCCATGGGCTGCCAAGAAGTGGAACACCATTGAGCAGGAATTAAGCTTCTGAAGGAGTTTGCTGTGAAGGAAGTGCTTTATGGAGATCATGGTACTCATGAGCCTGACAATATTCCTTTGGGAACAGGTCTCATGAAGAAGCTGATTAAACTTGCTCCTTCATCCTATGCTAACATCTTGGCCAGCAAATCCCTATCAAGGAGTGATAATGGAAGATCTCTCACTGTTGGTGAATTCACTGACCAGCTCAGGCAGATAGAGGACAGCTTGTCACATTCTGGTATAATCTCTGCCATACAAACTATGACCACAGAGATTAAAGATACCATGAAAGAACTGAAGGAGGACCTTAAAACCTCAATTTCCAATCTGGTAAAGGATACCATTCCTGCATCATCTGAATGGGTGCATGTTTCTGCAGTCAGGAACAGACGCCCACCTCCTGCAATGCAATTCCAGCCCAGGAGGAGACAAATTCCACCCAGACAGCAGCAATCACATGCATCACTGTGGATACTTCTGCGTGACACATACGGGGAGAACATGAACAAATGGGATGGAAAACCTACTTCAGCTCTTTCAAAGAGAGTCAGGGATCTGCAGAGTGGCAGAAACAGAGGCAGCAATGCCAGGAAAGTAGCTGTCACTGCTTCAGCTCCTGAGAGTAACTGCAACTATTCCAGCAATTGCAATTTCTCTCACAACAACACCAATCACTGTGTACATCCCACATGCCATGTTCAGCATTAGGGGTGCCCTGCCTCCAGCCAGGAGGAGGAAAGGGATAGTGGAGAGAACCAAATCTATTGGAATGTATTCATTAGGTGGCCTGGCAGTTCAAGAGTTCAGAAATACAGGGCTTTAGTTGACACAGGTGCTCAGTGTACTTTATTGCCATCTAATTGCAAAGGGACAGAGTCCATTTCTATCTTTGGAATCACTGGTGGATCTCAAGAGTTAACTAAGATACAGGCTGAGATCAGTTTAACTGGTAAAGAGTGGAAGACACATACTATTGTAACTGGTCCTGACGCGCCTTGCATTCTGGGAATTGACTTTTTGAGACAAGGTTGTTTCAAAGATCCTAAGGGTCACAAATGGGCTTTTGGAATAGCATCTGTAGAGATTGAGGATAGTAAATTGAAATTGTCCATTAGACCTGAACTTTCTGATGAATCTGCAGTTGTGGGACATCATGACATAGAGGATCTGGAAGTGCCAATTGCAACTCAAACTGTTCATCATAGTCAGTACAGAACTAACCGTGACTCTTTGTTGCCCATTCATCAGCTGATTCGTCAACTGGAGAGTCAGGCTGTCATTGAGAAAGCTCATTCACCTTTCAACAGTCCCATCTGGCCTGTGCGCAAACCTACGGGCGACTGGAGACTGACAGTTGACTTTCGTGCCCTCAACGAGGTGACGCCACCCATGAGCGCAGCTGTGCCGGACATGCTGGAACTCCAGTACGAGCTGGAATCGAAGGAGGCTAAATGGTATGCAACCATAGACATTGCTAATGCTTTCTTCTCTATTCCCATAGCAAAGGAGTGCAGGCCTCAGTTTGCATTCACCTGGAGAGGAATCCAGTACCAGTTCAACCGTTTGCCTCAGGGGTGGAAACACAGCTCAACCTTCTGTCACTCTGTCATCCACAATGCACTGGAGAAAGGTAAAGCTCCAGAGCACATCCAGTACATCGACGACATCATTGTGTGGGGCCAAACTGCTGAGGAAGTCTTCGAGAAAGGTAACAAAATCATTGACATTCTGTTGCAAGCAGGTTTTGCCATGAAGAGAGACAAGGTCAAAGGACCTGCCAAAGAAATTCAGTTTCTGGGAGTGCGGTGGCAGGATGGTCACCGTCACATTCCTCAGGATGTGATCAACAAAGTCTCTACCATGGCAGTTCCCACCAGTAAGAAGGACACACTTTCTTTTCTTGGTGTGGTGGGATTTTGGAGACTACACATTCCTGGTTTCAGTCAGATTGTCAAACCTCTGCATGATGTGACTCGTAAGAGAAACAATTTCGAGTGGGGACCTGAACAACAAGCAGCCTTTGATCAGATCAAGCGAGAAGTAGTCCATGCAGTGGGCTTGGGACCTGTGAGATCTGGTCTGGACATTAAGAACATTCTGTACACGGCTGCCAGTGACAATGGTCCAACTTGGAGTCTTTGGCAGAGAGCTCCAAATGAGACACGTGGTCGTCCACTTGGTTTCGGGGGACTTTGCTACAGAGGTTCAGAGACAAATTACACTGCAACTGGGAAAAAGATACTAGTAGCCTATGAGGGAGTGAAAGCAGCTTCTGAAGTGATTGGAACTGAGTCACAATTGCTTTTAGCTCCTAGACTGCCAGTTCTTAACTGGATGTTCAAGGGCAAAGGTTCATCACCACATCATGCCACAGATGCAACCTGGTCTAAATGGATGGCTTTGATAACCCAACGAGCACGAATGGGTAATCTTGACCGACCTGGTCTGGTGGAGGTGATCACCAACTGGCCAGAAGGCACAGACTGTTCCAGACCTCCAGAGGAGAAAATAACTCGTGCTGAGGAAGCTCCTCCCTATGGTGATCTCTCTGATCAGGAAAAGAACTATGCTTTGTTCACAGATGGTTCCTGTCGTCTTGTTGGGAACAAGCAAAGATGGAAGTCAGCAGTTTGGAGTCCTACCAGGAGAGTTACCGAAGCGAGAGATGGCGAAGGAGAATCCAGTCAGTTTGCTGAGGTAAAAGCTGTTCAACTTGCTCTTGATGTGGCTGAACGTGAGAATTGGCCTATCCTTTACCTCTACACCGACTTGTGGATGGTAGCCAATGCTCTATGGGGTTGGCTGATGGACTGGAAGAAGAATGGTTGGCAGAGGAAAGGAAAGCCCATTTGGTGTGCTGATCTATGGCAGGACATTGATGCACGGCTGGAGAGAACTCCAGTGAAGGTGCGGCACGTAGACGCACACACGCCTAAGAGCAGAGCTACTGAGGAACATCACCACAACCAGAAGGCAGACCAAGCTGCTAAGATTGCTCAAGTTGATACCAACTCTGAACTTGACATTGACCTTGATTGGAAACACCGAGGTGAGCTGTTCTTAGCTCGGTGGGCCCATGACTCCTCTGGACATCAAGGCAGAGATGCAACATACCGATGGGCTCGCCATAGGTCGATTGACTTGTCCATGGACGCTATCACCCAAGTCACCTATGACTGACTGTGACATTTGTGCTGCTATTAAGCAGGCTAAGCGAATCAAGCCCTTATGGTATGGTGAGAGATGGTCAAAGTACAAGTATGGTGAAGCCTGGCAGATTGACTACATCACTTTACCTCGATCTCGTTCTGGCAAGCAGTATGTGCTGATGATGGTAGAAGCCAGCACTGGATGGTTGGAAACCTCTCCAGTTCCACATGCTACTGCACGTAACACCATTCTTGGCTTGGAGAGACAAATCATGTGGAGACATGGAACTCCAGAGAGAATTAAGTCAGACAATGGCACTCATTTCAAGAACAATCTTGTGAAAAACTGGTCCAAATAGCATGGTATTGAATGGATCTATCACGTACCCTACTATGCACCAGCTTCAGGGAAGATTGAGCGCTACAATGGTTTGCTGAAAACCACCCTAGAAGCCATGGGGGGTGGAACTCTGAAAAACTGAGACAAACATTTAGCACAAACTACCTGGTTGGTAAATAGTAGAGGTTCAGTAAACAGAGCAGGACCTGCACAATCAGATTTGGTCCAAACAGTAGACAGTGATAAAGTTCCTGTTGTACGTGAGAAGAGCCTGTTAGGGAAAACTGTTTGGGTATTTTCTCCATCGGGCGAAAGGAAACCTGTCCGAGGGGTGGTATCTGCTGAAGGTCCTGGTCATACCTACTGGGTAATGCAGGAGAATGGTGAAATTCAAAGTATTCCACAGAGAAATCTAACTGTAGCTGAGAGAGTTTAAATTCAGAGTGTCTGATATAAGTTGTTAGGAGTTTTCTGTTCTAGGTAACATCGGCGTCCAACACTGAGAGAGTCTACGATAGAATCTACAGTACGTGAGCACGAACGCAACGTCACCTGGGAGTCCCTGTTCTGAGCTTTTGAATCACCTACATCTGATTGAAGTGTGAACTGAACTTGTATATATTGTTTTAGTGTAAATATTGGTTTAGATTAGATTGGATAATTCTCAGCGATACTCTGAGCGAAGTAGACAAGGGGTGGATTGTGCTAGTTTGAAGCAAGCTGGAATGTTTTGGTAAAAGAACTACATAACAGGCAGTGGAATGAAAACAATTGATGTCAACTTCTCTGACAGTTACGCTGAGAACTCTGGGAAGAAGAAGTAAACTTTCTCCATTTTGTTTTCTTTCTTCTGCCTTTGCCTTCAGACCTAGTCACATCTCATTAACCTTACTCCTACTAACCTTGCTCCCTAACCTCTTGGACGCACCTCTCTTCTTCCTGAGAACTGGGGTAAGGTTGAGAGGGCAAGGGGAGGTGTTGGGGGGTGGTTTGAAAGCCCCTCCTGGGGACTCAGGTTTCTGGGAGGGGAGTTGTGCTTTTGTACTGTTTATCCTTTTGTATATTTCTGTATATAATTGTATATAACTGTATATATTGTAAATAGCTGCTTGTAAATTCTGCTAGCTGTAAATAAATTGCTTCATCTATATTCCCAGGGTCCGTCTGAGTTAGCTGGGTACCTACAAGTGTGGGGGGGCGGGGTAACCCCCAAACCATCACACTATGGTTGTTTGTTAAGCCCTTGTCTGAGCTTCTGAAAACAGACAGCAAGACCCTGCAATGGGCAGGGGAAGCAATCCAAGCGTTTCATGCCTTGAAAAAGAAACTAATGAGAGCCCTGGATCTGGGATTGCCTGACACCACAGAACCCTTCCTGCCGTATTCCTATGAGAAACAGGGAACAGCATTTGGGGTCCCAGCCCAAATGCTTGGGCCCTATTGAAGAGCCATTGCTTATTTCTCTAAGCATCTGGGTGAGGTTAGCAAGGGCTGGGCTGACTGGCTGAGAGCAGTGGCAGCAGTTGCCATAAACATTCAGGAAGCCCAAAAGTTCACTATGGGACAGGAGATCATGGTACTGGTGTACCATACAATGTCAGCAGTCCTGGAGGCTAAAGGGAGCCATTGGCTGTCATCTCAAGGATTTCTTAACTATCAGGCCACTCCAGTGGAGCAAGAGGATGTGGAAATAAAAGTAACCAATGTTGTCAATCCAGCCTCTTTTCTCCAAGGCAATGATGGGGAACCAGTGGTCCACGACTGCCTGAAACCATTGAGGCCACCTACCCCAGCAGGCCAGCTTTGAAGGAGAATCCACTGGAAGAAGCAGACTACAAGTGGCATACTGATGGAAGCAGCTTCATGATCCAAGGAGAAAGAAAAGCTGGATATGCTACAACCACCACTGAAGAGGTAATCAGAGAATCATAGAATCAAGCAGGTTGGAAGAGACCTCCAAGATCATCCAGTCCAACCTATCCCCCAGCCCTATCCAGTCAACTAGACCATGGCACATGGTAATTGAGGCAGAAGCCTTACCCAGCAATACCTCTGCTCAGAAAGCAGAAAGAATAGCCCTAACTAGAGCTCTCAAACTGTCCCAAGGAAAGAGGGCCAGTATTTGGACAGACTCCAAGTATGCTTTTGGAGTAGTACATGCACATGGGGCTGTTTGGAAAGAGAGAGGGTTACTTTCAACCCAGGGCAAAGGTATCAAACATGCAGAAGAGATCTTGAAAGTCTTGGAAGCAGTTCAGAAGCCCTTGAAGGTGGCCATCATGCACTGCAAAGCTCATCAGAATGGAGACACAGATCCAGAGAAGGGAAACAGAATGGCTGATCAGAGAGCCATAAAGGTGGCAACAGAGGGAAAGGCAATAGAAGTGCTGCCTGGATACCAGATGGTAAACTTACTGTAGAACAGGAGGAGCCTGAACCAAAACACAGCAAGGAAGATCAAAAGCTGACAAAAGATATGTCTGGGGTTAGGTTTGGAAAAGGGTGGGCCAAAACTGTTGATGGGAAACTGATCATCTCTAGTACCATGGGCCTTTGTTCAGGCAGAGCACAGGAAAACATATTGGGGTACAGAGGCAACTGTCAAGAGCTGGCACAGGAGGGTAGAGCAAGGAAGCTGCATGCCACAGTCAAACAGGTAACCAGATAACGTGAGGTGTGGTTAAGAACTGATCCCAAAGTGACAAGAAAAGTGGTGCTGGGGCAAATGGGTAAAGGTAACTCCCCTGGGCAACAGTGGCAGACTGATTTTTATGGAAGCGCCCAGAAAAGGGAGGTACTGACACCTCTTGGTATTAACTGATACCTTTTCAGGTTGGCCTGAGGCTTTCCCATGCCACACAAACAAAGCTTGAGAGGTAAGCAAGGTACTTCTGCACGAAATCATACCCTGCTTTGGGGTAGCTGCTGCCATCTCCTCTGATTGGGGACCTCATTTTGTCACAAGACCAGTACAAGCAAGCTCCTTGTTGCATCAGGAATGGTGTGGCCAGCAGGAGCAGGGAGGTCATTCTGCCCCTGGACTCTGCACTGGTTAGACCACACCTTGAGTGCTGTGTTCAGTTCTGGGCCCCCCAGTTTAGGAGGGACATTGAGATGCTTGAGCGTGTCCAGAGAAGGGCGATGAGGCTGGGGAGAGGCCTTGAGCACAGCCCTATGAGGAGAGGCTGAGGGATCTGGGATTGGTTAGCCTGGAGAAGAGGAGGCTCAGGGGTGACCTTATTGCTGTCTACAACTACCTGAAGGGTGGTTGTGGCCAGGGGGAAGTTGCTCTCTTCTCTCAGGTGGCCAGCACCAGAACAAGAGGACACAGCCTCAAGCTGAGCCAGGGGAGATTTAGGCTGGAGGTGAGGAGAAAGTTCTTCCCTGAGAGAGTCGTTGGACACTGGAATGGGCTGCCTGGGGAGGTGGTGGAGTCACCGTCCCTGGAGCTGTTCAAGGCAGGACTGGACGTGGCACTTGGTGCCATGGTCTGGCCTTGAGCTCTGTGGTAAAGGGTTGGACTTGATGATCTGTGAGGTCTCTTCCAACCCTGATGATACTGTGACACTGTGATATTGGTTAGCAGTTGCACAGCCCTTATCAAGTAGGCAGATGCAAAAGATGAACCACCAAATGAAAACTCAAAGAGTAAAGACTGACCAGGAAGCAGCCATGCCTTGGCCACAGGCACTGCCTCCTGCACTGCTCCGCGCTCGAACCAAGCAGCGCACAAAGGAAGGGCTCAGTCCATTTGAAAGTTTGCTTGGTCGTCCACACACAGCACAGACCATGCAAAATGTGGTGCCTGAGCCCTTCAGAGAGGAGACACACAGCTGTTATGTTAAAGAGATACAGGAAAACTTCGCAAAAACCAACAAGCAAGGAGTGACCTCACAAGCTCGGGGAGCGGACAGGCCAGCGCACAGTGTGGAACCAGGAGGCTATGCACATGTCAGGTCTGCTGCAGATGACCCCCTCGAGCTGAAGTGGACAGGACCATTCCAAGTCCTGTTAACATCCTTCACTGCTATCAAGACCAAGGAACAAACTGCCTGGATCCACCACACCTGAGTCAAGAAGGCTGCAGTGAGAGAATGGAAACTCGAGCCCCAGGGTCCCTTGAAACTCAAGCTGTATCCAGAGTTGTGATAAGCTGATTGGTTATAACTGCTGGGGCATGGGAAGGAAAAGTGTACTTAAGTGTTGGCCAAGAGTTGGCCTCCCAGGCTAATCTTGCTAACTGCTGGGGATGCACCCAACTCCCCCGTGGCCAAATGTGGACCCCACTGTTTGGGGTAGCTTCTGTGAATTGGACCTGGGGGCCACGGCTCTGGGTAACCACATCCAGTGGTGGTTTCCTGAAGTGCCAACATGGGGAAGATGAGTCAGGGAAGAGAGGTCCAAAGTTTGACTTTCTAATTGTGGATCCTCAACAAAGACTTTTTGTAGAAAGTAATGAAGCTACTGGAAATGAGGTAGGGTGGCAAAATGTAACATTAGGCTGCAGCTGCAATTACTCTTCTCCTGGGGAGGTCTCAGGAGACAGGGCATGGGTTCAAGGAACAAATTGTACCTCTTCTAAGGTGAAGAGGCTGGATGTTGTAGGGGCTGGTGTAGCCCTACTAAATCAGATTGATTGCTTATTACCTTATGGGTATTGGTGGTTATGTGGAGATAACTATGCCAGAAAGAGTTTACCTCAAAATTGGGCAGGAGTCTGCACTGCAGGTTACCTGACTCCACAATGAAATCCTGCCCAAAGGCTACTGGAGAACTCTTTGGAGAAGGAATCAAAGAGTAGCAAACCCCCCTGATGGATACAATTCTGGATAGCATAGTTTGGTCCAAGTGTTAATCCCTGCACTGGGAGTAGCAGAGCTGGAAAGAGCAATAGTAAAGATCTCAGCCACAATGGCAATAATTACTAACTCCACTGCTGATGCACTGCAGAGACTAAAAGAGGAGGTGCAGTCTCTGAGCAGTGTGACACTCCAAACCAGGCTGGCTTTGGATGCTAGTACAGCCCAAACAGGAGGGCTGTGCACCTTGAGTAATGCTACCTGTTGTACATATATGGATCAGTCAGGACAAAGTGAAAGAGATGCACAAAAACTATGGGAGCAGAGAAGAACATTGCATGAGGTAGCAAAGGACAATCCCTCGTGGGGATTTCAAGGATTATGGGACAAATTAACGTTTGGGCTGCCTAATTTTGGATGGTTGAAGCAGTTGTTTGCATTTGTATTAGTGCTTATAGCTATGGGAATATTAATCTGTGCTTTAGCTTGATGCTTCCTTTGGTGTAGCAGAGACACAGAAAATAGCTATGCCACTGGAAAAAGCATCAATTAAGACAACAAATAGAATCAAGAAAGTGTTTAAGAGAAGCTTGGATCAAATTGGTAACATGTAGCAAACAAAGTTGCTAATTAATAAGAAAAGGGGGGGAAATGATCTAAGAAAAATCCAGGAATGATGGTAAAAGGCCTCACAGACCAGATGCACATTTTGAGGGTGCCTGTGGCAAACCATAAAACACCAAACTCTGCAGAGATGTTTGTTTATAGTAATCAGATGATAATCTGCAAACTAAACAACAGCTACTACAGAAGTGTGTGCAGTGACTTACTGAGGTCTGTGATATGTGATCTTGTAAAGACCCAGCCCTGCAGTGACTAAGGAAAGCAGGAAGGAGATAAAGGAGGAGCAGAGATATGCTGACATCAGCAATAAAGAAGGGTCTGATGAGCAGCGGTGAAAATGACCCTGTGAGGAAGACTGTGTGGGATGTTCACCGCAGGTAACCATTCCAGACCCCCGGGGTGGGTTGGAATTGGGGTGGAGAATGGAAATTAGCTCTGTTTATGCACTCCAAGAAGTCACTGCAGTAACCCTACCTCCTGTGAGGAAGATGCCTGCTCTTGGGACACTACCTGTGGCTTGTGCCAGCATGGGGTGTGCAGGAGTGATGGAGCCATCCTGCCTGCGCCCAGCGCTGTAACAGAACAGACCTGCTGCGGAACTCTGCGTGAGGTTTGGGCTTCGTTTCGCGGGTCAGCGGGACAGGGCCCCCGAGGACGAAGGTTCCGGTCCCGGTCCCGGTCCCGCCGCAGCTCCGCAGGCTTCAGCCGAGCGGCAGCGGAGGTTCGGCCCAGCTAGGAAGCCCCGCCCACAGCGGGGGGCAGCAGCCAATCAGAGCCGCCGAACGCGCGGCCCCGCCCCTTCCCCGCTCCGCGCGCCGAAACAGCCGCAGCCGCCGGCGACATCTTCCCTGCCGCGGAGGGACAGCAGCAGCCGCGGAGCGCCGGGAGCTGGGCGCAGGCTTCGCTGTCGCCACAGAGCTGCCGGAGCGTGAGCGGCGGCTGAGGCGGTGAGGGGTGAGGAAAGCGGCGAGGGGGGAGCGGAGCGGGGAAAGGGTCTCGGTGCTTAGCGGGGGGAGGGCAGCACGGGGCGGGACGAGCCGGGAGGTGCAGTTCCCGCCGAGGCGGCTCCGCCTGGGCCGTGGGGAGCAGGGAGCGGCGGCGGCGGCGCTCGGGGAGCTGCGGATGGCTCCAGGTGAGGCTTTGGTTTGCTTTGCTAAAGGGACTCTGAAGAGTTTTCACTGTTCGGTAGCAGATCTCGAAGGGATTTGGATGTTTGGGGTTTCTTTGGCGGTTTTAAGGCTTTTGGGGTGCGGCTCGGTGCCGGTTCAAAGCAGGCTGGAGCTGGGAATGGTCATCACTTAGAGCATTGTGTAAAAAAAGAACTTTGGGGTCCGAAACAAGTCCTTACAAATCTCCCCACACTTGGAAGAAAGGAATAGAGAAGAGTTAACAGCTAAAACTGTTTCGGCAGTCATTGTCCGGCGAGTTGTGTGCAGTGCTGGGCACAGCAATGGCCACGCAGGGGAGAGGAGCAGAGGAGCAGAGAAGTGGCAGGGCTGGAAGGGACCCCAAGGACCACCCAGCTCCAATCCCCTGCCACGGGCAGGGACACCTCACACCCGAGCAGGCTGCTCACAGCCACATCCAGCCTGGCCTTAAGGACCTGCAGGGCTGAGGCTTCCACCACCTCCCTGGGCAGCCTGTGGCAGTCTCTCAGCACCTGCATGCTGCAGAACAGCTTCTTACCATCCAGTCTGAATCTGCCCACTTCTGGTTTTGCTCTGCCCCCCCCCCGAGTCCTGTCACTGCCTGATAGCCTGAAATGTTCCTCCCCAGCTTTCCTGTAGCCCCCTACAGACCCTGGAAGGCCACAGTAAGGTCCCCTCAGAGCCTTCTCCTCTCCAGATCTCAGCCTGTCCCCATAGCAGCACAGCTCCAGCCCTCTGCTCATCCTTGTGGGCCTTCTCTGGACACTTCCCAGCCCCTCCAGGTGATCCTTGTCACAGGAGTTGTAGAACTGGAGGCCTCCTGTGCTGCAGGCTTACACTGTCTGCTCCTATCCAGCTTCTCATCCACCAGCACCCCCAAGTCCTTCTCAGAGCTGCTTTCCATCACCTCCTCCCCCACCTGTATTGATAGGGAGGATTGTTCTGGGTGCAGGACAGAATATCAGAGTGATTGAGGCTAGAGAAGACCTCTGAGATGGTTGAGTCCAGCCTCTGAGCCAGCTCCACCACATCAGCTGACCCTGGGCACTCCCAGTGCCCACTCACCCTTACCTGTACACTGGAGGGGGGGTACATTTTAACCTCCTTTTCTAGTCCTGATTCTCATTCCACATATTGGCTCCCACAGAGGTGTTGTGCCCAGTGCCAACAAAGACAACTCCTTTCTCCACAGCTTTCCTCTGTGCTGCTTCCCTCTTTATTGCCACTGAATTTCACACCTCTGTACAGCACTGTGTGTTGTTTGGGAGGGTCTCCACTTCAGCCTCCCCCTGTAAGCTTGCATTAGGGATCAAGGCATAGTCTGTACAGTTTCCAGCTCAGCATCCCCTGCCACATCTGTCTTCCAGGAGTTGCAGTTGTTTGGAATCCTCTCTGGGTGTTGCCAGGTGAAGCAGTGCCCATCCAACAGCTGTGGAGAGGTTGAATTTTTCCACTGGCTCCACTGCAAACCTGTAAATGACCTTTTTGATTCCCAGCAGCTCCTGTACAGAATCACAGAAACATTCCAGTTGGAAAAGCACCAAAGGATCACCAAGGCCAACCCAGAGCCCTGCTCTGCAAAGCTCACCCTAAACTGTAGCCCCAAGCACCACATCCAAACGACTTCTAAACCCCTCCAAGGTTGGTGATTCCACCACCTCCCTGGGCACCACATTCCAGTGCCTGACCACTGCTGCTGGGAAAGAACATGTAACCCAAGCCTACCCAGTGGCAGCTTGAGGCCATTCCCTCTTGTTCTGTCACTAATGACCCGTGGGAAGAGACCAGCACCAACCTTTGCACAGGCTCCTTTCAGGTAGCTGTAGACAGCCATGAGGTCTCCCCTCAGCCTCCCCTGTTTCACACTAACCATCCCCAGCTCCCTCAATTGCTCCTCATCAGATTTATTCTCCAGGCTGTTCACAACTTCCTTGCCCTCCTCTGCCCTGCCTTCAGCACCTCCTCAGCAGAGCAGAGTCCAAGGTGACAGTCGCCTCCCTGCTCCTGCTGGGCACAGCATTTCTGGTCCCAGGCAGGATGCCTTTGGCTTTCTGTGCCACCTGGGCACAGTGATGGCTCCTATGAGTTGTTTGTCCTTTACAACATCCAGGTCCCTTTCTACCAGCAGCTTTCCAACCACACTGCCCCAAGCAGTTTAGTCAGAGGAAGGTGAAGTGAGGCCTCATTGCTCTTTACAGCTCCCTGAAAGGAGGGTGGAGAGAGGTGGGGGTTGGGCTCTATACCCAAGGAGTAAGTGCTGGGAACATGGCCAACAGCAGCAGAAAATGTCCTTTGGAGGCCCCATGGGCACCATGCCCCTGTTGAGTACAGCTTGAGCTGGTTTGCTCTTGTCCACATCATGGCCAACAGCAACAGAACATCTTTGTAGGCCCCCTGGACACCATGCCACATTGGCTCACTTGTCTCCTTGAGCCCCCAGAGCTGCGGTTGGTGAATGGTGCAAACCGCTGCACCGGGCACCTGGAGGTGCCTCACGACCAGCAGTGGGGATCTGTCTGTGACAACAGCTGGGACATGGAGGATGCCCAAGTTGTGTGCAGGCAGCTGGGCTGTGGTGCTCCCATCTCTGCTCCTGGCAGGGCCAGGTTAGGCAGAGGACATGACTTCTTCTGGCTGGAGACCGTCATCTGCCAGGGCACAGAGGCTGCCCTGAGTGCAGAGTCCAGGACTGGGGCATCCACAGCTGCCACCATGGAGCAGATGCCAGCGTGGTGTGCTCAGGTGACCCTCCCCACTGCATTCTTCTGTGCCACCATCTGTGCCACTGCTGAGCTGGCTTTGCCCCGAGGGTGTGACAATAATTCCCCTGGCATTAACAAGGCTGCTAATTAGAGATGACAACAATGAGGGCGAGGAACCAGGGAAGATCCTGTCAGTGCTCCTTGGGCTCATTTTCACCCCACATGGACAACCTCTGAGCATCTCGTTCCAAGAAAGATACTGAGGGGCTGAGCAGGTTCAGACGAGGGCAAGGAAGCTGGGGAAGGGTCTGGAGAACAGGACTGGGGAGGAGCAGCTGAGGGAGCCTGGGGGTGTTCAGTCTAGGGAAGAGGAGGCTGAGGGGAGGCCTCATTGCTCTCTACAGCTCCCTGAAAGGGGGTTGGAGAGAGGTGGGGGTTGGGCTTTTCTCCCAAGGAGTAAGTGAGGGGATAAGAGGAGATGGCCTCAAGTTGCACCAGCACAGATTTGGGCTGCCCAGGGAGGTGGCTGAATCCCTGTCCCGGGAGGGGTTTAACAGCTGCAGAGATGTGGTGCTGAGGGCCATGGCTTAGCCCCAGCCTGGGCAGAGTCTGAGACTGGTTGGAGTGGATGATCTGCAAGGTCTCTTCCAAGCACAGGGACTCTGATCTCCATGGTGTGAGTGACCCTGCTGGCTCCCGTGGGAATCCCTCTTCCACAGTGGTGTCACAGCAGGGAGCCAAGACTAGAGGGGGCCACAGTCCTGTGTGAGCTGCCATGTGCAGGCCCCAGCCCTCCCTGATGGCTTCTTGGTGTCCTTCGTTGCAGACCCCATGGCTGTTCGCTTGGCTGGTGGCCCACACCGCTGCGCCGGGCGGGTGGAGGTTCTGCAGCAGCAGCAGTGGGGCACTGTGTGCCACCGGGGCTGGGACAGGAACGATGCAGAGGTGGTCTGCAGGCAGCTGGGCTGTGGCACTGCACTGGCAGCCCTGGGCTTGTCCAGCTTTGGCCAGGGCCATGGCCCCATCTGGCTGTCTGAGGTCAGCTGCAATGGCACCGAGTCTGCCCTCTCCCAGTGCAGGGCTGAGCCAAGAGGAGTCCACAGCTGCCACCACGGAGAAGATGCTGGCCTGGTGTGCTCAGGTAAGTGCCTTTCTGCTGCTGCTGAGGTCACCCTCCTGCACCTGCTCTCCTGCCACCTTTTCTTAGGTGGACCTGCCTTGGCAGGGAGGTTGGGTTGAGTCATCTCCAGAAGTCCCTTCCAGCTCCTACCATTCTGTGAGGTGCCAACGCTGCAGGAGCTCCAGGACCACCTTTCACAGGATCCTAAAATGGGCTGGGTTGGAAGGGACCTCGAAGATCATCCAGTTCCAACTACCCTGCCATGGGCAGGGACACCTCTCACTAGCCCAGGCTGCTGCTCCCTTGGTGAAGCTCTTTCCACAGGAGAATCCTCAAATCTCTTTGTGAAAACACTGAGCAGTGGAGATTCATCCTCCCTGCTCACACCCAGCACTTGCTGCCTCCCATCCTCCCTGCTCACACCCAGCACTTGCTGCCTCCCATCCTCCCTGCTCACACCCAGCACTGGCTGCTTGCATGTCCACCATCCCACGGTGTCCTCTCTCCACTCCTTTCAGAACCTCCTGAGGTCAGGCTGCTGAATGGCTCCCACCACTGCTCCGGGAGGGTTGAGGTCCTGCAGAACCAGCACTGGGAAGTGTCTGTGATGACTACTGGGACCTGGCCGATGCAGCAGTGGTTTGCCAGCAGCTGGGCTGTGGCAGGGCCATAGCTGCCCCCACCAAGGCTCACTTTGGCACGGGGCATGATCCCATCTGGCTGGACAATGTCAACTGCACGGGCACTGAGGTTGCCCTCGCTGACTGCAGGGCCAGGCCATGGGGAGAGAGTAACTGCAGCCATGGAGAAGATGCCAGTGTGGTGTGCCTGGGTAAGCCCCCCCCTGCCCCACTCTGCTGCAGCTCTGGAAGGAGCAACCTTGGTGTGTGGATAACTGAGTGGAGACTCCTAGAATGGCCTCAACTGGAAGGAACCTCAAAGCTCATCCAGTTCCAACCCCCTCTGCCATGGGCAGGGACACTTCCCACCAGCCCAGGTTGCTCAAGGCCTCATCCAGCCTGGTCTTGAACATCTCTAAGGAGAGAGCATCTGCAGCCTCCCTGGGCAACCTGTGCCAGTGTCTCACCACCCTCACTGGAAAGAATTTCTTCTTCTCTGGTCTCCATTTGCCCTGCTCCAGTTTCCACCCATTGCTCCCCATCCTGTCACCACAGGAGCTTAGAAAAAGTCCCTCCCCAGCACTCGTGGAGCTCCTTCAGGTACTGGAAGGCTGCTCTAAGGCCTCCCTGGAACCTTCTCTAGTCTGAACACCCCAAGCCTGTTACCATAGAGGAGGTTTTTCAGCCTTCTTATCATCTTTGTGGCCTCCTCTGGGCTCCTTCCAGCAGCTCCAGGTCCTTCTTGTGCTGGAGGTTCTGGAGTTGGAGGCAGTGCTGCAGGTGAGGTCTCAGCAGAGCAGAGAGGCAGAATCTCCTCCCTGGACCTGCTGACCACACATATCCTGCTGCAGCCCAGGCTGTGGGTGGCTCTTTGGGCTGGCAGTGCCTATGGCTGGCTCATGTTTTGCTCCTCAGCATCCAGCACCCTTAAGTCTTCCTCCTCCTCCTCTCATCCCACTCCTCACCCAGCCTGGCTTTGTTGTTGGGGTTGCCCTAACCCAGGTGCAGGACCTTGCACTTGGCCTTGTTGACCTTCATGAGATTGGCTTGGGTCCACCTCTCCATCCTGTCCAGATCCCTCTGGATGGATCTCTCCAGCAGACTGACCACAGCACACAGCTTGGTGTCAGTGGGCCACCTGCTTGAGACCCTCCTCTGCTCTGCTCACCTTGAGCCTCTTGCTCCTACAGGAACCAATTGGAGGCTGACTGAGAGCTCCAGCTCCCCTTGGCCACCATGAGGCCCTTCTCCCAGGCTAACAAGTGTCCATCCTCACCTACTCCTTGCTCTTCCCTATAATCCCCTGGCTGGTCCCTCAGCCCCTTCTGCTGTGTCCTTTCCACTCGTGGTGGCACCACAGCATCAAGCCCCTTGACCCTCCCCCCTCCCTTGGGTCCACCTTGTGTGGCTGCATTGCCAGGACATGGATGTGGTGCAGTGGCAGTGGCTTAGCAGCAGTGCTTGGACTTGATGATCTAAGGTCTCCTCCAAGCTCAGCAGTTCCATGGTTCTGACAGCAGCATCTAGAGGCACTTTGCAATGTCCTGGCTTCCTGCCCCCTCTCCAGCTGGGCCTGAGGCTGCCGTTCAACCCCAGGGCACAGCCACCTCCTCCTGGGTTTCTTGGATGCCCGAGGGCACCAGAAATGGGATCAGATGCCACTGGTGACAATCTCCACATCCCCTTGTGGGTGGCCACTCTTTGAGGAGCCATCTTCCAACACGTGGGCAAGAAACTGATCCATGTTTGACTTCCTCATGTCCTTCATCATTCCAGGGCCAGCTAAGCCTCTCTCCTGTCCTTCCCTTTCAGAGCCTCCTGAGGTCAGGCTGCTGAATGGCTCCAGCCCTTGCTCCGGGAGGGTTGAGCTGCTCCACAACCAGCAGTGGGGGACTGTGTGTGACCACGGGTGGGACCTGAGTGATGCAGAAGTGGTGTGTCAGCAGCTGGGCTGTGGAGAAGCCATCTCAGCTCCAGGCTCGGCCTACTTTGGGCCTGGTGCCCACCAGATCTGGCTGAGTGAGGTTGAGTGCACAGGGGCAGAAGAAAACCTCATTCAGTGCCCATCCAGGATGGAGGAAGCCATCAGCTGCCACCATGGGGAAGATGCTGGTGTGGTGTGCTCAGGTAACGTGGCCATCACTGGGGCAGAAGAGGGCCTGGGCATGACCCAATCTTGGAGGCATTCCAGGTCAGGCTGGGTGAGGCTCTGAGCAACTTGCTCTGGTTGGATGTCCCTGCTCACTGCAGAGGAGTTGGTCTGGATGACCTAGGGTCTGGAGCACATCTTCTGAGAGTGGCTGTGGGAGCCGGAGGTGTTCTCCTGGAGAAGTGAAGACTGAGAGGAGACCTCATTGCTCTCTACAAGTCCCTGGCAGGAGGTTGGAGTGAGGTGGGGTTGGTCTCTTCTTCCATGAAACAAGTGATAGAAGGAGGCAAAATGGCCTCAGGTTGCCCCAGGGGAGGTTTAGGCTGGCCACGAGGAATAGTTTCTTCTCCCAGAGAGTTCTCAAGGTTGTTTGCACCCAGTGGGTCATCAAGAGCTGGATGCATTTGCTTGGGAACCACCTGGACTCAAATCACAGAGTAGTGGAGTTGGAAGGGACCTCTGGAGATTGAGTCCACCCCCCTGCTACAGCAGGTTCACCTAGAGAAGGTTACACAGGATGGCACTTGGGTGGGCTTTGAATGTCTCCAGAGATGGAGACTCCATCCCTCTGGGCAGCCTGCTGCAGCGTTCCATCACCCTTCAATTAAAGAAGTTCTTCTTCATGTTCAGATGGAACTTCTGACAGTCAAGTTTGTGCCCCTTTGCCCTTCTCCTGTCACTGGGCACCACTGAACACAGCCTGGTTTCACCCTCCCACCACCCAGCCTTGAAGTATTGAGCAGCAGTGATCAGATCCCCCCTCAGGCTGCTCCCCTGCTCCCCTCCATGCTCAAAAGGTTCAAGTCCCTCAGCCTTTCCTCTCCAGAGATGTCCCAGTGCCCTCAGCATCTCTCCAGCCCTTTGCTCTGCCTTCCAAAGCAGTTCCCTGTCCTGGGGAGCCCCAAACTGGGCAGTGCTGCAGATGAGGCCTCCCCAGTCCCCTTGGTGGTACATCCCTGGTACACCTCTGCCTTACCCTCTCCCTGTGGCTTCTCTGAGTAGAGAGACAACCATGGGATGAGGTTTGCAGAGGGCACCATTTGGATGTGGGTCTATAGAGGCAGAAGGAGCTGTTGTGATGCAGCAGATGGTGCATGGATGTGGGCCTTGAGTGGCCACAAGCAGGCCAAAGGTGCTGCAACACCAAGGGGTCTGTGCCTGGTGGTGTCAGAGTCTTAGCAGGAGCTTTGCTTTGTATCTCCTTTGCTGAATGGTGGCCACACAAGAGTGCAGGTTGGAAAGGATCTCTGGAGACCTCTGGTCTTACTCTAGACCCTGTTGTTCCTGGCCCTGTCCAGTGGAGCTGTGCCAATCCCCGAGCATGGAGATCCCAACACCTTTCTCACCTCTGCTCTGATATTTGAGCATCCTCATGGGGGGAAGGAGCATTTTGTGCTACCCAATGGGAGTGTGCCAGGGTGTACCCTGTGCCTGTTTCCTCATGTCCTTGTGATGTCCTTTCATCTCCTGAGGAGGGAGGTGGTGGAGTCAGCATCCTGGAGGTGTCCAAACAATGTGTGGCCCCTGGGGCCATGGTTTAGTGGGCATGGTGGTGTTGGGTTGGTGCTTGTGTTATAAATTGAGAATGACTCAAAATCAAAGTGTCCAGATTACCAATTTATTCAATTAGGCAAGTAGAATATGAGCAAAGTTACACCGCTGGACGACAGGGGAGTCACCGCTCCGCCAACTGCCGTGTCAAGTCTCTTCATTAGCCTATATTTATACTGTGTTGTCTGCATTGTTCCACCCTGCAAAGTACATAAATCCATCCTTTCTGCGCATGTTCCTTCTTTTGGGTTAGGGTCTGCCTTCCCTTCTGGTGGTCGTTGAGGATGAAGTAAGCAGTCCTCCTCAGGTGTCCTCTGGTTAACCTGTCTCCATATATGGACTTCCTTTGGCTGGTTAATGTCCCGAATCCCACTTCTCAAAATTAAAGCTTAGTCCTTGGAACATGACTGATTAATGTCCGAGTCCCACATGTGACATGTTCTCTCTTAGCTCAAAATTAAGGATGCACCTAAAGCTTAGTCCTTGGAATATGACTGATTAATGTCCCGAGTCCCACATGTGGCATGTGCTCTCTTATCTCAAGATTAAGAATGTACCTAAAGCTTAGTCCTTGAAATTTTTAGCAATTAGCTAGCTTATTCTTTGCACATTACCATATATAGCATGACCTCTGCAGTTAGGCATATTTCCTGATTTGCAACAGCTGTACCTACACTGCCGTTTGCAGCTAGGCATACTTAACACTCTATTAAAATGTTTCTTTATTAAACAATTACAATTACCTATTACAATCCCCCCTTTTTCTTTTTCTCATTTGTTTATTAAAGAAACCTATTTACATTCCTGCTTCTGATTCATTGTAAGACTCTTCTGATGTGGGTACAGTATTATTACCTGTGTCTCTGCTCAAAGCTAAGATAAACAGTTTAGCAGTATCAAAGCGATTTTTAACTAAGCTTGTAATATATTTCAGGATACATGGCCCAAATACTAGTACCATAATAATTACAATAATTGGTCCTGCTAGTGTGGATAGGATGTTTGTGATTCATGGAGATGTGTTGAACCAATTTTCATGCCATGATTTTCCATCACCCCTTTCCTTTTTACATTGCTCTAATCGTTTCTGTAACTCATTCATTGAATCTATTACCACTCCGGTATGATCTACTTAAGAACAACATTCCTCCTTTAAGGCTACACACAGGCCACCTTCTTTTAATAGTACCAAATCCAGTCCTTGTTGATTCTGCAATGCCACTTCGGATGGTGATTTTACTGAGGTAGCTAGCTTCTTTATGTCCTCTTCTAATCGGTTAAGATCCTCATCCACAGCCAATTGTAATGATTTTATTTCCTGACTTTTCACTATTAAAGCAATTCCAGTTCCTGCTCCCACTGTTGGGGCTATCCAGATGAATGAATAAATGCAGAAAATGATTAAACCTTTCTTAAGTTTTGAGTTACTTTGCTTACCAGTCCTTAGGAAGTTCTGCCAGAACTTTCTTTTTATTCCAAGTCTCCCCTTGGATCCTCCTCTGCCTCGCTCGTCGACTTGGTTGCAGCAAGCCACGAGGCGTTCCATCTTCTTGGCAGCAAGAGTCATCCACTCGGAGCACTTTACCCTTTTTATTCAGTCATCTGAGGTATGCTGGCCAAGCCTTCGCTTTGACCATATACTCAGTACATCCAGCGGCTAGAGCTTCCGTTCGGCACTGAACCTGAGCTAATTCAATCACAAATGGTATAGATTCTCGTGGGCTAAAACAATAAAAGTTTGGGTTTACTCCAAAGGTTTCGTAAACCCAATGTAGCGGGTCCCACAATGAAGTGGGATCTCTAGATTCTAGGCATTGCAGAGTTTGATATGTGATTTCTCTCTCTTCCTTATAACAAATGTCACATACTCCCCTAGGGGGAAATCCGTCTCTACAATGAGCCCACCATTTTTCTCGACACTTTTTGCATTTAAAACAAACAAATGGATAGCATATGCACCCTGGTTTTCCACAAAAGATCAATACATCTATATTACATATAACTGTAGTGGGGTCCTTGGTGAATCTAACACATTTGTCATATAATGCCCAATCCCTTTCACTATTATCTTGGTTCATGAACACACACTGTATCCACACATTAGAATTTTCCACAAATAAAATACTAACAAGGAAAGTAAGACAGCTATTGAAAACGCTATTGTAAGTTGTACTCCTAAAGGCAAAGAACGAAATTGGTCAAAAACGTATTCAAGAGGATCTATAATCATATCTCATCTCTTCAAGATTATTCTGGTGTCGCCAGGAACACTGGTTATCTTCCACTGGGGTGGCACCGGTCCCTTAATTCGGCTGGCATGCGTCCATCCACGTTCAGCAGTTCGGACCGCTGTTTCTGTAGTGAGCAACACAAGATAAGGTCCTTCCCATTTAGGTTTCAAAGTTTCTTCATTCCAGGTTTTAATCATCACCCATTCACCTGGTGTAATATTATGTATTTTCAAATTCAATGGTGGTCTCTGGACAATCAATCCCTTTTTCCACAACATTTCCCTATGTTCAGCCAATTTTGATATATATTCTTGTAATTTTTGGTCCCTTATTAATACATTATCCTGAGGATTCTCAATCCTATAAGGCATCCCATATAACATTTTGAATGATGATACCCCCAGATCCATCCTTGGTCTTGTTCTCCAAATCAACAATGCCACTGGTAAACACTACCCATGATAACCTTGTTTCTACCATCAATTTAGTCAAAGTACTTTTAATTTCTGCATTCATTCTTTCTACCTTTCCCGAGCTTTGTGGATGCCATGGAGTATGGTAGTCCCATTTAATCCCTAATACTTCGACCAATTCTCCAATAATTTTTGAAATAAAATGAGGTCCCTTATCTGAGTCAATAATTAGAGGTACCCCATATCTTGGTATGATGTTTTCAAGTAATATTTTAATTACCTGATTTGCAGTAGCTCTAGCAGTTGGAAATGCTTCTACATAATTTGTCAGATGGTCCACTATTACCAATAAATATTTATATCTTCCAACTTTAGGTAATTCAGTAAAATCAATTTGTATATTTGAGAAGGGTCGGTAGGCAGGGGGTCTCCCGCCAAGGGGCTTCTGTTGTTTACGGCTATGATTTACTTTGAGACAGGTTTCACAGGGAAGTATCACACCTTTTGCCAAGTTGTGGACTCCTACACATGTATATTGTTGCTCAAAATGGTCCACCAAAGCTTGGGCTCCCCAATGAGTCTTCTCACGTATTCTACTAAGTATATCTACAGCTAGTCCCTTGGGTAAAACTTCCCGCCCGTCTGGCAGTACAAATTTGCCGTCTTTTTCTACTACCCCCATTTGTTTTAGTTTTTCCTTTTCGTTTAGATCAAAACTCTTTCCATAGTTCTTGTTTTGTATGGCCATTGTCAATATAACGTGTATATTCCCAGCTGCTTTCTTTGCTTCTGTATCAGCCATGTTATTTCCTCTAATCTGATAATTAGTTCCCCTTTGGTGACCTTTTACATGCACAATTGCTATTTTCTGCGTTCCTTTTAATGCTCCCAAAACTCTCTTAACTAATTCCTGATGAATCAATCCTTTTCCTTGTGAGTTTATAAAACCTCTTTCTTCCCAGATTTTTCCAAACGTGTACTACTCCAAAGGCATACTTAGAATCAGTATATATGGTTCCCTCTTTCCCTTTTAAGTGTTCTAAGGCTTTCCATAGGGCATATAGTTCACAGGCTTGCGCCGACCAACTAGCACTTAAGGGTCCCGATTCCTTAAGTTTGAATTCTCCTTTAAGCAACTGGACAATGGCATATCCTGATACTCTTTTCCCTTCTACAATCCGGGATGATCCATCCACAAAAAGAATTTCTCCCTTGTCAAGTTCTTCTTCTTCTAAGTCAGGTCTTATCCTAGTTTGTTGCTCAATAGTTTGTAAACAATCATGGACCAATGTTTCTTCTTTTCCTGGGTACAAGAATTCGGCAGGGTTAACAGCAGCAGTTGATTTTAGATTTAACCTGGGGGATTCTATCAAGATTCCTTCATATTTCAGAAGCCTGCTATCTGTCAACCACTTTTCAGCTTTCAGTTGCAATACTCCCCTGATGTTATGGGGGGCATATAAAATGACTTCTCCCCCAAAGGTAATTTTGTTAGTCTCTTGCAACTATAATTTGTAAACAACTGGGCCAGCCCCGACTCACGGAGTCTAACACTTTTGAGAGGTATGCTGCTGGTTTCTTTTGTCCAGCCCATTCCTGAGTCAATACCCCTAGAGCCGTTCCTTCACTTACATTCACAAACAGATGAAACGGCCGCTTTAAGTCTGGTAAGACTGGAGCCTGACTCAATTCTATTTTTAACTGTCGTATCTTATCTCTCTCTTCTGTGTTCCAGCGAGGTAATTTATCCTCACTTAATTAGAAATTTCACATCCCCGGGGGAGGGTTTGGATTGTTGATTTTTCAGCTCCAATGTCTACTAAGAGTGTAAATTCTTGCTTTTGAGGACCTATTTTGATCTTTATCAAGGGCTCCTGATGACTCCGGTCCCCTAAAAGATAGAGCCCCTGACTTCCCTATTCTATTTTCTGCATCTCCTCATCTTTAATCCTTTCTCTGCAGTTTCGCTTAATATGTCCTTTCTTATTACAGTAGTAACAAGTTACTAATTCTCTTTTCTTCACTTCCTCATCTGAATTTCTCATCCTGGCTCCTACCGTTTTTCGCTCAGGGGTTTTATTGCCCCTATTTCCTTCTCTGACTGCAGCTGCCATCAACTTAACCTGTCTTTTCTGACTTTCTTCTTCTCTCCTAACGTACACTTTCTGTGCTTCCCTCAAAAGTTCATCTAAACCTTTATCCTGCCAATCTTCTAACTTCTCAATTTTTCTCCTAATATCCTCCCATGATTTAACTACGAACTGAGTTTTCAGCAGGGCTTGTCCAATTGGATTATCAGGATCCACTCCTGAATACAACTGCAATGCTTTTCTTAATCTTTCCAACCATTCGGTTGGACTTTTATCTTTCTTCTATCTTTCATTGCATGCTTTATTAATATTTTGGCCCTGCGGCACAGCTTCCCTAATTCCCTGGATTATAATAGTTCTTAAATCTTACATGTGGGTCCTATGTAATGGATCCTGGTTATTCCAATTCGGCCGTTGTAGTGGCCACTTAGTGTCTGCTTGAGGTTCCTGGGCATGTTGGGCATCCCAAATCCTCATACCAGTTCTTCTGATCATGTCTTTTTCTTCTGTTGTAAATAACTGACTAATTATAGACTGCATCTCATCTCAAGTATAAAGATTAGGACCTAGGAATTGATCCAATCTCTCTGCTACTCCTAATGGGTCTTTAATTAGTTTACCCATTTCATTTTTCTTAAAATCTCTCAGGTCCCCTGAATTCAGAGGTACAGAAATGTACCCTATTGTTGGTTGAGGTCCTCCCATAGGCATTTCCCTTAAAGGGTATTGCACGGCATCTTTCTGGCTTCTAGTTCGTCGTCTGGGAGGAGTAGGGGTTTCAGTTAACTTAATTGTTGATGTGGAGCCAGAGCTTTCTTTTCCTCCTTTTTATTGCCTGTTTCCTTTAAGGGGAATAATGAGGCAGTTGGTCCTGGTGTTTTTATCCAAACTTCTGCATACTGACTTTCTTCTGGATTAAAGGGTCATTTATTATTGACTCAAATATTCAATTTTTCTCTGACCCAATCCTCTGAGGACCCAAAAGTTGGCCAGAACACATTCTTACTAATCTCTTTCCCCCCCCATATCCTTGTACAAAAGGGGGTTTCCTTGGGCAGCAAGCCCATGGGATCAGAGGACTTGCCCCCCCCTTGCTCCCATCTTCCGGAGTACCAATAGTCACACACACACTCGCTCCCCTTATTCCTGGCCCAGTCCCTCGCGGGATATGGGAACCGCAGTACTAAAGGGTCCGCACTTCGCTTGGGTTGGTGCCGAGCTGCCAGCCCCCCTCTCAGTTGCTGTACTCCGGGAACACACAATCCCACCCGAACGGTTCCCCTGCAACCCTTGTGCAGTATACTCACGTGTCCTGCGTCTTCATCCGGGCTCCGGGAACACCCAATCCCGCCCGAACGGTACCCCTGCAACCCCTGTGCAGTATACTCACGCGTCCTGCGTCTTCATCTGGGCTCCGGGAACACACAATCCCGCCCGAACGGTACCCCTGCAACCCTTGTGCAGTATACTCACGCGTCCTGCGTCTTCATCCGGGCTCCGGGAACACACAATCCCGCCCGAACGGTACCCCTGCAACCCTTGTGCAGTATACTCACACGTCCTGCATCTTCTTCCGGGCTCCAGGAACACACAATCCCGCCCGAACGGTACCCCTGCAACCCTTGTGCAGTATACTCACGCGTCCTGCGTCTTCATCCGGGCTCCGGGAACACACAATCCCGCCCGAACGGTACCCCTGCAACCCCTGTGCAGTATACTCACGCGTCCTGCGTCTTCGTCCGGACTTCTGTGCACAAAAATTTATGGGATTGACCGGTTTTCCACTTTGCTCAATATTCTGTTTTAGGTTCGTTGGTCAGGTTGAAGCAAATTCTCTTCCCTCTAGCAGGACCTCGGGTTAAGCCCGAGAGGTGCCTTCCCACAGAGTCAGAGACTGCCTTCCCTGATCCGAGTCACGGCACCAATTGTTATAAATTGAGAATGACTCAAAATCAAAGTGTCCAGATTAACCAATTTATTCAATTAGGCAAGTAGAATATGAGCAAAGTTACAGCGCTGGACGACAGGGGAGTCACCGCTCCGCCAACTGCCGTGTCAAGTCTCTTAATTAGCCTATATTTATACTGTGTTGTCTGCGTTGTTCCACCCTGCAAATTACATAAACCCATCCTTTCTGCGCATGTTCCTTCTTTTGGGTTAGGGTCTTCCTTCCCTTCTGGTGGTCGTTGAGGATGAAGTAAGCAGTCCTCCTCAGGTGTCCTCTGGTTAACCCATCTCCATATATGGACTTCCTTTGGCTGGTTAATGTCCCGAATCCCACTTCTCAAAATTAAAGCTTAGTCCTTGGAACATGACTGATTAATGTCCGAGTCCCACATGTGGCATGTTTTATCTCAAAATTAAGGATGTACCTAAAGCTTAGTCCTTGGAATATGACTGATTAATGTCCCGAGTCCCACATGTGGCATGTTCTCTCTTATCTCAAGATTAAGAATGTACCTAAAGCTTAGTCCTTGAAATTTTTAGCAATTAGCTAGCTTATTCTTTGCACATTACCATATATAGCATGACCTCTGCAGTTAGGCATATTTCCTGATTTGCAACAGCTGTACCTACACTGCCGTTTGCAGCTAGGCATACTTAACACTCTATTAAAATGTTTCTTTATTAAACAATTACAATTACCTATTACACTTGGAGTTGATGATCTTGGAGGTGTCTTGCAGCAGAGTGACAGAATGGTAGGGGTTGGAAGGCAGCTCTGGAGATCACTAAGTTCAAACCCCTCTCTAAAGGCAGTGTCACCTAGAGAAGGTGACACAGGAAGACATCCAGGCAGGGTTTGAATGTCTGCAGAGACAGAGACTCCACCACCTCTCTGGGCAGCCTGCTCCAGGGCTCCAGCACCCCTAGGTTCAAAGAAGGTCCTCCTCATCTTCAGGGGATTTCTGTACCTCAGCTCTGGGTGAGGAGATGTTTTCTTTCTCCTCACAGGCTCTCTTACACCCCCACAGCCTCTCCCACTGCTCCCTGTGCTGCTCCCAGTCATCCTTGCAGCCTTGGCACTGTTCTGTGGGGCTTTTCTGTACAAGACCAAGCGACGGCAGCGGTAGATGCGAAGCAGAAGCTTCTAACAACCCCCTAGGGGAGTTCTGCTGCTGGAGAAGAGGACATCAGCGTCTGCAGAAGGAGTGTGGTTGGAAACCAGCTCTGTTCAAAGCAGCCACATCAGCAGAGCTGGGGCAGGAAGTTTGCTTCTGCCTGGGGCTGGTGCTGGAAGGAGTTTCCTTTCCTGCTGTGACCTCCACCCATCCCTTGCTCCTCTTTCTGACCACTCTTCCCCTTTCCCTTTGACACCATGAGCCAGCAATGTGCTCTTGTGGCTTATACATGTCCTGCCTTGCCTAGACATGTTTTTTTGCTCCACCAGAGTGGCAAGCATGGGAAACAGACACAAAAGAACCTGGAGCCACTGTGTTTGGCCTGCCCAGGGTCCTGTGGTGTAAGGTGCACACTTGGCTTGTGCCTGCCTAGTGCAAGGCCTGTGCTTTGCCCAAATTGGGTAAAAGTGAGCCTGTGGCTTTGCCTAATAGGATATGGTTTGGCTAACTGCCATCCTGATTGGCTGTTCTGTGTCCAAAGGGCAATTAATCTCTGCTCACATTGACAAAAGGAGATAGGCAGGTGAGCAACCTGCTTTGCTTCCCTGCTCTTTGCTGTGCTTCTCTGCTATGCTCAGCCATGCTGCTATTGCACTTGAAGGACCTGCTTAGAATTCCTGGTCACATACACAGATTGTCCAGAAGAAGCCAGGAGACAAGGTCAGAGATTGTCTGCGTCCTGTCCCCAGGAGCCAGGAAGATTCAAGTCTCAACATCCAACAAGACAGAGTCCCCTGAGAGCATTTGGGCGCTGTCTGGACTGTGGCTACCCTCTTGAGTGGGTGATAATAATTTGTGAGTAAATGCTTAAAAACCTCTTTGTAATTCTCCAGTGCCTTCTGCCATAGAGCAGAAAGAGCTCCCTGAGCCCATCTACGGGGCAGGTGCCATATGGACTGTGGGAACCTTCTCTTCCAGTTCAGTTCATGTTCCTAGGCTTTGCTGGTTATTCCTAGGTCTGGATATTATCCAGAGGATGTTTCAGTGGCTGTGTAAGAAACAAGATATTGTTAAAATGAGTGGTTGGGGTTGGCAGAGTTCTGAATACCAAAATAAACAACATTAATTTTGGAAAAGATCATCTTGCATTAATTAATTTTCCCCTCTGCAACAACCATGAGCCAGCAGTGTGCTCTGGTGGCCAGGAGGGGCAGTGCTGTTCTGGGGTGGATCAGAAGGGCTGTAGGTTGTGAGGGAGTTTCAGAATCGTGGAATGGGTTAAGTTGGAAGGGACCTCAAGAGTCATCCAGTTCCAAGCCCCTGCCATAGGCAGGGACACCTCCCAATGGAACAGGTTGCTCAAGGCCTCATCCAACCTGACCTTGAACACTTTCAGGGAGGGATCATCCACAGCCTCCCTGTGCAACCTGTTCCTGTGTCTCACCACCCTCACTGTGAAGCACTTCTTCCTAACATCCAATTTAAATGTGCCCTCTGCAAGTTTAAACCCATCCCCCCTTGTCCTGTCATTACAAGACCTTGTCAGTAATCCCTCCCCAGCCTTCCTGTAGGCTCCCTTCAGATACTGGAAGGCCAATCCAAGATCTCCTTGAAGCCTTCTCTTCTCCTGGCTGAAGAGCCCAACTCTCTCAGCCTGTCATTATAGCAGAGCTGCTACAGCCCTCTGAGCATCTTTGTGGCCTCCTCTCAACTCACTCCAACAGTTCCCTGTCTTTGTTGCATTGAGAGCTCCAGAACTGTACACACAGAGAGGTTCTCCTGCCCCTTTACTCTGCCTTTGTGAGGCTGCATCTGGAGTACTGTGTCCAGTTCTGTGCCCCACAGTTCAAGAGAGTCATAGAACTGCTTGAAAGATTCCAGTGCAGAGCCAGGAGTGGAACATCTCTCTTACGAGGACACCCTGAGGCATCTGGGGGTCTGCTGCTAGGAGAGGAGGAGCCTGAGAAGTGACTTCATGGATGTTTATAAAGATGTAAAGGTTAGTGCCAGGAGTCTGGAGCCAGGCACTACTCAGTGATGCCCAATGACAGCACAAAGGGCAAAGCTGAGGCATAGGAAGCTTCATGGAAACATGAGGATTTTTTAACCTGTGAGGGTGACAGAAGACTGCAGCGGGCGGTGCCCAGGGGAGTTGTGGAGTCTCCCTCTCTGCAGATATTCAAACCCTGCCTGGATGTGTTCCTGTGTGATTTCCTCTGGGTGATCCTGCCCTGGCCGGGGGGGTGGACTGGATGAGCTTTGGAGGTCACTTCTAGCCCCTGACCTTCTGTGGTTCTGGTTCTGGATGCTCTCAAGAGGTAGGATGAGCCTTGGAGCCTCCTCAGACACTGCCTGTGCTGCCTGCCCATCAGCCAGGAACTCTGAGCACAGGATGGCTCTGGGGGTTCCCAGCTCCCAGTTGGCAAGGGATGTCCTCCCTTTGAGCTGAGGGGTGAGGACTGAGCAGGACTTGGATCTGCTCCTGAAGTTGTAGGGCTGTGGAGGAGATTCTTGGGAAGTGCTGTTGAGGGGTTGGGGCTGTCCCTGGTGAACATCCTGACGCTGTCTTGTTGGACATCTGTTGTGTGGAGAGGTGCAGGTGTGGGGCAAAAGCAGGCTTAAGGGTGGTGTGTGGAGCAAAGGCTAACTCGAGGGTGGTGTGTGGAGCAAAGGCTAACTCGAGGGTGGTGTGTGGAGCAAATTCTGGCTGAAGGGTGCTGCGTGGAGCAGAGGTTGGCTCAAGGGTGGTGTCTGCAGAGCAGGCTTCATGTCTGAGTGCTCGCAGGGGTGATGCTGTCGCACTCTGTGCTGCCACCATCGCTGGCCCAGCCAAAGCTGTCTGCAAGGGAGTGAGCATCCCCAGCTGGCCTTGGTAAAAAGGAGAGAGCTGAGGCCCTGAGGAGCAAACCCACCTGACCCATCCTGGCCTGCAGGGTTCATGTGCATGGAGGAGCTGCAGGTCTCCTACACCTCCATCTCCACGCCTGAGGAAGAGCAAGTGGCAGCCAAGGTGGCTCCTGCTGGAGATGCCAAGAACAAGAGAGCTCAGCAGAGCTTGTGACCAGCCCCTGGATAAACTGCAGTGCTGCAGCTCTGCCACACAGCTCTCTCTCACCAAGGGCCCCAGACCACCTCATCTCCACAGAGCTGGGTCACTGGATCCACCACTCAGCTCCATGCCCAGCTTGGGTGGTGTTGCGGATGGGAAAGTTTGTTTGGGGGGGAGGTTTGGAGGAAATGATATGCGAGGCCGATGTTTATAAAAGGTATAAATGATTTAATATTATATACACCAGAAATCCCCTTCCCCAAACTAATTTACAATTATCCCACGTAAGTTCTTTCTATGCAGTTTGCGAATTAAATCACAGAATGATTTATGTACAAGAAATCAGGAATTTAGCAACAGTTTATAAAAGAATTTAGAGTGAGAGTCTGTGGCTTGAAAATGCCAGGATTTAGGGAGAGAGTCTGTGATTTTTTTAGAGAGTTCACTGAAGCTTGAGAGATTATTCAGTCTTTAAATTAAGTTCTTGTCAGTTACTCACTGTCCCAAATGTAGTTCAGAAAAGTTTCAAAGTCTTTATGGATTTTAAGGCGCGTTGTCTGAGGCTCCATGGGTCAGGTTGAGCTGAATGCTGACTCCCGGGGCTTGTAAGGATCGGGCCCCTGCCTGGAACGGTGCCGTCTCGAGCTGGTTGTTTGCGATGCGAATGCCGCATGTGTGTGCGTGTGTAATCAGCGATCAGGGTATCGAACAAAAGAGGTGCAAGTAGAGCAGGGTAGAGAGCGAGGGGCCAGTTAAGTTAAGGTGCAAGAGGTGCAAGTGGGTATATTTTTTATAGTACTTTAGAAGAGGTGTGTTCTGCCAACTCAGGCAGACTTGCGTTAGCTTTACAGATTGGTACAAAGTTGTAATCAACTTATACAATTGGCTAATTCTCACCAAAAACAACTTATGGAACCCCCCAGGGGTCAGCCCCCAGCAGATGTTTGTCAGGTGGTCACCATGTCTGAGAATCCGAACCTTTTTTCCAAAACATAGCCATGTTTATGTCTTTTGTTTCTCCGAGGGAGAGATTCTCCCAAGGCCTGTACGTCTGCTGGTACAGCAGCTGTGTCAGTGCAAGCAGATAGAAAATATTGGTTTGACTTTTTCAATGGAAGGCCTCTGAGCCACAATTGTGTGTATAAATGAAAATTCTGCAATAGGGCAAAAGGGCTCTGCTCCCTTCCATGACAGGTGGTCACTCCGGAGTGACCCAGGGCTGCCTGCAGGAGGCATTTGGCACCTGGACAGCTAAAATTTCTCTCTTGAACTGTTATTTTTGGGTGCATTTGTGAAAATAAAAATGGTCTTTAAGGCTCCAGGAGTGGCTTGTCCTTGAAGACTTCAGTGATGGTTTGCTCTGGGAGAAGATTTGAGCTGTGGTTTGCTCTTGGAGGTTTGAGCTGTGGTTTCCTTTTGGAGGAAACTCAAGCAGTGGTTTGCTCTGGGAGGAGACTCGAGAAGAGGTTTTTCTCCACCTGTAGAGAGCAATGAGGCCTTCCCTCAGCCTCCTCTTCTCCAGGCTAAACATCTCCAGCTCCATCAGCTGCTCCTCCCCCCCAGCCCTGTTCTGCAGACCCTTCAGCAGCTTTATTGCCCCTTTATGGACCTGCTCCAGCACTTCAATGTCCTCCTTGGAGTGAGTGGCCAAAAACTTAACCCAAGCTATGGCCCCACCAGTACTGAGCACAGAGAAACAATCCCTGCCTTGCTCCTGCTGGCCACACCATTGCTGACCCACTCCAGGGTGCTGGTGCCCTTTTTGGCCACCTGGGCACTGCTGCTTCATCCTCAGCCAGCTGTCAGGCAGCACCCCCAGATCTTTCTCTGCTGGCTAATTTCCAGACACTGTCATGTCCCCCCCTGTAGCCCATGTCATCTCTGCACTCCATATACTCCCTGCACCCCCTACCCCTCTTTCCCCATGCCCCTACTGTGCCTCAAGCCTCCCATGCACCCCTGTATCCTTCCTTGTATCCCATGGCACTCTTTACCCCATGTCTCCATTGCACTTCATGTTCTCCCTCCACCCTGTGTCCTTCCTGCCCTTATGTCCTCACCTTACCCCCATATCTCCCACATCCCCTTTATCCCCCCTGTGCCCAATGTCCCCACACACACCCAGTGTCAGCACTGCACCCAGTGTCACCCCTACTTGCCATGTCACTCATGTCCTTCTCCTCATCCTCTGTGCATCCTGTGTCCCCCTGTACCCCACACTGTTGTAGGTTGAGGACCACAGAGAAATCCCTCAAGAGTACCAAGTGGTCTCCAGGGAGTGGACACAGAAAATTGCAGTCTTTGTTGTTCCATCCCATCCTGCATCTCCCTGTGTAAGGAGACACAATGGCTCCAGAACTGGACACAGTACTCCAGGTGGGGTCTCAGCAGAGTGGAGTAGAGGGGGAGAATCACCACCCTCGACCTGCTGGCCACACTTCTCCTAATGCAGCCCAGGATCTGGTTGGCCCTCCAGGCTGCAAGTGCACACTGCTGGCTCATGTTGAGCTTCTTGTCCAGCAGCACCCCCACTTGCAGTGTGCCTCCCAGCCGTGGCTTCCTGCTAAGGCCCCTGGTGCTGCCGAGAGGCCAAGGGAGCCTGGAGCCACAGCAAAGGCAACATTTACATTTTCCATGTCCCTTTCTGAGAATGGGAGGTGAGTAGCAGCCAGACATCTGCTGTGGCTTGGAAAACACAGATCAGCACTGAGGAGAAAAGCCACCCAAGGAGCTGGGGCCAGGCTGGCCACAGGGATGTGAAGAGCTGCAGCCTTGGAGGTGGCATTTGCCCCACATCCCATCCCAAGGCAAACTCCGTGGCCCCTGATGTGTTGTCTGGAACCCTTTGGCCCTTCTTGGCACTGTGAGTCACAGGAGCTATTGTAGACACCTGCCTCAGGATGAGAATGATCAGCAAAGCAGGCGTCCCACAGCTCCTGCTCCCTGCTAATGAATCCCTCTGGGTGTTGGCCTCCAGAGGCTTTTTGCCAACAGCCTGTGTGGCAATAGCATTGCCTCCATGGGGTATGTAGGGAAACTGAGACATGCTCCGTGCCTATCTCAGTGGTGGAGCTTGGGTTCACCTGCCTTTCCCTGCCCTATTCCTCCTTGGATGTGGAAGAGTGTCACGGAGGGGCATTCTGCCGCCTACACCGATGGTGGCAGAGAGGAGAAATTAATGAATGAGAGTGGACATTTATAACAATATATCTATTGATAGATATCTATATCTATCAATATTTCATCTCTCCCCACTCCCAACCACTGAACTTTAATATTAATATTTGTTCTGCATGGTTATGAAGACATTATAGGAATACATCAAACATTAACTATTATAACAACCAGCAAACATTCAAACTGTGAACAGAGAGAGCTTTCCCCACGGCTTAATGCCACTTGGGGTCTATTTACTATTTGCCCAGCAAGGGTGAGCTGAAAGCTGTTTTCTGCTTTATGGCAGGAGGCTCAGGGGTGACCTCATTGCTGTCTTCAACTACCTGGAGGGATATTGTAGCCAGGTGGGAGGTGGCCTCTTCTCCCAGGCAACCACCAATAGAACAAGGGGACACAGTCTCAAGCTGTGCCAAGGGAGGTCTAGGCTGGATGTTAGGAGGAAGTTCTTCACAGAGAGAGTGATTGGCATTGGAATGGGCTGCCCATGGAGGTGGTGGAGGCACTGTCCCTGGAGGTGTTCAAGCAAAGCCTGGATGAGGCACTTAGTGCCATGGTCTGGTTGACTGGATAGGGCTGGGTGCTAGGTTGGACTGGATGATCTCGGAGGTTGTTGCGGAGGACTTTGTCTGGGTTTTGGGGGGATGGAACATGAGGCTGAATTTTTGAAGGGTTTAAACAATTTAATATTATATACACCAGGAATTCCCCTTCCCCAAACTTATTTACAACTACCCCACACAAGTTCTTTGTATGCAGTTGTGAGATTATATTACAGAATGTCTATGCACAACAAATTGGGAAATTAGGAAAGGTTTGAAAGGATTAGGAAGAGAGTCTGTGGCATGAAAGTGCCACTGGTAGGCTATTGAGAGATTATTCTGGCTTAGATCGAGTTTCTCAGTTACTCACTGGTCAGAGTCAGTTTTGAAGGTCCCAAATATCATGGATTGGAACAATTCAGGGGTTGTTGGGGCGCGCTGTCTGAGCTTCCACGGGTATGGGCCAAGCTGGGTGCTGGCGTCCGGAGGCTGGTGGATCGGGGGACTGACGAGTCGACTCCATAGCTTCTGTGCATCGGTGCAGTGCGATCAGTGTGTGTGTGTGTGTGAATTTATTGGGGTAATGCAGTGTCTTATATAGTACTCAGAGGAGGTGTACCCAGCCAGAGTGGGGCTGGCACAAGTGGACAATACAGATTGGCTCAAAGTGATGTGTAAGGCACAGATAGGTTATTCCTTATCAAAACAACCTGTGGTTCCACCCCAGGGGGCTGGCAGGGTCAGCCCCCAGCAGATGTGCGGGGATTTCTCACAGTGCCTTCCAGCTCAAGGATCTTTTCCCATAACAAGGTCTCATGTTTACAGTTCATGCCCTGCTGCGGGAGAAATTCTCCCACAGCTGGGAACGGTGGCTGGGAAGGTGGCTGGTGCCATGGGCTTTTGACTCCACGATTGATGGTCCTTGGGCCACAATTCTGTCCAATGAGGGCTTGGCAACAGGCCAGTAAACACAGTCGTTTTGAGGCCTGTGCAACCCTCCACCACATAGGTCTCTTCCAACCTGGTTGATTCTACGATTCTATGATTCTATGATTCTACAGAGGCATTCAAGTATTTACTCAGAATTCTGATTAATCAACAACCACCCTCCAGGGCCACGCCACAGCCTATACGAATGTCCAATTCTCCAGGGTCTCTGCCTGTGGACTTTGAGGCTGGAATGGCAGTCTCTGACCTTATGCTGCTGGATCCTTCTGGATGCTCTGTCCAGGGAATTTGTAGGCAGGATCTCCAGGTGCAGAGGCAGGATTCAGTGCAGCCTGAGCACAGGTCTAACGCTGGCTCCTCAGGCTGATCGAATGCAGACAAGGGTCTGCTCCTGGCAGCCTGTGGCAATGGCACACACCAGGCAATCATATAAAGGCAGGCATAGGTGAGCTCTGCAAGGAAGTATGCAGGCAGGCAAGCAGGCAATGTGGGGCAGGCTGCATGTGAGCCTGTGTACCCCTATCTATTAAATGTGGGCCAAGAGTTAATGGTCTCATTGGCCACTGGAATGACCAATCAGGTTGGCAGTCAGCCAAACCTTACCATACTAGGCAAAAGCTGCAGGCCTGGACTCCAAATATAGGAATTATGTGGGTCTAGCACTAGGCAGGTGCAAGCTGGACGTGTGAGGGCTTACACAATCAGGTGTCCTGGACAACTGACTTCATGACCCTGGTCTGTTGTGCCCCTCTGTGCTCGTTCACCCCTGGTGCAGGCAGAGAGACATGTCCAGGCAGGGCAAGGAATAGATAAGCCTGCATTTGGGCCTCTAGGTCCTCCACAACACCACCCTGAAAGGGGGAGTGCAAAAAGAAAACCTCATATATTTTGAAATTTTTATAACTGCTCTCTTATGGATAACAGCTCCTGATCATCAGAGGCTTTAATGCCAAGGATTCTTCTGAGAAAAGAGAGAGAAGGAAAAATTGGAACATTTTCTGGTCACATCATACAGAGAGATTCAACCCTAGAGAAGGCTGATAGGGCCTAGGGAATCAGTGTGTTTGTGATTGTTCATGCATGTTCACAGGCTTCTGATGGATACCAGCACAGAGGGCAGATACTCTTAAGAACTTGAAAGGAATGCTGGGATAAGAGTTGTGTTTGCATAGGTCCTCTAGTTATGCAGCAAAGCAGATCTGGAGCATGGCAAGGCAGAGCTTGACGAGGCAGAGCAAAGCACTCTGAGGCAGAGCAGGTTGTTGTACCTCACCCATATCTATAATCAACCACCCAAGTGTGATGGCTCCATCTGGCCACAGAGATTAGCCAATCAGAATGGCACTTTGCGAATGTCATGTTAGGTGACAGCAGGAGAATGGTTGATCCTTATTTGGGCAAACACAGGCCATGCACCAACAAGTCTGTGCACCTTGTTTCTCCCCAAAGCACTCTGGGTGTCTCCAGGCCTTTTGTCTTCTTTGCTGTGTTGCTGCCCACTTCAGCAGAGAGGGAAGTGGATCATGGGGTCATGTCTGGACAAGCCAGGACATCTCTTAGGCCTATATTGCCCTTCCACAACAATTGGGAATGTGCCTGTGATGTCAGAGGTGCCTGAGCAGACCAGGAGAGACACATCTTGTGTTGGTGCATTTGAGGTCACAGGTGCCTGGAACGTGGTAGACCAGGAGGATGCAGCTCTGCTGTGTAGGTGTTTGCAAGGTCACCTGTGACAAGTCAGCAGACAGTGCAGGATCAGGCCCATGGTGCCTGCTGGCCTAGTATCTGAGCAGACAAGAGCAGGGCCATGGGGTGTGTGGTGTCTTGTGGGGTCACTGGTGCCTGAGCAGCTGCTGGGTTAAGAGCAGAACAAGAGCTACTGCAGGTATTTGTGAGGTCACTGGTGCCTGAATAGCTGAGGGGCCAGGAGCAGGCTCAGGGCAGGTTTAGGTGCTCTGACATCAGCTGTGTCTGAGTGTTGCATAGGCCAGGAGCAGGCCCCTGGCTTGTAAATGCCCATCTGGTGATGTCACCAGTGCTGGAGTAGCTGTTCAGGCAGGAGCAGGCACAGGGCTGCTGTGGGGGCTGCTGTCACCAACAGAACATTCAGAGATCTCTCAAAGTGTCCCCTGGGGAGAACCACAAATGGCAGCAGCTCAGGCTGTGCATGGCCCTGTGAGACAGTGAGTGCAGAGGACATGGCAGCAAAAGTCAGAGGGTGTGAGGTCACTGTCAGGACAAGTGCTGAGCATGCAGTGGGTGGCAGCAGGAGCTGTGAGGTCATGTCCCTAGTGGTGGTGTGTAGCTGTGGGGCTGGGTACAGAGCAGAAAGGAGCCACCATGCTGTCACCAGGGTGGTCAGGAGCTGCCTGTGTCTGTGAGGCTAAAGGAGCATCCCCTACAGCCCTGGCTGCAGTAGTCAGGGTTGGGGTGGCTCAGGGGTACAGCAGGGATGTTCCTGGGCAGAGTGCCAGGAGGAAACCACAACTTCCTGCCTGGGTACCGCAGGGGGAGCGCAGGCAGCGCTGCGAGGTGACGTGGGCTGTGGTTTGTGCACCTGCAGCTCCAGCTCCTGATGTGCCTGTGGGGAATAACTGCCCCTTGGTGACATGCTGAGAGTCAGGCACAGGGCTGAGCCTCAGCCTGCAGGTCTGCTGCTGCCAGGGCAGGGGCATGTCCCAGCCCCAGATCCTGACAGGGTCTCCCTGTGGGGCTCTGTGCAAGGGATGTCCCAGCAGCACTCCTGGCATGGAGACCTTGCCCAGGACAAGGATCCTTCCCAGCTGCTGCAACCATCACAGTGGAGGCAGGAGCAAGGGCAGAGGCTGTTGCCTTCCCATCCTGACACAGACCCCACAGCAGCCCCACCTCCATGGTTCCCACAGCTCAGGAGCAGCTGGACACTTGCCCCTTGGCTTCTAGGATGAGGCCTGTGTAGGAGCTGCTGAGTGCTCCCAGTCCACACAGTGGGGTGCAAGGGGTGACAGAGCCATTTGCCCTGCACAGCCACACTGTCCCCGGACAATCCCCTGCCACAGCCTCCCTGACACCCACAGCAGGACACATCTGTCCCTCATATATGGTCATGAAGGGCGCTGGAGAAGCTCATTGGAGGGCTGGGCTGTGTCGGAGGGGAGCGAGCTGCCGATAGCGTCTGAAAAGTGCTGCTGCTTCGATTGGCTCCTCCTGCAGCTGCTTATCTGCCCCAGAGATAGTTCAGCCTCCCGCAGAGAGAGTTCACCCTCCCAGCATATTTCTTTGTGTGAGTTGCCAGGAGCTGTGCCAGCAGGGCAGGACTCTCAGGATGGGCACAGAAGGACTCCTGCTCGCTTGGCTTCTGTGGCTCAAGCTCTGGGTGCAGCTGTGCAGGGGTAAGTGCTGCTCCCCTTGTGCCATGGCCTGAGGAAGGTGGGCACCAGCATGGCCATTGGGGAAGGCCTGGGAATGAGGTTTCTTTGCATGTGCCAGTGGGGAGAAAAGCAGAAGGTGCTGCAATCAACCAAGTGTGTGCCTTGCCCTGTGCCTGGCTGGGAGAGGGAGCTGTGGGTCTGGGGCACAGGGCTGCACAGGGTGTGCTGGGTAGGAGAGGAGAGGGTTCACTGTGCAGGGCCAGACATCGTGTGAGTTTGAGCCTGGGCAGTGAATGCTGATTTGAGATGAGTTGCACAGCCTGTGGAGTAGGCAATGGCACTGTAGGTCTTGTGCTGGACACCCTCTGTTCCTTGAGCCTGTGAGGAGGAGAGGGAACCTCCCATCTCCCAAGGACAATGCAGGTTGTGGAGAGCTCCTATCTTGGTGACTTAGACAAATTCTGGGCATGGGGAACCTCCAGACCTGCAGTCTGCTGCTCTGAACTCTCCTGACCGTTCCCATGTCTGTGTTTGAAGGAGCTGCAGAGGTGAGGCTGGCAGATGGCGGCAGGCGCTGTGCTGGGAGACTGGAGGTGAAACACGAGGGACAGTGGGGGACTGTGTGTGATGACTACTGGGACATGAAGGATGCTGCAGTGGTTTGTAGACAGCTGCAATGTGGATCTGCTCTGGAAGTTCATTTCAGTCGACGCTTTGAGCCAGGGTCTGGCCCCATTTGGATGGATGATGTTAAGTGTGATGGCTCCGAGTCTGCCCTATCTGACTGCACACACAATGGATGGGGTGAGAACAACTGTGGTCATAATGAGGATGTTGGAGTGACCTGTTCAGGTACATGGATGGGAGGAGCCTGTTCCTCTCCCCTGTTACTGGGAAGGGGGTGGGCAGTTGGCTGTGCCCTGAGGGAAACAAGGGGGCAGTGGAGAAGGGCCCAATGTGGCTGGTGACACTGCTGAGCTGGGGCTGTCCTTGCAGCTTTCCCTGCACCCTGAGGAATGCCTGGTGGAAACTTGCACTGCCTGACCACCAGTGTGACTCAGACCACACTTGGTCAGTGTCAGGGGGTAGGAGATGAATGCCCACTTGCTCCTGAGGCCACTCACAGCCCAGGAATGGGCACATTTGGGTTGTCCCTTGATAGAAATGAGTCCGCAAAGAAGAGTGACAGCTCTAAGGGGAGAGTCACTGGGATCAGGCAGAAGAACAGGGTGGTCCAAGGCCACATCATCCCTCTTCCAGGGGCACACCCTGAGAGCCAGCACACAAGGATACAACCCTCTTCAGGCTGTGCTGAGCTACTGCCCAAGCACTGCACCCTGAACCAGGCCCTGGCTACCCTGCAACAGTGGGGACTGGGCAGTGCTTGGTGCCTCTCCTTGGTTCCTGTCCTTGCACGTGGGACTTCTCTGCCTGTGTTCTTGTCCTCTCTGCCAACCCAGTGAGGAGGAGTTGTTAGTCTGGCAGTGCCCTCTGATCCTGGCTGAGGTCACCATTCCTGGGCACCTATCAGAGAAGGGGCTGGAGAGCAGCAGGGGCATTGTGTTTGTTAGCCACATCAAGACTCACTGGGAGTGGCAGTGGTGTTTGTGTGGCTCTCGGCTTGTGGTCTCCATGACTATGAGATGGGATGTGGGCATATCAGTGCCCAAGAGTTCTGGAAATTCACAGGGGGCTTTGGTTCCTCCAGGATTTATCCAGCTGGTTGGAGGGGACAGTCCCTGCTCAGGACGGGTGGAAATCCAAGATGGGAAGGAGTGGAAACCTCTCTGTGACTCCGACTTTGATTTGAGACCTGCCAACGTGGTCTGCAGGGATCTGTGGTGTGGCACAGCCCTGTCTGTGCATGGGGCAGCTCAGTTTGGAGATTGGGCTGGTCCCATGTGGGACAGAGAACTGCAGTGTGTGGGGAATGAATCTCTTCTTGCCTCCTGCCCCAAGGGATCCCCCAGGACCCAGCCCTGCAGCCATGCAGATGCTGTTGGAGTCACCTGCACAAGTAAGGACTCAGGGCGTTGGGGTTGGACAGCAAGAGTGTGCTGAGGAGGGTCAGTAGGACCTGTGCTGGGCTGGGTGTGAGGGCAGGAGCTGGGATGTGGTTGCCTGCAGCCCTAAGATCAGGCAGCAGGAGGAGGAGGCTGGCAGGCTGCCCCTGTGCCCTGGCCTGCAGCTCTGAAGGGTGCAAGAGCAAAAGTCACCCTTTCTATCTTTCTCTGTCCCAGAGTTCACAGGGTTCAGGCTGATGAATGGCAGCAGAGGCTGTGAGGGGAGGGTGGAGGTCCAAGTGCAGGGGACGTGGGGCACCCTGTGTGAGTGGCGCTGGGACCTGCTGGACGCCCACGTTCTCTGTCGTCACCTCAACTGTGGCTTTGCTGAGTCCCTTCCTGGAGGAGGCCACTTTGGGAGAGGCACAGGCCCTGTCTGGAGAGACTCCTTCCACTGTGCTGGCACTGAAGCCCAGCTGGGCCAGTGCCCCGTGAGCAGCCTGGGGGCCTCTCTATGCTCCCATGAGCAGGACGCTGCTGTCATTTGCTCAGGTGAGCGCTGGCCAAATGCTGGCAGAGCTGCAGTCTGCCCTTGCCTGAGGCAGAGCAGGAGAGCTCCAAGGGCCTGCAGTGGTGCCAGAGCGTGGAGATGTGGCACAGGCTGCTGGGCTCCTGGGTGCCCCCAAGGGCTGCTCCATGGCTGCTCTCCCCAGGCCCAGCTGGCTCCGGTTCCCTGCGGCTGGTGGGTGGAGGGAGCCGCTGCGATGGACGAGTGGAAATCTTGCGGCGTGGGACGTGGGGCAGGGTCCTGGCAGAGCAGTGGCACCTGCAGGAGGCCAGCGTGGTGTGCCGGCAGCTGCGGTGCGGAGAGGCAGAGGCAGCCTACACCCTGCCCAAGGCTGAGAGAGGGCAGGGCCCCGTGGGGCTGCGAGGGGTGCGGTGTGCAGGGCACGAGGCCAGCCTGCAGCTCTGCAACACCTCCCTGCCCCAGAGCCTGCTGGCAGCAGGCATTGCAGAGGATGTGGGGGTCTCTTGCAGCGGTGAGTGGCACTGCCAGGGCCCCCAGGCTGTGTGCTGGCTGGGCAGCAGCCCCTGACAGCAGCTGGGGCTTCTTCCTGCTGCAGGGAGCCGGCAGGTGCGGCTGGCAGAGGGCCGCGGGCGCTGCGAGGGCAGAGTGGAGATCTACTCGCAGGGCAGCTGGGGCAGCGTCTGCGATGACAGCTGGGACCTGGCCGATGCCAGCGTCGTTTGCCAGCAGCTGGGCTGCGGAGGGGCGCTGCAGGCGGTTGGCTCCGCTGGCTTCGGGGCAGGCTCTGGGCACATCTGGCTGGATGGGGTCAACTGCTCCGGGGCCGAAGCTGCTCTCTGGGAGTGCCCGGCAGGGCCCTGGGGGCAGCACGACTGCGGGCACAAAGAGGACGCCGGAGTCATCTGCTCAGGTGTGTGCTGGGAGCTGTGCTGGGAGCACAGTGCCTGGGCAGGCTGGGAAGGGGCAGAGCAATGGACAAGGCTCTTCCTGCTGCCTCTGTGCCCCTGCCCAAGCCAAGCCTGGGGATGCCACTGCACTCAGGTGTCCCCTCAGTGCCACTGGGTAACCTGATGAGATCAGCTGTCCTCAGGGCCCAGCAGGGAGTGCAGGGCTGCCTGTTCTTCAGGGCCCTTCCCCTGCCTGTCACTTCCAGGGGGTCATGTCATCAGTGACTTTGTCTGGCTGAGGGCCTGGGAGGTGCAGGAGTGTCCCTGCTCCCAGAGCCCCAGACCAGCCTGTTCCCTTCTGAGTCCTTTCCTCCCAGAGTTCGTGGCCCTGAGGCTGGAGAACAGCAGCAACTGCTCCGGGCGCCTGCAGGTGTTCTACAATGGCACCTGGGGCAATGTCTGCTCCAACTCAATGACTCCCAGAACTGTCTCACTGGCATGCAAGGAGCTGGGCTGTGGGGACACAGGGGACCTGGATGCAAACCTGCCCTCTGCTAGGGTGTCTGCTGCTGCCTGGCTGGATCGAGTGCAGTGTGGGGAGAGAAACAGCTCCTTCTGGCAGTGTCCCTCTGCTCCCTGGCACCTGCACTCTTGTGAAGACCTGAGAGATGAGACCCACATCATCTGCCATGGTAATTCTGAGCTAGATGGGCACCACCAACCCCCTGCATCCTTCTCCTGGCTGGGCACAGACAAGCACAAAGGCAGGGCCCACAGGGTCCTGTATGTACCCCACTCTCTGCTGCAGCACCCCTGTCCAGCAGCCCTTCCACTGCAGCATTTCCTTCTGCAGGGAAACGACCAGAAGTGTCTGCAGATCTCTCAGCCCCATGCCCAGACTCCAGGAACTGCACAGGTAGCTGCTCCTCTGCACAGCCCTCTCAGCTGGCAGGGCTCTGCCTGCTCTCCTGCTGCCCTGGCAGGGCTCTGCCTTCTCCAGCCAGGGAGAAGATTCGTGCCGTGGGAGGGCAGCACAGGTGCTCAGGCAGAGTGGAGGTCTGGCTGCACGGCTCCTGGGGCACGGTGTGCGACGACTCCTGGGACAGGCAGGATGCCCAGGTGGCATGCAGGCAGCTGGGCTGTGGCCCTGTGCTGTCTGCCCCGGGGGAGGCTGCCTTTGGGGAGGGGACAGGCCCCATCTGGCTGGAGCAGGTGGAGTGCCAGGGCACAGAGCCATCTCTGCAGGAGTGCTGGGCCCGGCCTGGGGACAGCGGTGTCTGCCGGCACAAGGAGGATGCTGCTGTGAGCTGCTCAGGTGAGTGAGGGGCAGGGAGCCCTCTCTGGGCTAGGGGCAAGGAGCTGGGAAAGCATTTTCCCCATTGGGTGCCTTCATGGCCCCAGAGAGAGCAAGGCCATGGCAGCCTGGTGCCAAGTGGGCAGCAGCTGCTGTCTGGCTGGATGTTCTCCAGCCTCTGTGAGCAGAGCCCTGCAGCCCCCGGGCAGTTCCTGCACTGCCTGTGCCATCTTAGTACAACCTGGAGCAGGGCCTTGGGCTGTGTGCTGGGCAGCCTGAGCAGCCCCACAGGAGGGGCAGTTCTGTTGGCATGTGTCAGGGCTGTTCCCACCTGCACACAGTGTGTCAGAGAGGAGGCTCCCTGCTCCCTGCACAAGCACTCTCTCAGCCCAGCTCTCCTTCTCCTCCCCTGCAGATGCACCCAGCACAGAAGCACCAACCCCCCGCGCAGGTAACCTTTCCTCCCTGCCAGGGCTGCATCTGCCCAGGGCCAGGCTCTGACCCACAGCTGGAGGGAATTGGCTCCTTTCTGGGGGGTGAAATCTCCATAGATGGCATTGGGGCAGTGGTGTGGGGCTGGGCAGGGCTGTCTCTTCCCCCCTAGGGTGAGAGCTTTCCCTTCGCTCACCCCTGGGGTTGTCTGCACTCAGTGTAGTGGGTTAAGCACTGGGGTGTGCTGGCCACACATTGTCCTTGGCCTACTGCTGCCCTTGCTCTGCTGCTGCCCTTGCTCTGCTGCTGCCCATGCAGGGGCCCCTGGGGGCCGTCGGACCAGCAGCAGCAGTGTCTCAGTGCCTGTCATCATCTGCATCCTCCTGGGAGCCCTTCTCTGCCTGCTCCTGGCCCTCCTGGCTGGACAAGTGCAAAGTGCCAGGGCTGGGCGCAGAGGTTGGTGCTTCCCCCGTGGTGCCAGGGCAAGATGCCTCCTGAAAGGCCAAGGGTGCTGTGGTGTGGCACTGAGTTGCAAGGGCAGAACAGTGACCAGAGTGTGTGCTGCTGCCTGCCCAGGTGCTTGTGCAGATCCCTGGAACAGAGAGGGGGCAGCAGCAGGGGGAGAGCTTGCCCCAGCACCAGGGACCTAACCCAGGAGCCAGAGGGGCACAAGGGATGTGCGTGGGGGGAATGTGCAAGGCTGTTGCTGCCTCAGGTCACCTCCTTGGGGACACTGCCAGCATTGAGGAAGTGCCAGTGGTGGCAGAACTCTCCAGCAGTGCTCTGCTGTGAGGGCAGCCCTGGGCTGTGCCAGGGCAACAGAGCTGGAGGAGCAGAGTGGGGTCCTGAGCCTGCCTGCCTGTTCCTCTGCTAACCCTGGCTCTGTCCCCAGCTGCCCAGGCCCCTTGGGAGCCCTTCCCTCAGGCTGTGTATGAGGAGATTGGCTACAGCACAGCATGGGAGAAGCAGGAGAGGTTCAGTGACTCAGGTGGGTCTGTGTCCATCCTGGGGGACACATCTCCAGGGCTCTTTGCCCTCACCCCTCCACTTACAGATGACTCCTCTATGCCCCTGGCCCATGGTGCCTGCAGTGCAAGGACTGTGAGGTCAGTGGGAAGAGGAGGCAGAAGCTGTGCCTGGAAAAGAAGGTTCCTCCTCACCACTTCTGCCTGTCCTAACCAGGGACAACCTCTCTCTGCCTGTCCCTGCAGCCTGGGTGACACCTGAGGGCTGAGGCAAGAGGCTGTCTCAGAGTAGCTGTGGGGCCACTCTGAGATTGGAGTTGTCTTGGGGCATCAGGGTGAGCCCTGAGCCTTTCTCCTCACTCAGCCCTGGCTCAGTGGCTCCCACATCCCCAGCAGCACTGACCACAAGCCAGGCCAGCAGAGAGCACTCCCATGACACCTCCTGTATCTCTCTACAGGGTCCTATTCAGAGGGGTCCTTGGCCAAGCTGCAGCCCAAGCTTGGTGACAGAGAGGAGGAGGAGAATGGCCTGGAGTCAACAGCAGGTAACGGGGGGCAGGGAGGGGTTTGGTGTCTGCTCCCTGCAGGCAGGTGAAGAGCAGTGGTGTCCCTGAGTGTCATCACAGGAGCTGGGCAGGACATGGGCAGGGCTGCCTTCTGGTGCTGCCAACACCAATGTCTGAGCCCCAAATCTCTGCACTTCCTCCTGTCCCCTGCTCAGCAGGATCTGTCTTCCATCTGATACCAGCACCTCTCTCCTTCCAGATGTCTCTGTGCTGGCTGGAGGTGACCCACTGGATGGCTATGATGATGCCAGGGACATTGCTAACCCTGGGCAGGAGCCTGTGTTTAGACAGGGAGCCAGGGAAATGCCCAAGGAGCCAGAGGAAGGATCAGGACCCAGAGATGAACCTGGAGGTGAGAGGGCAAGAGATTGCTGCTGGTTCCTGGAGTGCCATTCCTGGTGCCAGGTGAATCACCACCAGGCTGGCAGCCCAAGGGGAAAGATGTCCCAGGATTTCTCCTTGGGATATGGGTTTGGTAGTGGGAGCTGAAAGCCTCAGAGCTGCTAAGAGGAAGGGAGGAAATTTGTCTCCAAAAGCCCAACAGAAGAAAATTTAGGATGCCTCCCTCTCCCCATATGGAAAATGAGGTAGAAGAGTCAAAGGGATGAAGCACCCAAAGAAACAGCGTCAACATTTATCTGGAAGTTGAAGAGAAAACTTCAGCAATGACTAAAAGGGTGACCTAGGAGAGAGGAAGGCAGCAGGCACAAAGGTGTGCACAAGCCCAGGCTGGGTGGCAGTGGATTCTGCAGCTGGAGCTGGATTGCCCCTTGGATTCAGGAGGTAGCTGGGCTGGCCACGTGCTTAGCTGGCCTCGTGGTTAGCAGAGGCAGCTGTAGCAAGGGAGATGTTGCAAAGGTGAAGGCAGGAAGCAGGAGAGAGGAGGAAGCTCATCTGCCTCTTCAATAGGGTCTTGGAAAGGAATTGGGAGTGGGATAAAGGTTGGCCTGGGTGGTCCTCCCCACGGGAGGGGCCAGGGACACCTGGGTTCAGGGTTCCAAACTCCACCTCTCACCCCAGAGGGGCTTAACCTGGAACAAAGTTGATGCCCAGAACATGAGGGGCATCCTTGTGGGCACTGTGCAGTGTCTGCCTTGCTGCTTGCAGGGGCAAACCTGTGCTGACAGAGCAGTGCTGAGGGCCCTGCAGCTGAGGCAGGCGCCTGGGCCCTGTCCATGCACAGCACAGGCTGTGAGGATGCTGAAGAGCTTTCTTCTGCCCGTGCCCCTGAGGACACATGGGGGTGAGAGCACAGCTCAGGGCACAAGGTCCCCTGAGCCCTCAGCCAGTAGAGTCCAACCCTGCCATGGGGCTGGCTGCAGCTGGGAGGGAGGAGAGCTCTGTGCAGCTGGGAGAGACACAGGCACCAGGAGCTGACTCCCATTCCTAGCAGCAGCAGCAACAGCAGCAGCAGCCAGGCAGTGTCTCTGCTTTTCCTGCCCCACTTTGATGCCTCTACAGTGGTTCCCCTGTCCACTGCTCAGCAGGATGTGTCCCCTCGCTGTCACCAGCTGCTCTCTCCTTTCAGATGTCTCAGTCCTGGCTGGAGGTGACCCAGTGGATGGCTATGATGATGCCAGGGAGATGTCTGCCCCTGCACAGGATCCTGTGTTTAGACAGGGAGACAGGGAAATTCCCAGGGAGCCAGAGGAAGGAGCAGGACCCAGAGATGTGGCTGGAGGTGAGAGGGGAAGAGATTGCTGCTGGTTCCTGGGGAGCCACCCCTGGTTCCAGGGGGAATCGTTGCCAGGCTGAGAGCCCATGGGGAAAGAGGCTCCAGGTTCCTCATTGAGATCTGGATGTGGGAGAGGAAGCTGAAAGCCTTAGAACTGCAAGGACAAAGGGAGAAATTTGATGCCCACAAGAGGGACACCCCTTTGGCTAATGTCCAGTTGCTGTCTTGCTGCTTGCAGGGGCAAACCTGCGCTCACAGAGCAGTGCTGAGGGCACTGGAGCTGGGACAGATGCGTGGGCCCTGTCCCTGGAGAGCACAGGCTATGATGATGCTGAAGAGCTGCCTGCTGCACATCCCCCTGAGGACACATGGGGGCCACAGAACAGCTCCCTGAGAATCATAGAATCAACCAGGTTGGAAGAGACCTCCAAGATCATCCAGGCCAACCTAGCACCCAGCCCTATTCAATCAACCAGACCATGGCACTAAGTGCCTCATCCAGTCTTTTCTTGAACACCTCCAGGGACAGTGCCTCCACCACCTCCCTGGGCAGCCCATTCCAATGGGAAATCACTCTCTCTATGAAGAACTTCCTCCTAACATCCAGCCTAGACCTACCCTGGCACAACTTGAGACTGTGTCCCCTTGTTCTGTCGCTGCTTACCTGGGAGAAAATGCCACCCCCAACCTGGCTACAATGCCCCTTCAGGTAGTTGTAGACAGCAATAAGATCACCCCTGAACCTCCTCTTCTCCAGGCTAAATAGGCCCAGTTCCTTCAGCCTCTCCTCATAGGGTTTGTGTTCCAGGCCCCTTACCAGCTTTGTTGCCCCTCTCTGGACATGTTCCAGCACCTCAACATCTCTCTTGAATTGAGGGGTCAGCAGGGCCCATCTGTACCATGAGGCTAAGAGAGATCTGAAGCGGGAATGCTCTGTGCAGCTGGGAGAGACACAGGCACCAGGAACCAGTTGCTACTGCCAGGAGCAGCAGAAGCAGCAGGACAATGCTTCTGCTTTTCCTTCCCCTCTCTGATGCCTCCACACTGGTTCTGATTAAAAGCCTTTGGAAGATTGGCCCAGAGCTGCTGCTGTCTGCCTGGGGGTGGGGGTGGGTGCCTGCCTGAGATGCCTGGGAGCAGCAGAGCACAAAGACATGGTGGTGGGGAAGGGACACATGTGGGGACAGCAAGTTCAGGGTCATGCTGCAGGGCCACGAGAGCCCCTGGTCCCCAGGCACTGTTCCTGTTGGCAGAGACATTTCCATCCTGCCAGTCACAGGTCCCAGCAGCAAAGGTTCTCTGTGATGCTCCCCAGGGAGTGCTGTGCTTGGGAGTGGGTCTGGAAGAGGGAGTGGAGGGGGTGGCAAAAGCTGTCTGGGTGAGGATGATCCTGGAGACAAGGCAAAATCACAGAACCACAAAACCTTAGAGGTGGAAGGGACCTCAAAAGCTCATCCAGTCCAAGCCCTGCATCAGAGCAGGATCACCTGGAGTAGGTCGCACAGGAACACATCCAGGAGGGTTTTGAGTGTCTCCAGAGGAACAGACTCCACAAGATCTCTGAGGAGCCTGTTCCACTTTTTTGTCTCCCTCACAGTGAAAAAGTTTGTCCTTCTGTGGAACCTCCTCTGCTGCAGCTTGCAGCCATTGCCCCTTGTCCTGTGCTTGGACATCACTGAGCGGAGTCTGGCTCCATCCTCCTGACACTGCCATGCACAGCCATAGAAGCATGACCGAGGGCACCTCTCAGTCTCCTCCTCTCTGAGCTGAACAGAGCCAGCTCCCTCAGCCTGTCCTCAGCAGGGAGAGCTTCACTGCCTCAATCATCTTTGTGGTTCTGCACAATCAGTTCCCTGAGGTCCCTCTTGAACTGAGTGGCCCAGAACTGAGCACAGTATTCCAGATGTGGTCTCAACAGGGTAGAGGAGAAAGGGAGGAAAACCTCTCTCAACCTTTAGCCACATCCCTTCTATTCCTTCTGTACTGGTTTAGAACAGATCCCTCCCCTGGTAAACTCACTGCAACAGGGAATTTTGGAAAGACAGGAGAAATGGTATTGTGTTTTCTTATAGTTCAAACAAATATAAAACTATGAGGAGGATAAACTAGTACAGAAATACAATAACCTTAAGAAAGATGAGGAAAGGTTCAAGCAGCAGCAGCCAAAACAGCGTCAGGGGAAGATAGCAGCAGAAGCAGCAAGGGAAGGTCCAAGCTGTGCTTCCAGACACAAAGCTCCTGATGCTCCAATGAAATTCTATTGGCTCATCCATTGTTGCCATTCTGTGGCCTATCCCTAGAAAGTTCACTTCTGCACTCAGAGCTTCCACTTCTGAGTTCCTCTGCTCCCAATTTTTTGTGTCTGAGCTAGAAATCAGCTCAAATGGCCACACCACCCCAGGATGCCATTTGCCTTCTTGGCCACAAGGGCACATTGCTGCCTCATTGTGGAAGGATTTCTTGCTTACAGGACATGAGCTGACAAGCAATAGGCAAACCTGTGCTGTGTAGTGTCCTTGAGTCCATCTCGGAGGCAGGAAACCAGGCGGTGGGTGGCATCCCCCACACACAGCTGCATGGCAGAGCCTGCCAGCTGCAGGGGATGGACTTTATAGGTTGCTGACATAGATTGACCTATCTGTGCCACACACATAAACCTGGACCAATCTGTACTTTCCACATGTACCAATCTCAAGCTAAGTTAGTTACGCAAGCCTCTTCCAAGCAGCATATAAGCTGCTGTATTGCCTCAGTAAAGTGTACTCTACTGCTTGCAGCTAACTCATATTGAGTTGTCTTGTCAGTACCCTGCTCTTGGCCCTCCGCTGGCTTCCCGTGCCTGCAGAATGGCGCCCAAACAGCGACCCCATAAGGACTTTAAGGACACTTCACCTTGCTGTGGTAAGGAAGCCAGGGGAAGGACGGATCGGAAGAACAGGCGGCCCATAGGGGAAAGCTGGAGAGCAAAATCTGGATTAACTGCCACGGTAAGACCATGGATAAAGAAGTGGCATTGTTCCTCTTATTAAGTGTATAGGGTTAACACTCCAGGGGGAGTAACCCTGAACCTGACCCTAGGGGTCTTGACTCCTCCCCAGGGGTGGGTCACATCACCAGGTGATGGTTAGCCCACTCCCCACCACTTCCTGTCCTATAAAGGAGGGGGGCTTCCTGTTCCTCTCTCTCTCTCGCCACACACCACACTCTACATCTCTCAGCATCTCTCTCCACTACCTGCATACCACCATACCACGTGGCAGACATGAGGCAGACAGAGTCACCATCACAGAACTCAGGTTGTATTTATACATTTTGTGTTTTTCTATTTTCCCCTTCCCTATCCTTTGTAAACATCCCTACCTCAGATACCTCTTTTAAGTTATTGTTAAACTTTTCCTTTTAACTTCAAAATCGAGTGAGATTGATTTATTATAGTATCACAGTATCACCAAGGTTGGAAGAGACCTCACAGATCATCAAGTCCAATCCTTCACCACAGAGCTCAAGGCTAGACCATGGCACCAAGTGCCACGCCCAATCCTGCCTTGAACAGCTCCAGGGACGGCGACTCCACCACCTCCCCGGGCAGCCCATTCCAGTGTCCAATGACTCTCTCAGGGAAGAACTTTCTCCTCACCTCCAGCCTAAATCTCCCCTGGCTTAGCCTGAGGCTGTGTCCTCTTGTTCTGGTGCTGGCCACCTGAGAGAAGAGAGCAACCTCCTCCTGGCTACAACCACCCTTCAGGTAGTTGTAGACAGGTGTGCTTACCTCTCTCTCTCCCTATATCTAATCCCTTCCTTTGGGAAAGAAGGGGGGAAGAGGGGAGGGCACTCTACAAATTGTTATTGGGTCTATCAGATTTATTAGAGTCTCTGGGAATTTGGATTAGGACCCAAGACATTAAGCTTTTTAGAGAAGCAGGGAGTTGCAGTAGGAAAAAGGGACTTTGTGCAATAGATCTGTGTGATTTCTAGCCCACAGAGCTGGAGAGAAGTGGGAGGCACACGGTGGGATTGAGTTGTTACTGGCGGTAAAGACTTGAAGATGGCTCAGAGGCTCGATTCCGCCTGGCTGTTGTGGAGGGCCTGTAGGCCCGAACAGAGGCTTATTTATGCCCCTGCATGCCTGGACATGTTTTTCTGCCAGGACCCCTGGTAGTAAACAGGTTGTGTAACAAACACACACCCAACTCGTGTACCCCTGGGGTCCGCCCATGTGATCCCCATATTTGGGAGAGTCCAGGCAAACAGCTCCTGCCTATTATGGTAAAGTTTGGTTTACTGCCAACCTGATTGGTCACTCTGGTGGCCAAAAGGGCACATGAATCTCAGCCCACAGTCTATAAAGAGGGGTGCAAAGGTGCACCATGTGTTCAGACTCAGCTCTCATCAGATCTGTTCAGACTCAGCTCTCTGACCCACGCTGCAGCGTCCTGCTGCCCTGACTCACCTGCAAGCCCCAGACACAGAGTCTGGCCCTCACTTGCAGCTCACTGAGGCATAGACCTCGTGCATTGATTTCAATCTGCAGCTAACCTGTCTGCGTACTTTAGAAGCAGAAGCTCATTCAAGCCTGCACCCATTTATATATATAAGGAGCCAATAGAACCTCCTAGAGCCAGCTGTGCATATCAGCCAGCTATCTTGATTTATCTACAGAGCTCAGTCTCCCAGCAGCCTGGCACACTGCATGCCCACTGCTTATTGCCTGGTAAGAGAACCAGGAAAGCAGACCCCTGGATTGTCTGCTAATCCACACACACATGGCCTGAACGCATGTGAAGGTCCATGCCAAGAGCCAGCACGGATATTCTTCTCCTGCTCCTGTGATCCTGCCAGCTGATAATCCCGGACATGGCTTCCAGAAGGAGACAGCAGCATCGAGGCAGAGATCATCCCACACCAGGAGAACATAGATTAGAGAAAGAAACCTGTTTACCCCAGAGACTGGGAAGATTTAGCATTTCCCTCTCAAGCTGGGAAGATTCCAGCCCCACAGGGTTCACGGGCAAAGATCCCCTGAAGTCTGGACATTGGGCACAGGCTGTGACACAGCCCCGGGAGGGTGATTAATAATTAATAGCAACACTTATAAGTGAAGCTTAATTCTTCTGTAATGTAAGTTGCCTCTGCCTTAGAGCAGAAAGAGTTTTCAGCCCCTCTGCTGGGCTAAGAGCATAAATTCCCAAGCGGCACTAAGCCAGAAGGGAAACCTCTCTCTGTTTGCAGTTTGAAATAGTTTTGCCAGTTATTGACCAAATCCCTGTGAATATTATATTTCTAAATTGTTTTCATAACTTTGCACAAAAGAACTAAGTGGTTGGGGGTGGCAAGAGTATGTAAATATTAATTTAATAAATTATATTTTTATAAAAAATGAATACTGCCTCAAATTAATTTCTCACCTCCGCCAAACAGGTGTAGGTACAGAGAGCCCCCTCCACGAGATGTAGTAAGTACCTTAGTGGACATGAAAGCCGACCGATAGGTGGCTACGGCTGCTGCGCATGACCGGTAACGCCCTGACTGGCGAGCGATGGTGGCTGCTGGTAAGCACTGAGGCAGCAAAAGCAGCGAAAGCCTTCTCAGTGTGAAAAGCTTTCAGAACTACTGCAGCCATGAGCGCTGCGACTGATTTACTGAGTGCTGTGACTATCTGCCCGGACCGTGCTACGGCAGCTTTTATGCACAGTCACCAGGGTCCAGCTTGCCATCTGAAAATGCATCCCCCCCTGCACCCCCACCAACAGCACGCAGTACAGGACAGAGATGTTTCACTCTTAAAAGAAAGAGTGAAACATCTCTGTATATTAGGGATGCTCTGGATGTCATGGGGGTACAAAGCAAGGATGATCAAGTTGAGTCATTATGGGTGAGACTTAAGGTGAAGGCCAGCAAGGCTGATATCCTGGTTGGAGTCTGTTACAGACCACCCAACCAGGAAGAAGAGGTTGATTTATTGCTCTTTAAGCAACTGGAGGCTGCCTCAAGATCACCTGCCCTTGTTCTGGTGGGCGACTTTAACCTACCAGACATCTGCTGGGACTTAAACACTGCAGAGAAGAAGCAGTCTAGAAGGTTTCTGCAATGTGTGGAAGACAACTTCCTATCCCAGCTGTTACGTGAGCCTACCAGGGGGGCATCCCTGCTTGACCTGCTGCTCACAAATAGAGAGGGGCTGGTGGGGGATGTGGTGGTTGGAGGCTGCCTGGGGTCCAGTGACCATGAAATTATAGAGTGTTCAGTACATGGAGAAACCAGGAGGGGCATCAACAGAACCTCCACACTGGACTGCCCAAGGGCAGACTTCAGCCTATTTAAGGAACTAATTCAGAAAGTTCCTTGGGAAAAAGCCCTTGAAAACAAAGGGGTCCAGGAAGGTTGGAGCTGCTTCAAGAGAGAACTCCTGAAGGCACAGGAGGAGGCAGTGCCACTGAGCCAGAAGACAAGCCAAGGAGGGAGGCAGCAAGACTGGATGGGCAGGGAGCTGCTGAAGGGATTAAAGATTAAAAAGAGAGTGTATCACCTTTGGAGAAGAGGGGAGGTGTCCCAGGAGAAGTTCAAGGAAGTTACTAGGTCTTGTAGAGGAAAAACTAGAGAGGCAAAAGCCCACTTGGAGCTCAGGCTGGCCACAGCTGTCAAGGAAAATAAAAAGTGTTTCTTTAAATATCTGAATGGCAAGAGAAGGGCCAAGGACAACCTCCAGTCCTTGTTAGATAGAGAGGGGAACAGAGTGACAAAGGATGAGGAAAAGGCAGAGGTGCTTAACACCTTCTTTGCCTCAATCTTCACTAGTGGGACAGGTTGTCTCCAGCACAGCTGGACTCCTGAAGTGGTGGATGGAGTCAGGGACCAGTACAGTCCCCCTCTAATCCATGAGGAAGCAGTAAGGGACCTGCTGCGTCATTTGGATCCTCAGAAGTCCATGGGACCGGATGGAATCCACCCTAGGGTGCTGAGAGAGCTGGCAGCTGAGCTGGCCAAGCCACTCTCCATCATTTATCAGCAGTCCTGGCTCACTGGAGAGGTCCCTGAAGACTGGAAGCTGGCCAATGTGATATCCATTCACAAGAAGGGTCATAAGGAGGAGCCAGAAAACTACAGACCTGTCAGCCTGACCTCAGTGCCAGGCAAGGTCATGGAACAGGTAATCTTGGGTGCCATCACAAAGCACCTACGGGATGGCCAAGGGATCAGGCCCAGCCAGCATGGGTTTAGGAAGGGCAGGTCCTGCCTCACCAACCTGATATCCTTTTATGATCAGGTTACCTGCCTGGTGAATGTGGGGCAGGCTGTGGATGTAGTCTACTTGGACTTCAGCAAAGCCTTTGACACAGTCTGCCACAAGAAGCTCCTAGCCAAGCTGGCAGCTCATGGTTTGGACAGATTCACTCTGTACTGGATCAAGAACTGGCTGGATAGCAGAGCTCAGAGAGTGGTGGTGAATGGTGCCACATCCAGTTGGCAGCCAGTCACTAGTGGTGTTCTCCAGGGATCAGTGCTGGGCCCAGTCCTGTTCAATATCTTTATTGATGACCTGGACGAGGGCATTGAGTCCAGCATCAGTAAGTTTGCAGATGACACCAAGCTAGGAGCAGGTGCTGATCTGTTGGAAGGTAGCAGAGCCCTGCAGAGGAACCTGGCCAGGCTGGATGGGTGGGCAGAGGCCAATGGGATGAGATTGAACAAGGCCAAGTGCAGGGTTCTGCACTTTGGCCACAACAACCCCAACAGCGCTAAAGGCTGGGGACTGAGTGGCTGGAGAGCAGCCAGGAAGAAAGGGACCTGGGGGTACTGATAGATAGTAAGCTAAAGATGAGGCAGCAGTGTGCCCAGGTGGCCAAGAGAGCCAATGGCATCCTGGGCTGCATCAGGAACAGTGTGGCCAGTAGGACAAGGGAGGTTATTCTTCCCCTGTACTCAGCATTGGTCAGACCACACCTTGAGTACTGTGTCCAGTTCTGGGCCCCTCAATTCAAGAAAGATGTTGAGGTGCTGGAAGGTGTCCAGAGAAGGGCGACAAAGCTGGTGAGGTGCCTGGAGCACAAACCCTATGAGGAGAGGCTGAGGGAGCTGGAGTTGTGCAGCCTGGAGAAGAGGAGGCTCAGGGGTGATCTTATTACTGTCTACAACTACCTGAAGGGGCATTGTAGACAGGTTGGGGGTGGCCTCTTCTCCCAGGTAACCAGCAATAGAACAAGGGGACACAGTCTCAAATTGTGCCAGGGTAGGTCTAGGCTGGATATTAGGAAGAAGTTCTTCACAGAGAGAGTGATTGGCATTGGAATGGGCTGCCCAGGGAGGTGGTGGAGGCACCGTCCCTGGGGGTCTTCAAGAAAAGACTGGATGAGGCACTTAGTGCCATGGTCTGGTTGACTGGATAGGGCTGGGTGCTAGGTTGGCCTGGATGATCTTGGAGGTCTCTTCCAACCTGCTTGATTCTATGATTCTATGATTCTATGTATGTCTGTAGAAAGGCCGTACTGAAGAACTTTTCAACAATTTAGGTTTTTCCTAAATACCACATTTTTGAGTCTTATGCTAGCAACATCCCTTGCAGAGTACAAAGGACTTTTAATTCACAGAGTAATCATAGAATCACAGAATTGTTTCACATGAAAAAAAAAAAAAAAGGAAAAACCAGCAAAGAGACAGAGGGATGGACAGCAGAGAAGAAGAGAAAGCAAAGGTGACCTCACACAGGGAACTGGACACCACTCCCCTTCTCCAGCGACAAGAGCCCCAGGAAAAGCAGCCTGGATCCACCCTTACCATCCCCCACACCTCGTAGCCACCCCTCAGGAGACACTGCACCCCACAGAAGAGACACACAGCTAATAGAGCTTCCTGACAAGACTCCAGCAGCTAGAAAGATTAATCCAGCCCGGGACAAGGGCTGTAGGACTTCTGCCATGCTGCTGTAGGCATCTCCTGTGCTGCGTATGGGGTAGAGGGCGGCAGTGGGCTGCACTGGGGAAAGCTGTGGGTCTGAGTTGCCTCAGAGGCTTAGGCTATTTGCACATGTAACTTTTCCAAGCAAAGGTGGTCAAATTACCATATCAATAGCATACAAAAGCCTTTTAAAATTGCTTAGCTCCTGCCCTTTTTTTACCTTCACATTCTGCCTTCTGTCTGAGAGATACTTCTCTCTGTGAGTGATTTATGATAACAGTTCTATTTTCAGTGCAAAAGTCTGATTTTTATGTCACCTGGGATGAGGAAAGAAAAAGCCCTGACAGACAATGGAAACCAGGGCTCCAAGGATTCAAAAAGTCAAATTTTCAGCTCCAAGATGGAGGCATGGGAGTGGCATATAAGCACATAAGCTACTGTATTGCCTCAGTAAAGAGTACTGTACTGCTTGCAGCTGGCTCATATAGAGTTGTCTCATCAGTACCCCGATCTCAGCTCTCCACTGGCTTCCCACACCCACATCTCATGGTCAGCAGTCTCTGGCATCCATTTGCTCCTGCCAGTGCTGGCCTCCAGTCTTGGGGCTGGTGGGAGGGCTAACACTTTCTCCCTGATGCCCCTCCTGCCCAGATTCCCAGGACTGCTGTGCCCTTCAGAGCAGCTCTGGCTTTGCTGGGATGTGCCAGAGCTCTGCAGCTCCCTGTGGCAGGTCCTGGGGAGAGCTTGGAACCGGCTGAGCTTGTCTGGAAACCTGAGATGAGCACTGAGCTTCTCAGAGTGAGCAGGGAGTGTGTGGGATCCCAGCACTGCTCTCACAGTGCAGAGCCAAAACCCACTGGAGAAACACCAGGTGAGGAAGGTGCAGCAGAGAAGTTTGGTGTGGTGCTTCACTCCCTGGGCACACTGCTCATTTCCAGTGCTGGCTGCTCAGCCTGGCTGTGGGGTGGATCAGGGACAGCTCCATCCTCCAGGACATCTCCATGGCACGGAATCAGAGATTGGACTGGTTCAGAAGGGACATCTAAAGGTCATTTAGCCCACACCTGCTGCAGTCAGCAGGGACACTCCCAACTACGTGAGGTTGTTCAGAGCCCCTATAAGTCTGACCATGAATATTTCCAAGGGTGGGGTGTCCAGCAGCTCCCTGGGAAACCTATTTCAGTGCTCAAACCACTCTCAGAGTAAAGAACTTCTTCCTAATGTCTAATCTAAATCTGTCCTGCTCTAGTTTCAAACCCTTGCCCCTTGTGCAGGGTTCTGCACTTTGGCCACAACAACCCCAAGCAGCGCTAAAGGCTGGGGACAGAGTGGCTGGAGATCAGCCAGGAAGAAAGGGACCTGGGGGTACTGGTAGATAGTAGGGTGAAGATGAGGCAGCAGTGTGCCCAGGTGGCCAAGAGAGCCAGTGGCATCCTGGGCTGCATCAGGAACAGTGTGGCCAGTAGGACAAGGGAGGTTATTCTTCCCCTGTACTCAGCACTGCTCAGGCCACACCTTGAATACTTTGTCCACTTCTGGGCTCCTCAATTCAAGAGAGATGTTGAGATGCTGGAAGGTGTCCAGAGAGGGGTGATGAACCTGGTGAGGAGCCTGGAACACAAAGGCTATGAAGAGAGGCTGAAGGAGCTGGGGGTGTGCAGCCTAGAGAAGAGGAGGCTCAGGGGTGACCTCATTGCTGTCTACAACTCCCTGAAGGGAGGCTGTAGCCAGGTTGGGGGTGGCCTCTTCTCCCAGATAATCAGCAACAGAACACGGGGACACAGTCTCAAGTTGTGCTGGGGGAAGCACAGGCAGGATGTTAGGAGGAAGTTCTTCTCAGTGAGAGTGATTGGCATTGGAATGGGCTGCCCAGAGAGGTGGTGGAGGCACCGTCCCTGGAGATGTTCAAGCCTGGATGAGGCACTTAGTGCCGTGATCTGGTTGACTGGACAGGGCTGGGTGCTAGGTTGGACTGGATGATCTTGGAGGTCTCTTCCAACCTGGTTGATTCTATGATACTATGATTCGTGTGATCACACAGGTCCACAGGCCTACCAAGGTTCCTGCAGCAAGCAGAGATTTACAAGCAGCACCATGCTGCAACATCTGGCACACCAAACAGGGGGTTTTAACCCCCCTCAGGCACAAGGAACTGAGAGGCTTGACCTTCCTCAGCAGCTGTGAATTCTCCTTGTGGAGATGTGAAGAAGGCTGAAGAGAGAGAAGGGAGCAGGAAGGCTGGCCATTTCGATCCCTGCCCTGGGGATCAGGTTAAGATGTGCACGCACCCAGAGATATTCAGATCCTGCTAGCTGTAAATAAATTGCTTCATCTATATTCCCAGAGGCCATCTGAGTTAGCTGGGGCAAATACAAAGTGTGGGGGGGCGTGTAAGAGCCCAAACCATCACAGACAGCTCCATCAGGATGCTTCCTTCCCTGGGGGAGATGTGGCTGAGCTGGGAGTGGTGCCAGGGCAGGACACTCCTATGTCCTAGTGCCATCTTCATAAGGATGGGGATCCATTGTTCACAAAAACCTTTAGGACACCAAAATGTGCAGGACAGGGCTGAAACAGGAGGAAGGAAGCACCCCCCAGGGTTGTTTCTTGCTGTTACTACCCTGGACAACTCCTCTGGCAGGAACTCCTGCTTCTCTCCCAAGATTCCATGATACCCTCCAAAGACTTCCCTCATATCTTCCCCTCTGAGACATCTCTTGAGACCCTCCCAAGACACCCCCAAAACTGCCCTGAGAACCTTACCAAAGACCTCACTGAATTGGGCACATAGCTCCAGCCTCACCCTAGGGAAGAAATGCCCCTCAAAGATGGGCATTTTGGGCAGGAATGTCTGAAATAAACCCACCAAAGACAGAATTTTGGTAAGTTTGGGTCTTTATCCTTACAACAGGGCAAAGGATAAGGGAGAGGGTGGGAGGAGTATTCTTGGAAAAAGTATAGCAGTGTGGAAAATCCAGGCAAATGCCAGCAAAGCTCAGCCCAGCTTCAGCAGCAGTGTAGCTGTGCTGACTCAGCACTGTTCATTATTCTCATCATCACTGTTGTGGAGGGGGATTTCTCTTATTCCTTCCTTATTAGGGGAAGGTGAGAAATTAATTTGAGGTGGTGTTAATTTTTTATAAAATTATTTATTAAAATTAATATTTACAAATTTGTACCACCCCCAACCACTATGTAATCAAGTTCTATTGCATGGTTATGAAAACAATTGGGACACGACATATTTACAGGGATTGGATTATTAATTATCAAATTATCAACTATAGACAGAGAGAAAGATTCCCTTAGGCTTAATGCTTCTTAACAACTATACTGTCTGCCCAGTAGGGGCTGAAACTGTGTGTGCTCTTAAGACAGAGGTAACTTATTTTAAAAAGGAATTAAAGCTTGCTTAGATGTGTTGCTCTTAAGTATTAATAATCATTAATCACCCTCCTGGGATTGTGTCACAGTGTGCCCAGTATTCGGGTCTTGGTGAGGCTGGAATCTGTCCTGGCTGGCAGGGGATAAGTGTTCCCAGTCTCTGGGGCAAACAGGATTTCTCTGACCTTCTCTCCTGGTGTGAAGTGGTCTCTGCCTCAGCGCTGCTGGTTCTTCTGGATGCCATGTGTGTCCAGGGATGATCAGCTGGCAGGGTTTCCAGGTGCAGGAGGAGGATTTGTCCGTGCAGCTTCTGGCACGGTCTCCTCACAGCTAGCAGGCTGTGGTCATGGGTTTGCAGACAGTCTAGAAGGGTCTGCTGATCCTGATTCCTCAGGCTATGCTAGGGCAGAGGGCATGCAGTGTGCCAGGCTGCTGGGAGATTGATCTCCGTAGCTAAATGCAGGATAGCAAGCCAGTCTGTACGGCTGCACTAGGCTTAGGCAGGGGGCTCTCGGCTCCCCATATGTATGAAGTGCAGGCGTGCAGGCGCTCTGCTTCTCAAAGGGTTCGCAGACAGCTTAACTGCACCTTGAGATCAATCTGAGCTCAAACCTCTGAACACTCTGAACATGTGGTGCTCCTCTGCACCCCTCTTTATAGAATCTGAGCCTAGATTTGTGGCTCATTTGGCCATCTAAAGTGACCAATCAGGCTGGCAGTAAGCCCAAACCTTACCTTATAGGCAGAAGCTGTTTGCCTGGACCCTCCCAATTAGGGGATCACCTGGGCAGACCCCAGGGGTACATGGGCTGGGTATGTGTTTGTTACACTACCTATTTACTGCCGTGGCTCCTGGCAGAAAACCATGTCCAGGCATGCAGAGGCATAGGGAAGCCTCAGTTTTGGGGCTGCGGCCCCTCCACCACAATCACTAATTGCTGTTTAGTGAGAAGCAAGGGGTTTGTTCCTGCTGGAGCCCCCAGCCCCTGAGAACTCTCAGTGGAAACAAGGTCATTTGACTTCAGTCTGCTGGAAGAAGTCCCCCACAGGGGTCACGTTTACCCTGGCAGTGCTCCTAGGTGTATTGCTGTGTCCCCTGGCACTGGCTTGGCACTGGCGTGAGTGTGGTGGTGCCAGCTGAGGTCGGATCTGCATCTGAAGCTCTTGCTGCAGTTGCTGCAGGCAAAGGGCTTCTGGCTGGTGTGAACTTGCCAGTGAGCAATGAGCATCATGCTCCCATGGAAGCTCTTGTTGCAGGCACTTCAGGTGTGTGGCCTCTTGCTGGCATGGACAGAGCAGTGCTGAAAGCAGCAAGAGACATGGCAGAAGCTCTTGCCTCGGCTGGCTCAGCTGTAGGGCTTCTTCCTGCTGTGGATGAGGCAGTGCCAGGTGAGGTCGGAGCTGAGGCTGAAGCTCTTGCTGCAGTCACCACAGACCAAGGGTTGGGCACTGGTGTGGGGGCAGTGGTGCTCCACAAGGTCTGAGCAGTTTGGGAAACTATGCCCCCACCCAAGGTACTAATTTGCTTGCTTGGGTGGCACAGAAGGGTCTGCACCATCCTCCTCTTCTTCCTCCTCTGCCTCTTTCTCCTCCTCTTCCACATCCTCCTCCTCTTCTTCCACATCATCCCCCTCCTGCTTGTACTCATCATTTCCATCATTCTCTTCCTTATCCAGTTCATCCTCACTGTTCTTCTCAAGATCCTCATCCACATCTTCATTGATGTCTTATTCTACAGAACTCCACTTTCTCTCCTCCCAGTTGTTTTCCCTGTGGTTCTTCTCCAAGCTCTGGTCCAGATCCTCTTGGGCAGCCTTGCCGGTGGGAAGCGGGATCACCTTTGGGTGAAGCCCCGAAGACAAACCCACTCAACACCTGAAACTCCTCTGGAAGAAGGAATGTAGAGAGTCTGTCAGCCTCCCACAGATCTTACACTGGGGGCGTCAGACCCAGAATTCCTGTGCTAAGACCCCAGTGCCTGTGCTGGAGGGGCTCAGACACCCCAGTCTCATCACCCCTGATTTTAAATCCAGTGATGAGTGCTGTTTGTTTCTCGGCCCAGTCTCTGCCATCTGACAGATGGCTTAGACATTGGCTCAGACAACGGAGGTCGTTGTGATGATCCAGAAAGCCAAATCACCCCTGAGTGTCCCCCACAGTAAAATAACCAACCTCCACCTGCCTTGGGTGCCCCAAACTTCCAGCATAGCTGATGCCTCTCAAAGCTTCAAGACCAGTTACATGTATTGAGGAGGAGGGTTTGGAAGAGGTTTGGTGGTGCACCAAGGGCCAGTGGCATTGGAAGTCACTCTGGTGTCCCAACTCTAGATCCTGTGGCAATAAAGAATTGGGAGTTAGCAAAAATATCAACTGAGCCTCAGGTTAGGAGCAGGACTGTGGAATGTCCTGATGTGTGAGAAACAGCAGGTTGGAGCAGCACCTGCCAGGCTGTTATCAATTATTAATAAGCCAGTGTTCCAGTGGGCTCTGGGATCCAGAAAGCAAACACACAACACACAGGTACCCTCTTGGCTGCAGCTGCAACTCTTTACTGTAACTGAAATGCTAAAATCCTTCAAAGAGAGATATACTAAAAACTGTAATACTGAGTAAGACATGATAAAGAATACCAAATAACTCAACAAGTCAAAGAGCAGCTTACACTTACACCAACCTACTGAACAATGACACTCCTGAGCTGTGCAGATTGCAGGGCTGGCTGGCACTCATCTTAGTGGGTGAACCCATGGAAGCAATGCTGTCCTACTGGTAAGATCAGTGTAGCTCAAGCCAGCCACCCAGGCTCTCAGCATTCCATGATGTAGGGCCACTGTGTCCCAAAAGGCTGAACCAAGGAGAATGTAGCTCCTCCCTCACTGTGCAGTGTGTTGCATAACCTCTTTGTCTATTGCTCCTGCGCATAGTTGGATTCAGAGGTCACAGGACCCCCTAGCAAGAGAAGCCTTCTTCATCTTCTGCTTCATCTGCTGCCATTTGCCTTCCACAGAGGACTCCACAGCCTTGTCTACCTGGAATCTTTGCTGTGCCTCTTTTTATCTGAGAGAACACATGTCCAGAGCATCACCTGTAGGCAAGAAGCAACTGCTGGGCAGAGAGGAACCTGATGAGAGTCAACAAGGATCAGTGCAGAGTCCTGCACCTGAGGAGGAAGAATAAACTGCAACAGTACAGGTTGGGAGAGCAGCCCTGTGGAGAAGAACCTGGGAGTGCAGGTGAACAAGAAGCTCTCCATGGGCAGCAATGTGCCTTGGTGGGCAAGAAGGCCAAGGGGGTCCAGAGGGGCATTCAGAGGAGTGTGGGCAGCAGATGGAGGGAGGTTCTCCTTCCCCTCTGCTCTGCCCTGCTGAGAGCTCACCTGGAATATTGCATTCAGCTCTGGGCACCCCAGTTCAGGAGGGACAGGGATCTGCTGAAGAGAGTCCAAGGGAGGGCTACAAAAATGCTGAAGGGTCTGGAGCAGTGCCCTGTGAAGAGAGGCTGAGGGACCTGAGGCTGCTTGGTTTGGTGAAGAGAAGACTGAGAGGGGACCTGGTCAATGTCTTCAAATATCTGAGGGCTGGGGGTCAGGAGGGAGGGGACAAACTCTGCTCAGTTCTACAGCACAGGAAATTCCACCTCCATATGACTTTAAGGGTCTCAGAGCACTGCCACAGGTTGCCCAGAGAGGTTGTGGAGTCTCCTTCTCTGGAGCCTTTCCAGCCCTGTCTGGATGTGTTCCTGTGCCACCTGTGCTGGATTCTATGATCCTGCTCTGGCAGAGAAGTTCTTGACAGTGAGGGTGGTGAAACACTGGTACAGGCTTCCTGGGGAGGTTGTGACTGCTCTCTCCCTGGAGGTGTTCAAGGCCAGGTTGGATGAGACCTTGAGTGACCTGTTCTAGTGGGAGGTGTCCCTGGCTATGGTGGGGGGTTGGAACTGGATGAGCTCTGAGGTCTCTTACAATCTAAACCATTCTGTGATTCTAATCTGTGAGTCCATAATTGTTCTGGCAGGGCATGAGTCCTGCTAGGCTTGTTTGACCACTGCCCCTCCTCCTCCCCCCATTGTAGGGTCCAGGAGTTGAGGAGCAGACAAAACAAACAAGGGGTTGGCTCCAGGAAGGCTGCCCTAAGGTGCAGCAACTCAGCACCAGTGGTGCCAGGTGTCTTGTGCAGCCCCATACCTGCCTTATTCCCGCCTGGGAGCTCCCATGAGACATGATAAATTCATTGGCTAAGACTTCTGGTGCTTGTGCCTGTTGGCCAGCTTGGTTTTCAAAATGTATTTAAGAAGGGAATGATTTCAAACCACCTTTCTTCAGCCTTTCTGCAACCTTTCTTCAGCCTTTCTTCTGCCTTTCTTCAGCCTTTCTTCTACAGCAGAGCTATTCATAGTGTTGATAGCTCGGCAGCCACGAGTCTGCAGCAGCAGCAGCTGACAGTGACTCAGCTTTCCTCTCCTTCCCTCTGCTTAGGAATTCTATTTTTTTATTTTACCCTCAGGATTAGAGTTGCAGTTTTTGGAAGCGTCTGTACAGGAAATGTACCCTGAAAATTGACATCTGACTGAACATGAGCCAGCAGCATGCCCAGGTGGCCAAGAAGGTCAATAGCATCCTGGCCTGGATCAGGAGTACTGTGGCCAGCAGGACCAGGTATATCCTTCTGCCTTGTACTTGTCCTGGAGTCCTGTACCCCTAAATTCCTCTCCTGCCCGGACTTCGGGGGGAAAGGGGAAAAGCCGCCTGGTTTCCCTCCCCCCTCGCCTGCCCTGCAGCCGTGAAGGGGGGGAGGACTGCCCCGTGAAGGGGGGGAGGACTGCCTCATGAGTTCCCGCGCTGGAGCCAGGCTGGGATTGGCCGTGTGCTTTCGCGCCTAAGGTGTGGTAACTCTGCCCTTTGTCTAGCGAAGGTTATAACTATTGGGGGTCTTCCCGCCTTTGGGGTTCCCGCTTTGGAGTTTGCCTGTGCCTGGACGTATGTGTCTGCCTGAGCTCACACACTCCCCTGTGCCTGGACTGTAGAGAGACCAAGGACTCGCTTTCCTATTAACACCTTTGTGTGCCTAATGACCCTTAACGACCTCTTAACCATTTCCCTGCAGCCGCTGGAAAAGAAGAGGAAGACAGACCGCAGGAGTCAGCCTGAGTGAGTTATTTGGCTTGGCTTAATTTAGTAAGAAACCGCTATTAATTAATAGCTGAGTCCTTTTCCAACTTCTGACTTCTAATATGGTCAGATTATTGATGGTATCCTTGTAGGTTAATTCTCATGCAACTGAATCTTCTTATTAAACTAAATTAATCTTTGTATATATAGTTGTGGGGGCGGGTTTTTGGGAAAATAAAAAATAACTATTTTTGATAAATTCCCGACTCGGCCACGTATTAATTCCTGCCCTCCGCAACAGTACTTCAGCACTGGTTAGACCACACCTCAGTTTAAGAAACACGTTGAAGGTGTCCAAAGAAGGGCACCAAGGCTGGTAAGTGGCCTGGAGAACAAGCCCTGAGAGGACAGGCTGAGCAACTGGGAGTGTGCAGCCTGAAGAAGAGGAGGCTCTGGGCAGACCTCACTGCTCTCTACAGCTGCCTGAAGGGAGGTTGTGGCCAAGTGGGGTTGGTCTCTTCTCCCAGGCAAGCAGGGAGTGAACAAGGGGGGACAGTCTCAAATTGTGCCAAGGGAGGTATAGGCTGGATGTTAGGAAGAAGTTCTTCACAACAAAAGTGGCTGGCATTGGGATGGGCTGCCCGAGGAGGTGGTGGAGTCCCCATCCCTGGAGCCTGCATGAGGCACTTGGTGCCAGGGCTTGGTTAATTAGAAGGTGTTAGGTGATAGGTTGGACTCAGTGATCTCAAAGTTCTTTTCCAACATGCTTAATTCTGTGATTCTGTGAAATCAGTGCTTGTTGTGAGTAAGATTTGGGCTCAGTCTTGTTAATCTCCATAAGTTAAGTTCAGAGTTGTTTTGGGCTCACTCAAAAGCATTTGCTCCACCTCATGATCATTGCAGGTACTGCTTTGTTGTTGCAGACTCAGCATTCTCCTCTTTCTGTGTTCCTGTTCTCCAAGTTCTGACTGCTTTAGACAGTTTGATTCTATGTTCATCCAGACTCTTTGTGTCAATGCCTGCAGTCGACTGAGCCAAACAGAATCCAGGCAAGATGCTGAAATTTGAGAATATTAACAGATAAAAATTATCACAGAATGACAGAAACATTCCAGTTGGAAAAGACCCCCAGGATCTCCAAAACCAACCCAAAACCCTACTCTGCAAAGTGCACCCTTAAACCATAGCCCCAAGCACCACATCCAAAGGACTTTTAGACACTTTCAGGGTTGGTGACTCCACCACCTCCCTAGGCAGCACATTCCAATGCCTGACCACTCCTGCTGGGAAAGAATTATTCCTAATACCCAGTCTAAACCTACCCAATGGCCATTCCCTCTTGTTCTGTCACTATATACCTGTGAGACTAGACCAGCAGCTGTCACCATGCAGTAGTAATGGACAAAGCAGAGACAGCTGTGGATGGATTTCTTGCTGACTGAGGACATGAGTTGACAAACATGAGCAACCTATCACAGTGTCACAGTATCATAGTATCACAGTATCATCAGGGTTGGAAGAGACCTCATAGATCATCAAGTTCAACCCTTCACCACAGAGCTCAAGGCCAGACCATGGCACCAAGTGCCACGTCCAATCTTGCCTTGAACAGCTCCAGGGACGGCAACTCCATCACCTCCCCAGGCAGCCCATTCCAGTGTCCAATGACTCTCTCAGTG